>NC_143050.1:28535833-28882500 GCF_057628025.1 Oncorhynchus mykiss | reverse complement strand
AAGCACCCTTTTTAGTATAGAAGTGATACTCACCTCCCGGGTGATGCAGTGGTTAAGGGCACTGTACTGCAGCGCCAGCTGTGCCACCAGAGACCCTGGGTTCGCGCCCAGGCTCTGTCGTAACCGGCCGCGACCGGGAGGTCCGTGGGGCAACGCACAATTGGCCTAGCGTCGTCCGGGTTAGGGAGGGTTTGGCCGGTAGGGAAATCCTTGTCTCATCGCGCACCAGCGACTCCTGTGGCGGGCCGGGCGCAGTGTGCGCTAACCAAGGTTGCCAGGTGCACGGTGTTTCCTCCGACACATTGGTGCGGCTGGCTTCCAGACACATTGGTGCGGCTGGCTTCCGGGTTGGATGCACGCTGTGTTAAGAAGCAGTGCGGCTTGGTTGGGTTGTGTATCGGAGGACGCATGACTTTCAACCTTCGTGTCTCCCGAGCCCGTACGGGAGTTGTAGCGATGAGACAAGATAGCAGCTACTAAACAATTGGATACCATGAAATTGGGGAGAAAAAGGGGTCAAAATTCCACAAAAAAAAAAGTGATACTTATATACTTTTATTCATAGCACAATAGAGCGCATGAAATATGAAGAATGTGCTGAAAGAGCATTGCTTTTAGACAACTCCTTGGTTGTTTGATGAAACATCGATAGTCTCTGAAATCAGTATGCTTGTTTGTCTTCGTGATTTTTCTTGCCCTTAGAGAAGACTGATTTTGTGCAGGTGATTGTCTCTGTATTATATTCGACCACCAAATAAATGGAACTTTTACCATTGTGACTTATTGATGCTCTAAATAAAGCGCAATAAAGACTTAATTGACATTCATCCAGGTTTTTTTTTTATTTGAAGCAGGTGGAGGTCAAATATAAACCTCATGAAAGCAAATTTTTGGCTGCTATTCTTTGTATTAAGTGTTTACAAAAGTTTCACCAGTGTCCTGCTAGACACCATGTAAACAATAGCCCACAGCAGCTGGCAGAGCACCAGATGATAGTCAGCCCCCTGTTTAAACCCCCAAACCCAATAGTGTGCAACTGCAGCCCCCCACACAGACACACACTTTTGAATGTGGGTCAAAAGGGAAATCTAAGTATATGAGTTTTTTTGCCTTTAGACACTGTCCTTCGCTCCCACCTGCCGAACACCTGCCCTCACCATTGTTAACAGAACTGCGGGAAAGCGGTGCCCGAAAGGCGGGGCAAAGTACACTGTTGACCGGTCGCCCCAACTCCCGCTAATACAGCAGGTGGGAGGATGGAGCCACATTGGGTGCTAACCAGCTTGCTAGCACACAGTGTCACCCCCGCCTCCTGCCCGATGTGCTTGCGGGAGCCCCCGCCTGCCGATATGGTTTCCTCAGGTACACAGCAGGCGGGGGCTCCCGCAAGCACATCGGGCAGGAGGCTGGGGTAACACTGTGTTAACTAGCTAGCTAATTAGTGACACTGTGTGCTATCTTGCTAGCTAGCGAACACATGGTGTCGCCCCCCGCCTAATATAAGTATAAAGAGGGGTTGCTGCAGAGGCAGGAATGCCCCGAATTGTGGGCTACAGTTGCACCCTTCTCCCCAAACCAGTCTACTTCGGACCCTTAGGCACCCAAAACACCCTCAACTCCTCCCGTCTGGCCTCACCTGCAAAAAGCGGCAGATGGCACAGCGTGGCTACACAGACATCTGCCGGTCAGACAATAATCCCTCTGTGTGGACTGCTGGATGTGACAACAGAGCGCATTCTGCTATTGTGCGCCCCCATACACATGCAGATCAGCCAAGAAGGGAGGAAGGGACAGAACAGACTTTTACTGGTGGGACAACAGCGAGCAGTTGACACCCTTAAGCGCCTGCTGAGCACATTTTTTTTGTCAACCCAATAACCTCCCCATTTTAGTAGGCCTAGGCTACTCTCCAAACTTAATAAGGAGAGTGAAAACACATGACGACATTCATTCAATTTATTAGGGTATTCGTTTTTTAGAAACATTTAAATAATTATTCATTTTTCCCCTTTTAATGTTTAACAACGAAATGTTATCAAGCATAAACATGTATAAAAATAGATAACATAAGTAAAAATAAATATTTTTGAAAAGTTAGGCAAAACATTCTAAAGTGAAACCTTTAGAGCATTATAAGTGTAATATTTATTATATTTTTTATGTTCATTTTTTGTCATTATTACATTTCTAAAGTTAAACCTTTAGAGAATTAAGACAATTCTGGAAAGTGGGAAACATGTCGCTGAATGTAACGGTTGTTATTGCCGCTCAGCAAGAAGACATTTTTAAAAAGTCAGTTTTTAAGAATGCTTCTTCTTGGCACCGCTTCTTCTCCTACTGCGCGTGCTTCAACGTGCGACGTTCGCTCTGTGGAACGCAGGATGCAGAACTCGCTCCTCCTTTCTCTCCAAACCTCATCCGCACAAAGAATGAGGGCCGTTTTGTCGCTCTTGTGGCATACCTGACCTCATTCACATAAAGAATGGAAGTCATCTTGGCATGGACGGGACAAGAGACGACGAAATCACGGGGGCCCATTCGGGCCGGCCACGCGATGCCTGGATCAGAATCCTCCTCAGGAGAATCCAGGGATGAGAAACAGTGTCATCCTGTAAAAGGATGAGTATTTCCTTATAGGTTGAAGGTTTACAGTATCTCAAGAGAGAAGAGTAAAGTCCCAAATCAGCGTTTAGGGAGGGTGATCTCTGGAACCCAGTCGTTCAGACCGCGGCTCTCCTCACAGAACAGGTGCAGCTTCTCCAAAGCAGGGTCCTCCCAAGAACCATCAGCTGAGTTCTGTTGACAAACAAGAGAGGAAAGAAACATTAGTCACATGGACACAATGAACAGTTAAAACCATGATATATTATTGCATGTTTTAATAAAGTCAGCTTGGGTTGAAATAGTACACACCATGATAAGACAGCAGTGGGCATCTTCAAGCTGGCCAGTCTTGTCACGGACAATTTTGGCCAGTCGCTGCATGTTGTTCACCCTGACGATGCTGATGTCGTTGTCAAAACAGTAAGACTGGATGAGGGTGAAGTGGATCTGGAGAGCAATGTCACACTCCCACTCCTCATCGGTTGCCAGGACACAGAAACACACATTGTCTGGGTCACTGCAAAGAAAACAAAGAAGAACCATAAGTACATGCAAAATGACTTCAAAATAAGCAAACATAGATAGAAGTTTACATATGCATTTCAAGAAACTCATACTTACACATTCATAACTTTAGCAGACTCATAGACACCGACAGTCAGGCAGTTGTTGTCTTTAGCGGAGAGCAGAACTTCCTCCAGCGCTTTGCCGGTGCACTGGGCACGTTCAACGGGCTTCTGGATCAGAACTTCCTCAAGAGTCATGATGATGCAGAATATTCCAAAACTTCCTGAGTGGGAGTTAGTGTAGCCGGAGAGTAAATCCGAAAAGATTAGTGATTTTGAAGAGACTGTGCTGCGCTTTTATACCTTTTGGCTAGTGGCGCCTGTGAATACGCAGCGCCCTGATTGGTTGACCTGAATGGCGCAATAGTATGCTAATTGTATTGTCTCACCGCTCGTGGCAGATTGATAGGAGGCATAATGGCACGTCTTTTTCTGTGCCGGGCATGCTCCGACCGAAAACATTTTTTAAAATATTTATTTCAGATGGATTTAGATAATGTTCTCTCCAAGTTTGAACTCAATAAATTGAGATTTTGGCTGTCATATTTTGCTTGAGTTTTGATTGTTTCACATGACACGCTAATTAATGCCAATAGCCTCAAAATATGCTTTCGGAGATGCATTTGATAATTTATTAAATCAGTCTATAAACCTACTGAAACAAAAAATCGAAAGATAATAAAACTTTGTAAAGTGCTTAAAAGTGCCCAAATGGTCTCTGATTAAGATTCTGTATGTTTCAGTTTTAGGTGAAAGTATGTCCAAACACAAACAATAATATAGTGAAAGTAAAGTGCACAGAAGGGCAACCATCTCCCCGTTATTAGAGGGCAGGTGGAGCATGGCCATCTGTAGAGCCTGACCAAAAACGGCCCCTGTTGTGCTCGCAGAAACTCCTATTATCACCCTTTCAATACAAATGTAAATTAACAGCGCGTGCCAGGAGACCGTGCATGCCGCACAATATACTGACCACGTGATCGCTATCAGCTGTCCGAACTTTTATTTATTTACTTTTGCCACATGGACCAATGAAGATTATAGCCATGCTTTACCATACAATTAATTATAAAAGTTGAGCAGCTGGCACGGTTAACCATTAAGGCCAAGTTATATTTGCAGGGTAAAGCCTAATAGCCTACACACAAATTCGAATATTACGCAGTTTGGCCAAATTGTATCCACTTAGGTGGCATTTAAGGTGCATAAAATAATCTAGAATAGAACTGCTGCATGCGTAATTAGAGGGTCGAGATAACAGGTTCGCGGTGATTGATTCAGCTCCATTGTTTGGTGGATAGCAGAGCGGCAGATGGTGGACTATTGCTATGAGGACACCCCCTCATCCCGGCAGAGCCCCCCCCCCCCCTTCTCCCACCCGGTGGCGCCGCTCCTATTGTCCGCAAGTCTTTACATTCGCTGGAAGAAAAAGTCTGTTGTCTGAGTTTTTATCCAATTTAAATGTAAATAAAGCGAGCGTATGGTCAAAACTCACGACTATGAATCTTTGATAGGCGTAGTCTTATCTTTAATATAGGCCACGCGCATGAGTTGCAGCCCAAGAATGAATCATTCAGAAATGTTTTAGGCATAAACACACCCAATAAATAAATATGCTGTTTTGATTAAATCATGTTATTTTGCTACACAACATAACAAACGAAATGATTAGAGCAATTAGAATAGTTAATTATCATTGGTTTATTGTTAGGCAATCATTAGTTGAGAGGTTTAAATGGCCCATGTTGCAGGCAACAACAACCCATCGTTTTTTATACAGTAAATTAGCCTAATGCACAACAGTTTACAAAGTTAACAGATAGGGTTCCTTGGATTGATTCATCCGATAGCAGCTCAAAGACTATGCTATTTTTGGAAGGCTCAACCTAGCCTAGCTTGGCAACAGGGCAGGCGCGTGCAAGTCGATATAGGACGCATTGTTCATGAAGAAGCACATCTGCCAGACGGGGCCCCCTCCCCAGCAGCGCGTGACAGGTGTTTCTGGCTCAAGCCATAGCTCGCTCTGGCGAATGACATAGCCTACTGCACATTGACCCACGGCTCAAAAGTTCTTTGTGCATATGCAAATTAGCCAAACAACCAGATAACTTCAACTAGACTACTTTCCATTAGCAACGTTCTATTAATTTAGTAGTAGCAATCGTGTTGGTTCACAGCCTAATAATAAAATGGGTCATGCACGATGAAGTTGGGTTTGCAACTTGCAAGTTGAAACAGTGCGGTCACAGTGTAGGATACTTTGGGTATATTATGCAATCAAATAACATAGGAAAAGCTGCGAGACTTCCACAATATTGTCATGTCCAAACTATTGCGCTTGCCTCTGTTCGTTTTACCAGTCAAGGCTATTAATGCCCTCTATTACAATTTCTTATTTACAGACACACGTTTTATGTTGGCTATGCGCAAAATCTGTGGCAGTCATTGGCCATTATGCACTGCACGTGCCGATTTATCTCTGCTTGTATCGTGCAGCAGAAGTTTTCTTTGTTGACCCCTTCACCTTCCCCCACCCCCACGGACAGATGGGATCTTGTTGCTATGGAGAGAGATACAGGCATCTCCAGATGCCACGCGCCTGAAGTCCGCCATGGTTTTACAAATGCAAAACAGCGGCGCGTGCCATTATCGTTTGCAAATAGGAACTTTGCGCCAATTCTGTTCTCCAATACTTGCCTAATCAGCAAAATTGTATAGGCCTACAAGTTGTGAGTTATCTGGATATTGAAGTAACACAATAATACTGAGTTTTTCCAGAAATATTTCTTAATACATAAAGGTGTATGCTAAATGTATGCTAAATCTACTTGATATATCATGCGTTTACTCTATTTAAATCATGAAGTGTGCACCAGAAAAGTTGACCAGATTTCGATAGTATAGCGATATCTTTATGTAGTTTGGAAGGCTTAAATGTGCCACTTGGATATGGGTGGTAATTATGGATATTATAGTAGGCTAATAAGCTCATCATTCAAACAGACAAATCGGAATTAATTCATTCATTAAAGTCAGGGAGTTCTGCATTTGCATCCATTCAATCTAACCGAAACTGCCCTGTCCTTTCTTCTGAAATTTTGTCTATAGGCACGAGCCTGCTAGGGGTCGCATGTGCATTGTCTCCCAGCAGCCAATCACTAAACGCGCGTGTGCCACGTCCTCCCTATAAATACTAGCTGTTTCTTACAACTAGCACAAACACACTTCTGTTGAAACCTTATCAGCATTTCCTCGAACTAGGCTCTACAATGGAAACTATTGGCAAATCTCTGAAGGAAGCTCTCAAGTCTGCCCAGTGTGAGGATTGCCTCACTGTTGGTGTCTATGAAAGTGCCAAAATAATGAATGAGTAAGTATTTTATGTACTGAATTTGTACCTTATTTAGATTTTTTTTTTAAATATGTAGATTGTCACTGTGTTATTGTATGATAATATTGACTAATGAATTTTTTAATTTTTTTTTTATCTCAACAGTGACCCAGACAGTGTGTCTTTCTGTGTCCTGGCAACCGATGAGGAGTGGGAGTGTAATATTGCTCTCCAGATCCACTTCACCCTCATCCAGTCTTACTGTTTTGACAACGACATCAGCATTGTCAGAGTGAATGACATGCAGCGCCTGGCCGAGATTGTTGGTGACAAGGCTGGCCAGCTTGAAGATGCCCACTGCTGTCTCATCACGGTATGTACTAATTCAACTCAAACCTACTTTATTGAACTCTTTAATAAACCATTAATTGTGTCCATGTGACTAATGTTTCTTTCCCCTCTTGTTTGTCAACAGAACTCAGCTGATGGTTCTTGGGAGGACCCTGCTTTGGAGAAGCTGCACCTGTTCTGTGAGGAGAGCCGCGGTCTGAACGACTGGGTTCCAGAGATCACCCTCCCTAAACGCTGATTTGGGACTTTACTCTTCTCTCTTGAGATACTGTAAACCTTCATCCCATAAGGAAATATTCATCCTTTCACAGGATGACACTGTTTCTCATCCCTGGATTCTCCTGAGGAGGATTCTGATCCAGGCATCGCGTGGCCGGCCCGAATGGGCCCCCGTGATTTCGTCGTCTCTTGTCCCGTCCATGCCAAGATGACTTCCATTCTTTATGTGAATGAGGTCAGGTATGCCACAAGAGCGACAAAACGGCCCTCATTCTTTGTGCGGATGAGGTTTGGAGAGAAAGGAGGAGCGAGTTCTGCATCCTGTGTTCCACAGAGCGAACGTCGCACGTTGAAGCACGCGCAGTAGGAGAAGAAGCGGTGCCAAGAAGAAGCATTCTTAAAAACTGACTTTTTAAAAATGTCTTCTTGCTGAGCGGCAATAACAACCGTTACATTCAGCGATATACTTCCAACTTTCCAGAATTGTCTTAATTCTCTGAAGGTTTCACTTTAGATGATTTGAATATGACAAAAACTCAAAAAAGAAAGGAAACAAGAAATGTACTGTAATGCTCTGAAGGTTTTACTTTAGACATTCAATATGAGCATTTATTATCGAAAATGCTACAATGTTGAACTCCTGATTACATAAAAAAAAAAAAAAGATTTATTGTTCAATGAAATGTTTTACTATTGAATTCCTGATTGTCAAACTAAGAAAGAAGATAAATGAGAGAATATATTTGTTATTTTCTAAAGATTTAACTTTATAAATGACATGTATGATGAAATGATCAATAAAATGTTGAGCGCAAATTTAATTTTGGATCTTGAATGTGCTCTCCATACTAAAAACTAAATCAACTCAGCTCCCAACAATAATTCTTAAATAACCGTTGGCACTTGCACAGTGTTTGGTGCTCTTACCACTACCCAACACTTGTACATCCCATAGGCCTGATGTACTGTGTTCTATCCGAATTGACCTATCATCATGGCCTGTTATATCCATGTTTATGCAGTGTCTTTGTTTACAAACTACTGCCCTTTGCAGGTCCATATCTATTCTGACCACTGGAAGCATTTACCTGTGAGAGGTCTATCTTGGTATTTCTTTTTTTATTGCTATTTTATTAGGATCCCCATTAGCTGTTGCGAAAGCAGCAGCTACTCTTCCTGGGGTCAACACAAAACGTGAAACATGACATAATACAGAACAGTAATAGGCAAGAACAGAACGACATCAATTTAAAAAATATATACTACGACTACAAGACAGCGGATTGTAGTGTGTTTTTACAGCACCCCAAACCATTCTGTGATATTATGAAGGTTCAACTGAATTGACTCCCATATCAGCTAGCCCTAACATACCTCTCTTCCACACATACCCACAACATACAGAGAATGAGCCGGTGCCTTATCACACAGCAGTACAGGAGAACAATTGTTGTGTCTGTCACTAATCAGTTGGCAAGTAACCAGATTGATTGATCAATAATACATTGATGATTAATTGTCACTTTATGTCCTCAGTCACTTAAGAGTTGAGATTTGGTTGAATGACGTAATTACTCCCTTGTATGGTAATTAGGCACACCTATACACATTGATCAAATGCCCATATAGTGTTTATGACCATTGTGCACATCATGCACACCGACTTCCAATTGCATGTTGTAGCAGGATTAAGAGAGAGTTTTCTTTGGTTACTTTGAGTTTGCACCTGATTCTAACTTCTATTTTCAAGGTGTGTATTTATAGGTGTTGTGCACTGAGGACTGCCTCTAATCAGTCCTGTGGGTGCATATTGCATGTGGTAGCTTTAGAGGCAGTGGATGGAGGATAGTGGTGTTGTTAATGTCTCTTATGGCTGTTTAAAATCCACTCAGATCCAGGGTTCTACTTTTTTACTAGAGTGGTGGTGTGTGATAGAGGAACTACCATTGGTTGTTATGTGGACCATTGATTTTGTGGCAATTATTTCACCTAAAGATGACAGAGAATAACAAAAAGCAATCTTATTCCATACACATGTCACAGCCGAACAAAACAAAGAAGAAATGTATCCAGCTTTTCACTGTGCTCTTTTGCTCTTGGAACACACAGTTTGTGAATAGCCACCATTCATTGGAAATTCAGAACTTTCTGGGGCTTTTGTGCTTTTGGAAACAAACTCCAATGTCATTCTGGGCCAGTATGCTTCATGTCATTCTTAAGCATTGTGCCTGTATGTACTATTCAACAGCTGCCCCAGCCCTCATGCCCCAACTCTGACACTCTATCTCTGAATACCCCCCTCTCCATCTCCTCCCCCCTCAGTAGCAGTCCTATCTGACCTCCAGATCTGCGGCCCTGCACTGAGCTGCCAAACGCTTCCATCAGATCAGCCCCCAAGAATGGTTTGTTTAATTAGTGGCCCAGTGCAGCGTGTATGGCGGTGTGCAGCCGGCGATATTGTTCCCCGTCAGACAGCAAGCGCCTGCAGACCCAACCAAACCCCCAAAACCTACAACCAACCCCCCTAAATCTACCCGGCAACTGGCCCACAAACACTGACTCCCCCTGCTGCCCCGCATAATGAGACAGAGGAGAGGAGGAGGAAGGGAGGAGGAGGAGGAGGAGAAAGAGGAGAGCACTGTGCCTGGCACAAGCCAGGACTCACCCCCCCCCCCCGTAATAGGAGTAGTAGGACGCTTTATTCACTTATCTGCACGAAGAGAGAGATTGAAGCCTAATGCAATGTTAGTAGTAATACCCCTATGAGGTTCATGCACTGATATGAAAGCATGTGCTCTGCAGCTGTGCATCCCAAAAGGGCTGGTGCTCTCTCGATCGCTCTATCTCTGCACTTCACAGCTGCTCTGATATGTGCAGTGTCTAATGTGCAAAGGTGGGCAGCAGAGGCTGCTTTAATTGCCCTGTGTCACAATATTTCATTATCTGTACCTCCTCAAACAACCCCGGTTGCCCCCGTCTCAACCCGTTTTATAAAGGCTCTGTTCCAGCCACATGGCTCTTCTCAAGTGTCTTTTCAACACTAATGCCCCCCTCCCTCTGCACAATGAGCTGACGACGCCCCAGGAGCAGCAGCAGCAGCAGCAGCAGATGGTGCTGAGGGAAGAGGATGTGATGGGGGTCAGATTGGGCTTTTGTTCTAGGCCGCCCTGTTGCCCAGGCTACAGCCATCGGAATCCTCCATTACCACTAGTCTGCAGGAAGTCTGTGTTTCTATTTGGTTCTATTTTTAGGGGACAGTCAATCAAGTGATTCGATTGGTCAGTGAATGGCCACCTTTTTACTTGATCATCTTAATCCCATAAACTGCAGCTATCTCATTGCACATGATTGCAGTGGTGTAAAGTACTTATGTAAAAATACTTTAATGTACTACTTAAGTAATTTTGGGGGGTATCTGTACTTTACTATTTATATTTTTTGACAACTTTTACTTTTACTCCACTACATTCCTAAAGAAAATAATGTACTTTTTACTTCTTACATTTTCCCAGACACCCAAATGTACTCGTTACATTTTGAATGCTTAGCAGGACAGGAAAATTGTCTAATTCACACTTATCAAGAGAACATCCCTGGTGATCCCTACTGTCTCTGATCTGGCGGACTCACTAAACACAAATGCTTTGTTTGTAAATTATGTCTGTGCCCATGGTTATCGTAAAAACCTATATTTTTTAATTGTGCTGTCTGGTTTGCTTAATATAAGGAATTTTAAATGATTTATACTTTTACTTTTGATACTTAAGTATATTTTAGCGATTACATTTACTTTTGTACATTTAAGTATATTTAAAACTAAATTATTTTAGACTTTAAATCAAGTATTAATTTACTGGAGTCATTTCCTTTTAAGGTATCTTTACTTTTACTCAAGTATGACAATTGGGTTCTTTTTCCACCACTGCATCATTGGGCATTGCTTCTGCTCGCCATATGCATTTATAGCATCCCAACAAAGTGTAAACATTGCATCCTCTTGTCAAGTTGTTTTATCTGGATTGAACTATGTGGGTAAAGCTTTTAATAGAATCTAAAGTTGTGCTTGGGAAGTATCAAAGGAATAATTGTCGCGTTCTGACCTTTGTTCCTTTGTTTTGTCTTTGTTTTTGTATGGTCAGGGCGTGAGTTGAGGTGGGCAGTCTATGTGTGTTTTTCTATGTTGGGGTTTTTGTTCGGCCTAGTATGGTTCTCAATCAGAGGCAGGTGTCGTTAGTTGTCTCTGATTGAGAATCATACTTAGGTAGCCTTTTTCCACCTCAGTTTTGTGGGTGTTTATTTTCTGTCTTTGTGTTACGTGTGTATGTCACCAGACAGGACTGTGTTGTTCATTAATTTTGTTATTTTTGTAGTGATTCAGTGCTTTCTTTAATTAAAATTATGAACACTTACCACGCTGCGCTTTGGTTCTCAGCTCTTTCTCCCAAAGACGATATTTACAATAATGTTGTTTCTTAAGTGTTACCTTAGGAATCAGTGTGTTATTGCTGCTATGGTGGTGGTTCGGATGAAACTAACCATGGGGCAAAAACTGGACGAATCAACATCGTTTCTACATCATTTCAATCAAAAGAATCCATTGGATTTGCAAAAAAAAAAATCAAAGGGCATTTTGTCTTTCTTTCACCCAACTTTGAACTAAAATCCAATGACATGGTGAAATTTTTTGTTGATTCCACATTGAATTCACGTTAGTTGAAAACTCAAACTCAAATGTAAATCAAAGCTAGATGTTGAACTGACGTCTGTGCCCAGTGGGTAGTTGTGTCTGGAGGGATGTAAGGCTCAGCTGGCTGTGTCTGTAGTGATATGTTGTCCTCTAGTCTGTTGGTTATGCTAATATCACTTATTACCATGAACCTGCTGCTGGGGTCAGAGGACCAGAGGTCAGGACCCTTACCAATAAACATGTGCACACATACACTCACACACACACGCACACATTTCCACTCCTTCTCAGCTGCTCATATGCAAATCACCAGTGGATGGCTTTATCCTGTTTGAATTCATAATTAATCTGATAACTAATTATCATATGTTTCACAACATAAAGATAGGGTAATTCCTCTGATTATGTAAATAATAAAGATCAGCTCCATGACTGCATCACTATAATTTCGTCAAATCGTTACAATTTGCTCTTCAGTTCCATCCTTGCGTGCCTGTACTTGAAATTCTTCCTTGTTTACTCTACCACTATCTCCCACACAGAGCAGCTACAATCAGGCGTGGTGATGTTTCCAGCTTTGTCATGTCTAGTGCTGTAACCAATGGAGCTCAGTTGCTGACTACGGTTGCAAAGCTACCGGTAACTACTCATGCAGATCCAGGATTCCTTTCAGCCAGGTTTTGTTTGCGTTTCACACATGCTTCATAGCACAGATAAGGGTACTAAATGCTCCAGGATCTGGATCATAGGAGAATATGTGAAAGAACCCTAATTAATAAAAAAAACATTGACAACAAATCCTTATTTACGTAGCAAAATAAATAAAAGTGTGTAAAAGAAATGTAACGCTGAAACCCTCACATTAAACACCAATGGTATTCACTAAATCGATGGTTATATTTAGGATGTTTTACAGCTTTTTATTTTAGTATTATTATTTCATATACAGTATTTGACATGTGATAAGACCAGAAAGGGGGCTAGAGATAATTACAGACACCTGTGATAATCTGAAGTACCCAAAAGAGCCACAAGAAGTATTTTGATAGATTACATAAAATCCTTTAAAGATACAAAAATTCTGGTAGGTTACTGGTTGGCAGGTAGCCTAGTTGGGCCTATAATCAAAAGGTTGCTAGATCAAATCCCTGAGTTGACAAGGAAAACAATCTGTTGCTTACCCCTGAACAAGGCAGGGGTAAATATGAATTTGTTCTTAACTGACTTGCCTAGTTAAATAAAGGTAAAATAAAAACTTGTGAACTTAAAAAGTTGCCAGTAGAATGCCCTCCCTTTGCAACCCTAGTGCTGACACACGTTGTCAACTTTTGCTAAAACACGGCTCCTCAACCAGACGGTGCTGAGGCAGATCTCCGCCCACACACATACACATATCTCTCCTCAGCTCTATATCATTGCTGTGTGTGTGTGTGTGTGTGTGTGTGTGTGTGTGGGGGGGGGGGGGGGGGGGGGTGTTGAGGAGGCTATGGAGGCTGTGCTCGCTAGCAGTGCTCTGAGTGCTGCCTGTGTAAACAGGCTGAGCCAGGGCCCCGAGGGGCCTACGAGGGCCCCATGGAGGGGAGGCGCTGGTCTAGGCACTGATCAGATGGCTAATGTGGTTGTGTGGTCATGTGGAGCCCCCCCCCCCCCCAAAAAAGAAAGCTCACACAAAAGATGCAGCCACAACTCTTACACCCTTGTCAAAGGGTGGGGGTGTAGGAGGGGCACAACACAAAGGTTCACTGAGACCCCCCCTTTTGTTTCGGCCCTGAAAGAATGGTGAGGTCCAGGAGCAGCTGCCGCGACTGCAGAGGACATTTGAGACGGTCCTTTTCACAAACACAAAGTCTGGACGAGAGAGTGTGCAGGGTGGAGGGGTGCAGGGAAGGAGGGGGGATAGAGTAGAGTGCGGGTGGGGCATTTGTGTACAAAACGAAAGGCACACTTTGACAGGACAACGTGGGCTCTCCTTTGAAAGGAGAGAGCAGAGGGATGGGTGGAGCTGCTACTATGGGTTGGGTTGGAAGAGAAAGAGCTCATAAAGTTCACAGGCATTAACACGAGCCCATCAGTCACAGCACAAAGGAGTCCCAGAGGGAAGCCATATGGGCGAAGGAATCTCATCTGTTCAGGGATCACTATCACCAGCCTAGAAGAGGCAGGCCTTTACTAAGCAACAGCAGCTCAGTCCTGGCTCTGCACTCATTGCACTCCCCAACCATAACAAAGATCACTGCTTCTGATTGGATGTGGATGGAGTGTTTCTATGCTCTTAGTGAAGCTTCTCGTCAATAAGTTGAGTGTAGCTATGATAGGGCATTTATTGTTTTAATGGTTCTCCTTTTGAATTAGTTGAAGTGAGCTTGTAGTCTTCTTAAAAAGTAATGGAAGTAGTTATAGTTTTTCCTATTGAGCCATTTTAAAGTTGCATACCCCATGCAGATCTATGCAGTAGATCATATTAGCTCTATTGTGATACAATAGATACTGTTAGCTGTACCTCAGTTTGTGACGTTGATTTGAATCTTTAGATTGTAGTGTCTCCATTACACTATTGGGAATACATTGAGGAATGGCTCATCTGTTTTCTGAGTATATAACGTTGTCTTGTCAGTATACTGCTCGAACAAACTCAATAATATACAGGTGGATGTTGAAAACACTGTTCTATTCGCACAATAAACTGGCCACATTTTTATCTATTTAACTAGATGAGTCAGTTAAGAACAAATTCTTATTTATAATGATGGCCTAAGAACAGTGGGTTAACTGCCTTGTTCAGGGGTAGAATGACAGATTTTTTTTACCTTGTCAGCTCGGGGATTCGATCTAGCAACCTTTCAGTTACTGGCCCAACACTCTAACCACTAGGGTACCTACCACCCCATACTGTGAGATCCGACTCAGAAAACACACCACAATTCAGATGATTGTTCACCGTCCTTGCTGACTATATCTGAGATGTGTGAGAGCTGCTTTCTCGTAGTCAACATCAAGTGCTGCAGATATTGCCAAGTCCACTTTGCTGCTTCCCTCTGGTGTTGAATCAGAGAACTGTCTGCTTCAACTGACTATGGGGCAACAGTGTCACCTATTGGACAAAAATAACACAGACACTATAATTACATTACTGCTCAGCTAAACCCCTATAATTGTTCTGCATTTACACAGCTTTGGTTTGTTTTACAGAACATTGCCGCCCAAATAAAAGCTAAGCATTTTAAGCCATTCCATTAGAAATGATTGATTTTAGCACCAGTTATCCATGCATACTGTGTATACCAGATGTTGTTGAGTGGGGGTCATTTTAATGTGACCATGAGCTCATGAGCTCAGAGATGTAAGGAGAAGAAGAGTCTCATTTCAATAAGTCGTCAGTAATATCAGACTGGCTTAAGGTACATTGGACAGGAAATGGCAGACCCGGAAACTTCCCGTGTCAAATGAATCACCAACAGTGTGGAAGAGGACTGGATGGATTTTCCACACTGCTGTTTACAGAGACAAGACTACAGGCTTGTGGTTGTAGCTCTGAGAGACCTGCTGAGACATGAGGAGGTTGCCATCTACATTACAGTCTGCTGAAGACAGAGGGTAAACCTCGCAGCAGAGTCGCTTGCTTGGATGAAAACTGGCGATGAGTTTAGGAGAAGATGGACGAATTTGAATATTGATGAGAGCTATATCTGGGCAAATATATTTATACAGATTAATTCAAGGCAGAGGATACAGTTGAATTCAGAAGTTTACATACACCTTAGCCAAATACAGCCAAATACACAATTCCTGACATTTAATCCTAGTAAATATTCCCTGTTTTAGGTCAGTTAGGATCACCACTTAATTTTGAGAATGTGAAATGTCAGAATAATAGTAGAGAGAATGATTTATTTAAGCTTTAATTTCTTTCATCACATTCCCAGTGGGTCAGATGTTTACATACACTCAATTCGTATTTGGTAGCATTGTCTTTAAATTGTTTAACTTGGGTCAAACATTTCAGGTAGCCTTCCACAAGAGTCCCACAATAAGTTGGGTGAATTTTGGCCCATTCCTCATGACAGAGTAACTGAGTCAGGTTTGTAGGCCTCCTTGCTCACACACGCTTTTTCCGTTCTGCCCACAGATTTTCTATAGGATTGAGGTCAGGGCTTTGTGATGGCCACTCCAATACCTTGACTTTGTTGCCCTTAAGCCATTTTGCCACAACTTTGGAAGTATGCTTGGGAACATTGTCCATTTGGAAGACCCATTTGTGACCAAGCTTTAACTTCCTGACTAATGTCTTGAGATGTTGCTTCAATATATATACATCATTTTCTTTCCTCATGAAGCCATCTATTTTGTGAAGTGAACCAGTCCCTCCTGCAGCAGAACACCCCCACAACATGATGCTGCCACCCCTGTGCTGCACGTTCGGGATGATGTTCTTCAGCTTGCAAGCATCCCCCTTTTTCCTCCGAACATAACGATGGTCATTATGACCAAACAGCTCTATTTTTGTTTCATCAGACCAGAGGACATTTCTACAAAAAGTAAAATTTTTGTCCCCATGTGCAGTTGCAAACCGTAATCTGGCTTTTTTATGGCGGTTTCAGAGCAGTGGCTTCTGCCTTTCAGGTTATGTCAATATAGGACTTGTTTTACTGTGGATATAGATACTTTTGGACCTGTTTCTTTCAGCACCTTCACAAGGTCCTTTGCTGTTGTTCTAGGATTGATTTGCACTTTTCACACCAAAGTACGTTCATTTCTAGGAGACAGAACAAGTTTCCTTCCTGAGTGGTATGACGGCTGCGTGGTCCCATGGTGTTTATACTTGCGTACTATTGTTTTACAGATGAACGTGGTACCTTCAGGTGTTTGGAAATTGCTCCCAAGGATGAACCAGACTTGTGGAGGTCTACAAATATTATTCTGAGGTCTTGGCTGATTTCTCTTTTGATTTTCCCATGATGTCAAGAAAAGAGGCACTGAGTTTGAAGGTAGGCCTTGAAATACATCCACAGGTACACCTCCAATTGACTCAAAGCATGTCAATTAGCCTATCAGAAGTTTCTAAAGCCATGACATAATTTTCTGGAATTTTCCAAGCTGTTTAAAGGCACAGTCAACTTAGTGTATGTTAACATCTGACCCACTGGAATTGTGATACAGTGAATTATAAGTTAAATAATATGTCTTGTAAACAATTGTTGGGAAAATGACTTGTGTCGTGCACGAAGTAGATGTCCTAACCGACTTGCCAAAACTATAGTTTGTTGACAATACATTTTTGGAGTGGTTTTAATGACTGTATGTAAACCTCCGACTTCAACTGTATATGTGATTGATGTGTTTGATGTCTTAATCCCACAAACGACTAGAAGTCGAGTTTAACTCTTCACCTGAGCCACATATAAAGGGACAGACTCTGCCTAACATGAAAGCCTCAAATGTGGTTGACTAACTTTCCTATTATTTATCTGTCAACAATTCTTCTGAAGTGAGTCCAAGAGCGTATCTCCTTGGAAATGTATGTGTATGCGGGCAGCTAAGACACAAATGAAAGCATGTTACGTCAATGTGCGTGTCATTACAATCATGCTTTTAGCATGTTTTGGGGCTGCTGAAGGCATTCAAATGCTCTGACTACGATGCTACAGAAAAGAGAGAACATCAGTAATTCATCACATTCATCATCACTGCACTAGGAGGAGAAGACAACCCAAGGTTGCTCTTAGGGGTGTTTCGGTGTCTGAACTGGTGACCGCTGGATGCATTTATTTCATGCTGGGCTTATGTCCACCCCAGTTCCCATGCCAACACAAGGCTCAGTAGCAGCCCCCTCCTCCCTCACAGTCTCTCCGCTCAGCAGATAGATCCAATGGAAGTCATTTCAGAGAGAATTAACACAGGAGGCTAATACTTCCACAGAGCAAATTGGATTTCTGCGCTCGGCTGCCTCCAGAGGATCACTGTATTACACCGGACCAAAGTCTCTCCCTTCCAGGTCTGAAAACGATGTGAATGGCACACATGGGACTGGAGCATGGCATTTCACCACAATTTGACACCTACTGTACTGATGGCCTCAGGCTGTACATATGGTTTACAAGATGTACGTGTAGACTGGCCAAACCAGTCATGTCAGCAAATCAGCAGTCCTAGTGTACAGTTTTGTCATTCTGTCTTTATTTAGTGGGAACAGAAGCCTCTGGCCCTCATAACACTGTGTGTGTGTGTATGTGTGCGTGCGTGCGTGTATGTGTACGTGTGTGTATGCGCGCGCTAACTGTATATCAGTGGGTGTCTGTTTAAGTCCGTAAATGATCCTCTGTCAAGTAATTTGTCAAATATCCTCCCAGTCATTGTCATTCACTTCTATCATTCTCAAAATTCACGCATAATCTAACAAATTGGACTTTATGCTAATTCCTTATGACTCAATTATGTTAAAAGCCTGGTTTGACTGACAGACATAATTACAGTCATAACGTTGGCTGAGATATTACCAGCAAATTGCTCTGTAATGAATATCAAAGCCTGGTTCCCGCTTGATGAAGGCAGGCTGGGATGAGTAAATAAACATTCATGTGTTTGCAGCGATGAGCTGCATGTGCCCCGAAGCAGTACTAGGACACCAGAGAGGTCCATTGCTGAATGAATTACCTGAAATTGTTCAAACTAAGGATTTGATTTGATGTGTACAGAAAGACAAGGAAGATAATGTACCCTAAAAGTCAGGGCACTGTTTTCCTATGTTAGGTAATACTGAGTCATCATAATAATTGTGTCCATATCAACATATATCGTTTATTTGTTTACATAATTCTACACATGTAAAGGACAAAATGATCAGTACTTACTGTTACTACTTGTGTCAGTCCATTCATGCAGATGACAACTCATGTATAAATGTTTCTCTTACATATAATTCCACATCAAAGATCAAACTGATGTTACCAATGTAGAATAAGACCAATGTTACAACAACCTATTTATAAAGTATTTCTGGTTAAGGGCTTTCAGAGTCTTTTGCAGTAAAGTTCCTTCTCCCAACTCCATTATAATATCTAACATTGTTCTGTCGATATGCTGTGGTGTTCTGGGCAACGCATTGAGACCTATGATGAATGTATTCAAAAGAAATTTAAAGTCGTTGCATATTTTATGCTCCTCAGATTAATTATACAGTGATGGTCTATTGTTATGATAGTGAAACAAAGCCTGTCCTTTGCAGTGAGGAATGTTGCTCAACACTGCTATTTGCACAGCTGCAGGGGTCATAAATTAATCCAGAAACACAAACACATTAGCTCAACTCTTTCATCACATTCTCAAACAAGGTAGCATGATATCCTCCTCTCCCGTAGTGGATGAGAATAAATACCTCTCTCTCTCTCTCTCTCTCTCTGTCTGTGCAATGGGAGATACCTGTCTCAGCATATCTCATATTTGTGTGTGTGTGTGTGTGTGTGTGTGTGTGTGTGTGTGTGTGTGTGTGTGTGTACATGTGCAGACATGAATAAACAGTTGCTACTATGCTGCTGCTGCCTTGCTCCTGATAACAAGGGCCGGCCCTAGCCTTTTGGGGGTCCTAAGCGAGATTTGGTTGGGGGGCCCCCCACCCCGCAGGCAAATTGTTTTAGTGGTACCCTCTTGACAGCAGGGAGAAAATGTTTAATTTTAAAGTTAATTTCCTGCAATTCTATACATTTTGCCTTGGGGTGTAGAGAAAACGTTGCAGTTTTAAAGCAAGCTTTCTGCCGTTCTACACATTTTGCTATGACCTAAGTGTGTTAATGTGATATCTGATTGAGAGTGACTAAACAAAATCAAGGGGAACCCCACGGAGGTCAGGTCCCCTGGGCACATGCCCTAAGTGGCCGGTCAGTATTCAGCAATGATTACTACAGGTTTAGATAGCTGGCTAGATGAATTTACCAATCTAAAAATTGTCAGCAGATATGGCTAACTGAGTGACTGTCAGTGACTGACATTTAAAGAGATAAACTGTTGTTGTACAACCAAATATCACAATTGCAACTTGTGTATTCTACTATTGTAATTTTCAACAGAAGGTTGAGACCCCGACTGAGTCGCTAATATATATATATAAATACAGTATATCACAAAAGTGAGTACACCCCTCACATTTTTGTAAATATTTGAGTATATCTTTTCATGTGACAACACTGAAGAAATTACACTTTTCTACAATGTAAAGTAGGTAGTGTACACCTTGTATAACAGTGTACATTTGCTGTCCCCTCAAAATAACTCAACACAGCCATTAATGTCTAAACCGCTGGCAACAAAAGTGAGTACACCCCTAAGTGAAAATGTCCAAATTGGGCCCAAAGTGTCAATATTTTGTGTGGCCACCATCATTTTCCAGCACTGCCTTAACCCTCTTGGGCATGGAGTTCACCAGAGCTTCACAGGTTGCCACTGGAGTCCTCTTCCACTCCTCCATGACGACATCACAGAGCTGATGGATGTTAGAGACCTTGCACTCCTCCACCTTCCGTTTGAGGATGCCCCACAGATGCTCAATGGGGTTCAGGTCTGGAGACATGCTTGGCCAGTCCATCACCTTTACCCTCAGCTTCTTTAGCAAGGCAGTGGTCGTCTTGGAGGTGTGTTTGGGGTCGTTATCATGTTGGAATACTGCCCTGCGGCCCAGTCATCCGAAGGGAGGGGATCATGCTCTGCTTCAGTATGTCACAGTACATGTTGGCATTCATGGTTCCCTCAATGAACTGTAGCTCCCCAGTGCCGGCAGCACTCATGCAGCCCCAGACCATGACACTCCTACCACCATGCTTGACTGTAGGCAAGACACACTTGTCTTTGTACTCCTCACCACACACGCTTGACACCATCTGAACCAAATACGTTTATCTTGGTCTCATCAGACCACAGGACATGGTTCCAGTAATCCATGTCCTTAGTCTACTTGTCTTCAGCAAACTGTTTGCGGGCTTTCTTGTGAATCATCTTTAGAAGAGGCTTCCTTCTGGGACGACAGCCATGCAGACCAATTTGATGCAGTGTACGGCGTATGGTCTGAGCACTGACAGGCTGATTCCCCCAACCCTTCAACCTTTGCAGCATTGCTGGCAGCACTCATACGTCTATTTCCCAAAGACAACCTCTGGATATGACGCTGAGCACGTGCACTCAACTTCTTTGGTCGACCATGGTGAGGCCTGTTCACAGTGGAACCTGTCCAGTTAAACCGCTGTATGGTCTTGGCCACCGTGCTGCAGCTCAGTTTCAGGGTCTTGGCAATCTTCTTATAGCCCAGGCCATCTTTATGTAGAGCAACAATTCTTTTTTTCAGATCCTCAGAAAGTTCTTTGCCATGTGGTGCCATGTTGAACTTCCAGTGACCAGTCAGTATGAGGGAGTGTGAGAGCGATGACACCAAATTTAACACACCTGCTCCCCATTCACACCTGAGACCTTGTAACACTAACGAGTCACATGACACCGGGGAGGGAAAATGGCTAATTGGGCCCAAAGTGTACTCACTTTTGTTGCCAGCGGTTTAGACATTAATGGCTGGGTGTTGAGTTATTTTGAGGGGACAGCAAATTTACACTGTTATACAAGCTGTACACTCACTACTTTACATTGTAGCAAAGTGTCATTTCTTCAGTGTTGTCACGTGAAAAGATATACTCAAATATGTACATTTAATCCTAGTAAATATTTCCTGTCTTTGGTCAGTTAGGATAAACACTTAATTTTAAGAATGTGAAATGTCAGAATATTAGTAGAGAGAATTATGTATTTTTATTTATTTCATCACATTCCCAGTGGGTCAGAAGTTTACATACAATCAATTAGTATTTGGTAGCATTGCCTTTAAATTGTTTAACTTGGGTCAAACATTTCGGGTTGCCCAACCACAAGCTTCCCACAATAAGTTGGGTAAAACCTCCTTGCTCACACACGCTTTTTCCGTTCTGCCCACAGATTTTCTATAGGATTGAGGTCAGGGCTTTGTGATGGCCACTCCAATACCTTGACTTTGTTGTCCTTAAGCCATTTTGCCACAACTTTGGTAGTATGCTTGGGGTCATTGTCCATTTGGAAAACCCAAGCTTTAACTTCCTGAAGGATGTCTTGAGATGTTGCTTCAATACAGCCACATACTTTTCCTTCTCATGAAGCCATCTATTTTGTGAGTGCACCAGTCCCTCCTGCAGCAGAGCACCCCCACAACATGATGCTGCCACCCCCGTGCTTCATGGTTGGGATGGTGTTCTTCGGCTTGCAAGCCTCCCCCTTTTTCCTCCAAACATAACGATGGTCATTATGGCCAAACAGTTCTATTTTTGTTTCATCAGACCAGAGGACATTTCTACAAAAAGTACGATCTTTGTCCCCAAGTGCAGTTGCAAACCGTAGTCTGGGTTTTTTATGGCGGTTTCAGAGCAGTGGCTTCTTCCTTGCTGAGCGGCCTTTCAGGTTATGTCGATATAGGACTCGTTTTATTGTGGATATAGATAATTTTGTACCTGTTTCATTCAGCATCTTCACAAGGTCCTTTGCTGTTGTTCTGGGATTGATTTGCACTTTTCGCACCAAAGTACTAGAAGACAGAACGCGCCTCCTTCCTGAGCTGTATGACGGCTGCTTGGTCCCATGGTGTTTATACTTGCATACTATTGTTTGAACAGATGAACGTGGTACCTTCAGGCGTTTGGAAATTGCTCCCAATGATTAATCAGACTTGTCGAGGTCTACAATTTTTTTCTGAGGTCTTGACTGATTTCTTGTAATTTTCTCATGATGTCAAGCAAAGATACACCGAGTTTGAAGGTGGACCTTGAAATACATCCACAGGTACTCCATGACTTGTGTCATGCACAAAGTAGATGTCCTAACCGACTTGCCAAAACTATAGTTTGTTGACAAGACATTTGTGGAGTGGTTGAAAAACAAGTTTTAATGACTCCAATCTAAGTGTATGTAAACTTCCGACTTCAACTATAAATACTGTATACTCTGAGTATACAAAACATTAAAGACACCTGCTCTTTCCATGACAGACTGACCAGGTGACTCCAGGTGAAAGCTATGTTCCCTTGTTGATGTTACTTGTTAAATCCACTTCAAATCAGTGTAGAAAAAAGGGAGCAGACAGGCTAAAGAAGGATTTTTTTTAAAGACATGGATTGTGTATTTGTGTCATTCAGAGGGTGAACGGTCAAGACAAACGAGTTCAGTGCCTTTGAACGGGGTATGGTTGTAGGTGCCAGGCGTATCGGTTTGTGCATCGAGAATACTACACCGGCCAAAGGACATCCAGACAACTTGACACAACTGTGGGAAGCATTGGAGTCATCATGAGCATTCAACACCAAGTAGAGTCCATTCCTCAACAAATTGAGGCTGTTCTGGGGGCAAGGCTTAAAAGGCTTAAAAATCCTCCTTTAAACTGTCTCCTACCCTTCATCTTTAACAAGTGACATCAATTTAACAAGTGACATCAATAAGGGATCATAGCTTTCACCTGGATTCAAATGGGATCATAGCTATCCCCTGGATTCAAATGGGATCAGAGCTATCACCTGGATTCAAATGGGATCAGAGCTATCACCTGGATTCAAATGGGATCAGAGCTATCACCTGGATTCAAATGGGATCAGAGCTATCACCTGGATTCAAATGGGATCATAGCTATCACCTGGATTCAAATGGGATCATAGCTATCACCTGGATTCAAATGGGATTAGAGCTATCACCTGGATTCAAATGGGATCATAGCTATCACCTGGATTCAAATGGGATCATAGCTATCACCTGGATTCAAATGGGATCATAGCTATCACCTGGATTCAAATGGTCATTCTATGTCATAGAAAGAACAGATGTTCCTAATGTTTGTACACTAATTGAATACACCACCGTTGAAAAGTTTGGGGTCACTTAGAAATGTCCTTGTTTTTGAAAGAAAGCACATTTTGTTGTCCATTAAAATAACATCAAATTGATCAGAAATACAGTGTAGATATTGTTATTGCGGTAAATTACTATTGTAGCTGGAAACGGCAGATTTTTTATGGAATATCTACATAGGCATACAGAGGCCCATTATCAGCAACCATCACTCCTGTGTTCCAATGTCACGTTGTGTTAGCTAATCCAAGTTTATCATTTTAAATGGCAAATTGATCATTAGATAACCTTTTTACAATTATGTTAACACAGCTGAAAACTGTTGTTCTGACTAAAGAAGCAATAAAACTAGCCTTCTTTAGACTAGTTGAGTATCTGGAGCATTCGATTACAGGCTCAAAATGGCCAGAAACAAAGGACTTTCTTCTGAAACTTGTCAGTCTATACTTGTTCTGAGAAATGAAGACAATTCTATGTGAGATATTGCCAAGAAACTGAAGATCTTGTACAACGCTGTGTAGTACTCCCTTACAGAACAGCGCAAACTGCCTCAAACCAGAATAGAAAGAGTAGTGGGAGGCCCCAGTGCACAACTGAGCAAGAGGACAAGTACATCAGAGTGTCTAGTTTGAGAAACAGACGCCTCACAAGTCCTCAACTCAACTCTGCCTAGAATGCCAGCATCCCGGAGACGCCTCTTCACTGTTGACATTGAGACTGGTGTTTTGCGGGAACTATTTAATAAAGCTAGCAGTCAAACGTTTGGACACACCTACTCATTCAAGGGTTTTTCTTCATTTTGAATAATAGTGAAGACATCAAAACTATGAAATAACACATATGGAATCATGTAGTAATCAAAAAAGTGTTAAACAAATCAAAATATATTTTGGCTTCTTCAAAGTAGCCACCCTTTGCCTAGATGACAACTTTGCACACTCTTGGCATTCTCTCAACCAGCTTCATGAGGTAGTCACCTGGAATGCTTTTACAACAGTCGTGAAGGAATTCCCACATATGCCGAGCACTTGTTGGCTGCTTTTCCTTCTCTCTGCTGTCCTCCTCATCCCAAACCATCTCCATTGGGTTGAGGTCGGGTGATTGTGGAGGCCAGGTCATCTGATGCAGCAATCCATCACTCTCCTTCTTGGTCAAATAGCCCTTACACAGCTTGAATGTGTGTTGGGTCATTGTTCTGTTGAAAAACAAATGATAACCCCACTAAGCGCAAACCAGATATGATGCCGTATCACTGCAGAAGGCTGTGGTAGCCATGCTGGTTAAGTGTGCCTTCAATTCTAAATAAATCACAGACAGTGTCACCAGCAAAGCACCTCCACACCATCCTCCTCCACGCTTCACGGTGGGAACCACACATGCGGAGATCAGTCCACAAAGACACAGCGGTTGGAACCAAAAATCTAAAACTCATCAGACCAAAGGACAGATTTCCACCGGTCTAATGTCTAATGTCCCTTGTTCGTGTTTCTTGGCCCAAGCAAGTCTCTTCTTATTATTGGTGTTCTTTAGTAGTGGCTTCTTTGCAGCAATTTGACCATGAAGGCCTGATTCACTTAGTCTCCTCTGAACAGTTGATGTTGAGATGTGTCTGTTACTTGAACTTGGCAAAGCATTTATTTGGGCTGCAATTTCTGAGGCCGGTAACTCTAATGAACTTATCCTCTGCAACAGAGGTAACTCTGGGCCTTCCTTTCTTGTGGTGGTCCTCATGAGAGACAGTTTCATCATAGCGCTTGGTGGTTTTTGCGACTGAACTTGAAGAAACCTTCAAAGCTCTTGAAATTTTCCAGATTGACTGACCGTCATGTTTTAATGTAATGATGGACTGTCATTTCTCTTTGCTTATTTGTGCTGTATACCACTCCTACCTTGTCACAACACAACTGATTGGCTCAAATGCCTTAAGAAGGAAAGAAATTCCACAAATGAACTTTTAACAAGGCACACCTTTTCAGGTGACTACCTCATGAAGCTTGTTGAGAGAATGCCAAGAGTGTGCAAAGCTGTCATCAAGACAAAGGGTGGCTACTTCGAAGCATCTCAAATATGAAAAAAAAATGTGTTTAACACTTTTTTGGTTACTACGTGATTCCGTATGTGTTATTTAATCGTTTTGATGTCTACACTATTATTCTACAATGTTGAAAATAGTCAAAATAAAGAAAAACTCTGGAATGAGTAGGTGTGTCTAACTCTTTGACTGGTACTGTATACATAACTATAGGACTGTTTTATATGAGAATTACCTTGGGATATACAAGAGAAATGCAGATGTTAGTTGCCTTTATTATTTGCTTATGGCTCTCATAGGTGCGGGGGGTTACGATGCTAGCTGTTTAAAATGATCTCGCTCTCTCTCTCTCTCTCTCTCTCTTTCCCACCTTATAAAAATGTGTACTGCATTCCTCCAATGGGGGTGGCCATGGAGTTGCACTTGTGGAGTCCATGTGTGGTGTGTAAAAACCACCCATAGACAATTAAAACTTCAAGCCCTGGTATGTGTGGATATGTGTGGGTGACTACATGAGGCGTAGACAGAGAGAGAGAGGTCTGCCAAAGGATACATAGGGTGTTCAGTTACTGTGTTTAGTTGTACAGCAGCTAGTAAGATAATCAGTCGACTCTCAGTGTGAGGCCATTCTCACTGCCAGATTCCTTAACACACAAGTGAATGTGGAACATAAAACAACAGTACACAGAAAACAGAATCCTCAAAACATAGTAGGTATGAAATGATGTAGTTCCATAAATCATCAAGGACCACACAGAACTGAAAACACACAAGAGACACAGAAGCCCCAGCGTATACGCTTTCATTTGTAAGATCTGCATGCTTCTCAATGAGCCACGAGACAGAATAACACACACTATGTGGTCCTCCCTGTGGCCACAGCGCTAAAACTATTCTAGTGTTTTTGTGGACTTTGACTCTCCTTGTTTCCTTATTTTAACTGGGATTAGAGAATCCACGACATACACATTTATTGGCTTATATTAGAACACTGGCAGAGAAGGGGGGGCTTATTGTACTCTCTGAACTCTAAAGCTTGTCCCATGCTTCCCAGTCGGAACAGTTTGGCATATATTATGAAGACATTGTGTGATGTTTTTGTTTGTTTCGGTGTTCGGCAGGTTTTTTGAAAGGCAGTTCGTGCACACAGAATGTTTTCTTGTGCAGGGCTTGGTGTGGGCTGGCCCATGTTGGTTTGGTGTGGGCTGGTCCATGTTAGTTTGGTGCCCGCTAGCCTGTGTTGGATAGATGTAGGCTAGCCCGTCTTGGGCTTGGTTGTGTTATTGACTGTTTTTGTATTTTAGTGTGTGATGTACTACATTTACATTCATTTAAAAGTATGTGGACACGTGCTCGTGGAACATCTCATTCCAAAATCATGTGCATTAATATGGAGTTGGTCCCCAATTTGCTGATGAAACTGTGGGTTTGCACAACCAAAGAATTTCTGTGCAAACTGTCAGAAACCGTCTCAGGGAAGCTCATCTGCATGCTTGTCGTCCTCACCAGGGTCTTGACTGACTGACTGCAGTTCGACGTTGTAACCAGCTTCAGTGGGCAAATGCTCACCTTCGATGGGCACTGGCATGCTGGAGAGGTGTGCTCTTCAATGATTAATCATGGTTTCAACTGTACCGGGCAGATAGCAGACATCGTGTGGGCGAGCAATTTGCTGATGTCAACATTGTGAACAGAGTGCCCCATGGTGGCTGTGGGGTTATGGTATGGGCAGGCATAAGCTACAGACAACGAACACAAATGCATTTTATCGATGGCAATTTCAATGCACAGAGGTGGTGGTGGTGATAAGATCCTGAGGCCCATTGTCGTGCCATTCATCAGCCGCCATCACCTTATGTTTCAACATGATAATGCACGGCCCAATGTCGCAAGGATCTGTACACAATTCCTGGAAGCTGAAAATGTCCCAGTTCTTCCATGGCCTGCATGCTCACCAGACATGTCACCCATTGAGCATGTTTGGAATGCTCTTGATCGCCGGGTACAACAGCATGTTCCAGTTCCCGCCAATATATCCAGAAACGTCGCACAGTAATTGAAGAGAAGTGGGACAACATTCCACAGGCCACAATCAACAGCCTGATCAACTCTATGCGAAGGAGATGTGTCACGCTGCATGAGGAAAATGGTGGTCACGCCAGATACTGATTGGTTTTCAGATCCCCGCCCCTCCCTTTTTTTAAGGTACACTACATGATCGAACATTTCATTCCAAAATCATGGGCATTAATATGGAGATGTTCCCCCCTTTGCTGCTATAACAGCCTCCACTGTTCTGGGAAGGCTTACCACTAGATGTTGGAACATTGCTGCGGGGACTTGCTTCCATTCAGCCACAAGAGCATTAGTGAGGTCGGGCACTGATGTTGGACGATTAGGCCTGGCTTGCAGTCGGCGTTGCAATTCATCCCAAAAGTGTTCTATGGGGTTGAGGTCAGGGCTCGGTGCAGGCCAGTCAAGTTCTTCCACACAGATCTCGACAAACCATTTCTGTATGAACCTCGCTTTGTGCATGGGGGTATCGTCATGCTGAAACAAGAAAGGGCTTTCCCCAAACTGTTGCCACAAAGTTGGAAGCACAGAATCATCTAAAATGGTAGAGCTAAGATTTCACTTCACTGGAAATATGTTATGACGCTAGTCGTTTAGAATGATTTCATATACATTTTAAGTGTGTGACTCTCTTTCTTCTTGTAAGAATGTTATCTGCATTCCTCCAAAGAGGGTGGGGCATGGAGTTACACTTGTGGAGTCCATGTGTGGTGTGTGAAAACCATCCACAGACAATTAAACCTCAAGCCCTGGTATGTGTAGATATGTGTGGGTGAGTACATGAGGCGTATGTAGAGAGAGAGAGAAAGAGAGAGAGAGATGTCAGCCAAAAGATACATAGGGTGTTCAGTAACTGTAGTTAGTCGTACAGCAGCTAATAAGGTCATCAGTGGACTCTCAGTGTGAGGCCATTATCACTGCCAGATTCTTTAATACACAAGTGAATGCGGAACATAAAACAACAGTCTACACAGAAAACGGAATCCTCAAAACATAATAGATATGAAATTATATTTAAGTGATAATGCCCTCAAAGCCGGTGTTTGGAGGATATATTGCCATGGGTATTGTTAACCATGCAAATCGTGCCAATATATCCTCTGAACACCGGCTTTGAGGGCATTGTCACTTTTATACAATGGGTTACCAACATATTCAAATAATTGACAAATTTTCATTCAAAATGTTATTTTGATGAATTTATTCATACTATTTCATCCTTCAGCAAAATATAGTCCTGACACAAATCTAAGGTTTCTAGAGATGCGACACAGTCGTTCAATCTTTTTGTTCTGTATCTATGGACGTGACCCAGTCGTTCAGGCTGTTTGTTCTGTATCTATGGACGCGACCCAGTCGTTCAGGCTGTTTGTTCTGTATCTATGGACGTGACCCACTCGTTCAGGCTGTTTGTTCTGTATCTATGGACATGACCCAGTCGTTCAGGCTGTTTTTTCTGTATCTATGGACGCAACCCAGTTGTTCGTTCTAAATGTTCCATTGCCATACTGGCTGGTAACATTCTTATCCCTTGCTTGCTAGCTAGCCAACTATGGCTAATTTACAGTCACATCAAAAAGTGAAGCCAGAATAACAGCAAAGTAGACACATTTGCATTTGTTTAAGCTGTTTAAACATTTATTTGGATACATCCATAACAATAAACTGATGAGCCGCGATTTCGTCTGACATGGAAAATGTGCTCTCTCGTCAGGACACTATTGTTCAGACGAGCTATTCAATAACACAACTACAGTAACATAATCACTTCAAAGTGAAGCTGGAAAGACCACAAATTAGCTGCGATTCATTTTACCTTTTTTCAATTGAATTTTTTTTGTATATATCCATAAAAATGATGCCAGCTGAATCATGATTTCAACTGGCTGAGAAACGCTGCCTGCCTGTCTGTCTCGTCCCGACTCACAACACGTTCATTACTATGGGACAGCTGGAGATCAAATTTGAATATTGAAACAATGTTGCAAATGTCGGAGAGACAGACAGCAAGATTTATACAAATCTCTGTTGAAAACTAAATGTTAGTCTAAAAGAAATGTGAGATAATGTCTAGATGCTTTTCATCAGCTGGGCTGATGAGACAATGGATTGTGCAGTCAGATGGAACAGTGTAAATAGGCATTTTAACATCATTGATTTAGCCGGTGGCAACTTGTGGAATAGACACCAGCACGATTCATGATTAGACCCACCGTTGTATAAAGTTCCATGAATCATAGGGACCAAACAGAACTGAAAACACACAAGAGACACAGAAGCCCCAGCATATACGTTCTCATTTGTAAGATCTGCATGCTTCTCAATAAGCTGTGAGACAGAATAACACACACTATGTGGTCCTCCCTGCGTCCACAAAGCTAAAACTATTAACACGTTTGTTGGCCTAGATTAGAACACTAGCAGAGAAGGGCTTATTGTACTCTCTGAACTCTAAAACCTGTCCCATGCTTCCCAGTCGGAACAGTTTGCGCATATATTATGAAGACATTGTGTGACATTTTTGTTGGCCGAGATTAGAACACTTGTAGAGAAGGGGGCATACCCGGCTCCATGAAGGGGCTAAAGGGGGCTTAAGCCCTCTCAGTTTTAGTTTTATGTCCTTATATAAATAGCAAAACAGTTTAAATGATTGAACGACAGGTTGGCGAAAATAAAATAAAAATATGTGTGTAGGGGGCTACGGAAAGCCACTGGGCAGTTAGGGATGACTCCTTTGGTTTTCCATAAAAAGTGGGGAAAATGCTTCTCATCTCTGTGGTGGGCTAAAGGAATAACATGATATGCCTCCACCTGTAATATTTGATCTTGATTAATAAGGGTGGGGTCAAGTGTACCATTGAAGCTGCTTCACACAACTCTGCCTCACACTCCACCACCGCTGAGTTTAGTTAGCTTCTTAGCCAGCTGTAAAAATGGTTAGTGTTATTAGCCTTAGCCTATTTAGCTAGCTCGAACCAGATAATCTTCCACTATGGATATCAGAAATTGGCTTCGCCAAAGTATCCAAACAAAGGAGAAGGAGAGCGATGAGCAGCAGCATCAAACCATGAGACAGCTGCCAAGCCGCTGCCGAGCTCCAGCTAATTTATTTAATGGTTCGTAGGAAGAGAGTGGCTGGAATGGAACTTCAAAGTGCAATGAGGAACATTAGTGTCAACACTTGTTAATGATGGGCAGCTGGCAAGAAATCGCATGTATTTGTCAGCGATTGTGGACGTTATTGAGTTCCTTGTTTCAAACCAGCAACCACTGAGGAGGACATTGGACACGATAGAGTCAAGAGGGGAGGGGGCAGTGATGGAATAGTCTATGATGGAATATACTCTCCGAAAATAAATTAACTTTCCAAGGGGTTTAGCACCATACCCCACAATGCCACATACACGTCACACGTATTAAAAATGAAATCATAGGGCTCATAAGTGAGATTGTTACTGAGGAAATAGGTAATGAAATCTGAGAATCTTAGCACACACTGAAGATAGAGGGGACCAAGGCTCCTTCTGGATGTAGAAATAGAGAGAGCCATGACTTTCTAGATGTGCAAAGGTGAAACCACTTCTGGATCTAAGAGAAACATATTTGCTGGAAGCTGAGTTTAATGTCGCTCGCCAGTTTTTGAAATTGCACACTCTGGCTACTTTTAAATGAATTTTATTTTTGTATATATCCAGAATAATTATGACAGCTGAATCATGATTTTGACTGGCTAAGAAACGCCCCCTGCCTGACTGTCTCATCCTGACTCACCACCAAATCTGTAGCGGTTTCACCTTTTTCACATAAAGAAAGTCATGGCTTTCTCTATTTCTACATCCAGAAGGATCCTTGGTCCCGTCTAACTTCAGTGTGTATGATTCTCTAGGCTGGTCTCCACTATGCCGACCGTGTTTACTGCACTGAAACATGGATTGACCTTTGTGGTGTCCACAGCTAAATGCGAGAATTAATTGTCCACTTTGACAAATGTGTGTAGTCAGCAAAGAAGATGCATGCTACACCTGAAAGCTCAACTAATCCAATTGGTAGTTGAGGGGGACACGGGTGGGCCCAAGTGGCAATACATTTGTAAAACCAAAGCTTACCTTGGCTTGGAAGAGTTCCAGTGTTGTGTTGGATAGTCATAGCCAGCTAGCTAACATAGCATCCCTCTGTTTGAGAAGGGTGTCTGAGTAGACCAACTAGCTAGCTGCATTTGTTAGCTAAGTACGTCCTCCTTCATTTTTGAATAAATTAGTTTGTTCAAAACTGTTAAACTATTGTCTTTCTACTCACAACATGTTATGCACTGCTGTGCTTGCTAGCTGTAGCTTATCCTTTCAGTACTAGATTCATGATCTGACCATTTGATTGGGTGGACAACATGTCAGTTCATGCTGCAGGAGCTCTGATAGGTTGGAGGACATCCTCCAGAAGTTGTCATAATTACTGTGTAAGTCTATAGAATGGGGTGAGAACCATGAGTCTCCTAGGTTTTGTATTGAAGTCAATGTACCCAGAGGAGGACAGAAGTTAGTTGTCCTCCGGCTACACCGTGGTGCTACCCTACAGAGTGCTGTTGAGGCTACTGTGGACCTTCATTGAAAAACAATGAAGTGTTTTAATCAATTATTTGGTGGCGTGAATATATTTAGTATAGCTTTATCTATAACTTTTCAAATGTTTAAAAAAACATATTTTTTATGAAATTCACTTAGGAGGATGGTCCTCCCCTTCGTTCTCTGAGAAGACTGTTTTAGACATAAGTCTGCAGGACCTCCGCCAGCCAAAAAAGCTAAGTAACATTAACCCTTCTGTACTCTTAATATGCAGGAGAACTATCGCCTTATGGTGAGGATAGCCGAGTTTGCAAGCCCAGCTTCAGACGCAATCGTAAGGTAAGGGTAATTTAAGTGTAGGAAAGGATGAAACAGCATCCGTGCCACCAGTAAGTACAGGTAGTAGTGTTAATCTCCCCACACAGTCCCTGTCAGACAATTTTCTCACTTCTGGAAAGAAATGCTGTCGGAATGCTCAAACGGTGTCACTCATTCAGCCGATAGAAACCACACCTAGCAATGAGTCAGAGCCTGAGCATCCTCGGGTCTCTCCTCCACCTGTTACGGGGTCTGAGCCGCCGAAGCCCCCTGACCATTACCTATGACAAATTGAAAACCCTAGTCATTGGCAACTTCATTACCTGCAATATTAGACTTAAAAATAATCATCCAGCGATCACACATTGTTTACCAGAGGGCAGGGATACCGACATAAAGTCTGAAGATGGTGCTGGGGATGTAGGGATATCATTTTAAGTGCCAGTGGAAACGGGATTGAAAGGTAGTAATAAAGCCTCTCCTGAAAAAGCCAAAACTTGACCCAGAAAATGTAAAGAACTTTCCACCTATGTCGAATCTCCCATTCCTCTCAAACGTTTTAGAAAAAGCGGTTGCCAAGCAACTCACTGCCTTCCTGATAACAAATAATGGAAATGAAATGCTCCAGTCTGGTTTTAGACCCCATTATAGTACTGAGACCACACTCGTGAAGGTGGTTACCATATAATGGCATCAGACCATGGCTCTGCGTCTGTCCTCATGCTCCTAGACCTGTGCCACTTCGACACCATCGATCAACACATTCTTTTGGAGAGATTGGAAACCGGAATTGGTCAACGTGGACAAGTTCTTGTCTAGTTTAGAGCTTATCTGTCAGAAAGATATCAGTTCGTCTCTGTGGATGGTTTGTCCTCTGATAAATCCATGATGTTCCTCAAGGTTCCGTTCTAGGACCACTATAGTTTTCACTATACAGTATATGCTAACTCTTGGTGATGTCATTTTGAATCATAATGTCAACTTTCACTGCTATGCAGACGTCACACAGTTCTACACTTTGATGAAACATGGTAAAGCCCCAAAATTGCCTAAATTGGAAGCCTGTGTTTCAGACGTAAGGAAGTGGGTGAATGCAATTGTTTAACTTTTACGCTCGGACTAAACAGAGATGCTAGTTCTAGGTCCCAAGAAACAAAGAGATCTGTTGTCGGATATGACAATGAATCTTACTGGTTATACAGTCGTCTCAAATAAAACTGTGAAGGACCTCGACATTACTCTGGAAGCTGAGCTCTCTTTTGACGAACATATAAAAAAATATTTCAAGAGCAGCCTTTTTCCATCTTCGTAACGGGCCGAAGGGCGGCAGAAAGCGAGCGCTGACCGTCACCGCAGTGAGGCCCCGGTGTTCGCACCGGGGGACTGGCTCTCGACCCGAAACCTGCGCCTCCGCCTGCCCTGCTGGAAGCTGGGTCCGCGGTTTGTGGGGCCATTTAAAAAAATTTTTTTTTTTACCTTTATTTAACTAGGCAAGTCAGTTAAGAACAAATTATTATTTTCAATGACGGCCTAGAAACAGTGGGTTAACTGCCTGTTCAGGTGCAGAACGACAAAATTGTACCTTGTCAGCTCGGGGGTTTGAACTTGCAACCTTGCAGTTACTAGTCCAATGCTCTAACCACTAGGCTACCCTGCCGCCCCATTTAAAGTCCTGATGAGAATAAACGAGGTGTTATAGCTTACAGCTCCCTCTTACAGTGCATTGCGAAAGTATTCGGCCCCCTTGAACTTTGCGACCTTTTGCCACATTTCAGGCTTCAAACATAAAGATATAAAACTGTATTTTTTTGTGAAGAATCAACAACAAGTGGGACACAATCATGAATATTGGATATTTCAAACTTTTTTAACAAATCAAAAACTGAAAAATTGGGCGTGCAAAATTATTCAGCCCCTTTACTTTCAGTGCAGCAAACTCTCTCCAGAAGTTCAGTGAGGATCTCTGAATGATCCAATGTTGACCTAAATGACTAATGATGATAAATACAATCCACCTGTGTGTAATCAAGTCTCCGTATAAATGCACCTGCACTGTGATAGTCTCAGAGGTCCGTTAAAAGCGCAGAGAGCATCATGAAGAACAAGGAACACACCAGGCAGGTCCGAGATACTGTTGTGAAGAAGTTTAAAGCCGGATTTGGATACAAAAAGATTTCCCAAGCTTTAAACATCCCAAGGAGCACTGTGCAAGCGATAATATTGAAATGGAAGGAGTATCAGACCACTGCAAATCTACCAAGACCTGGCCGTCCCTCTAAACTTTCAGCTCATACAAGGAGAAGACCGATCAGAGATGCAGCCAAGAGGCCCATGATCACTCTGGATGAACTGCAGAGATCTACAGCTGAGGTGGGAGACTCTGTCCATAGGACAACAATCAGTCGTATATTGCACAAATCTGGCCTTTATGGAAGAGTGGCAAGAAAGCCATTTCTTAAAGATATCCATAAAAAGTGTCGTTTAAAGTTTGCCACAAGCCACCTGGGAGACACACCAAACATGTGGAAGAAGGTGCTCTGGTCAGATGAAACCAAAATTGAACTTTTTGGCAACAATGCAAAACGTTATGTTTGGCGTAAAAGCAACACAGCTGAATACACCATCCCCACTGTCAAACATGGTGGTGGCAGCATCATGGTTTGGGCCTGCTTTTCTTCAGCAGGGACAGGGAAGATGGTTAAAATTGATGGGAAGTTGGATGGAGCCAAATACAGGACCACTCTGGAAGAAAACCTGATGTAGTCTGCAAAAGACCTGAGACTGGGACGGAGATTTGTCTTCCAACAAGACAATGATCCAAAACATAAAGCAAAATCTACAATGGAATGGTTCAAAAATAAACATATCCAGGTGTTAGAATGGCCAAGTCAAAGTCCAGACCTGAATCCAATCGAGAATCTGTGCTCTCACAAATGCTCTCCATCCAACCTCACTGAGCTCGAGCTGTTTTGCAAGGAGGAATGGGAAAAAATGTCAGTCTCTCGATGTGCAAAACTGATAGAGACATACCCCAAGCGACTTACAGCTGTAATCGCAGCAAAAGGTGGCGCTACAAAGTATTAACTTAAGGGGGCTGAATAATTTTGCACGCCCAATTTTTCATTTTTTTTTTTGTTAAAAAAGTTTGAAATATCCAATAAATGTCGTTCCACTTCATGATTGTGTCCCACTTGTTGTTGATTCTTCACAAAAAAATACAGTTTTATATCTTTATGTCTGAAGCCTGAAATGTGGCAAAAGGTCGCAAAGTTCAAGGGGGCCGAATACTTTCGCAAGGCACTGTATTAACCTCTCGTTTCATGTGTCTCTCCTCAGGCCGGTGGTAGCTGGTCTGCTTCAAGGAGCTGTGGTGCGGGAGGTTCCTCCGCCCCCCCTGGACTTCGAGCGGGCACCGGCATACACAGTGCGATCCATACTGGATTCCAGGTGTCGGGTGAGGGGCCTGCAGTACCTCGTGGATTGGGAGGGGCACGGTCCGGAGGTGAGATGCTGGGTGCCGGTGGAGGACGTCTTGGACCCATCTCTGCTGAGTGAGTTTCACCGCCTTCATCCGGAACTCCCTGCTTCTCGTCCTCCGGATCGTCCTCGAGAGGGAGCCGCGCATCGGGGGGGCTACTAGCTGCTAAGGGGTCAATTTTTCCTTTTTGTTTGTGTCTGTCTGTATTGTTTACACCTGTGTCCTATTAGTTGATTTCGGTGGGTTTATTTACCTCCGCTGCCTGTTAGTCTTTGTGCGGGATTGTTTTGCTGTCTTTTTTTTTTCTTTCACACGGCAGTTGTACCGTTTTGGTATATGTGTAGGAGTAGAGGTTTCTCCCCCGTGTGTATCGTTTATTTTCCCTGGGTGTGGCGACCTCGTTTGGGCGTATTCCCATCCATGTTGTTGAGTTGGGACTTTCGGAATAAACTGTTGTGCCACTGGGACTTCCTTGCTCTCCTGCTCCTGATTCCTGCACGTCCCTCTTTCAAGAATGCACTTAACAAGTTTCCCATTTTAAATATTTGGAACTAGATATATTTCCTTCTTTAGATAAAACCATTGCCAGAAGCTTTAACAGAACGCTCAAATTAATTCAATCCATCCTCCGTAGATGAACTAACATCCCAGTTGCTTTAAGCGGCAGAATATCTATTGTCAAAATGAATATATTGCCACGGCTGATTTTTTTGTAGTTCAATGCTTCCCATGGCTCCTCCTTCTGGCTATTGGGATAAAACTCCTAGTGCAGTTTCAAAATGTATATGGTAAAGTAAACGACACTGAATAAAATTAACACATTTACAAAGAGGAAAAAATGTAGGAGGACTATCTGTACATCATTTTAAAAAATGTATTTCCACGCTCTAGCATTTCACCACATCCCAAATTGGTTTAGACATGACTCTTCTGCCCCCTGGCTGAGTATAGAGACATATGGTGTCTCCTATCGCCCTGGAAGAGGTGGTCTTCACTGATATATCCTTTAAACAATGTAAAGTATGCTTTGGATCTGTTATTGCTCACACCATTTCTATTTGGCGCAAAATTGAAAAACAATGTAACTGGGATTCAAAATGGCATGCCCATAATCCAATATTTCACAATAATGCCTTGCGATCTGGAGGGTGGCCTTTTGTATCCCCCCCAATGGTCCAAATGTGGAATCCGTACCCTTACCGATATCATGGACAGCATTGGTTTGAGAACATTCCAAGGTTTATAAGACCCATACATACCAGACAACTCCTTTTTTCTATGCTTACAACTTAGGTCAAGCTATGCTGGCCTATGGAGTCTCTTGGGGAAATCCAAATACCGAAATATCCAATGGGGGGATTTATAAATAAATTATCTAGGCTCCCAAAAGGACTGACCTTTATAATATATAAACAACTTTTGGAAAGCTCATATTCTGAGCTAGCTATTAAAAAAGTATGGTCCACAGATCTAATTGAATCTTAGCCACGCGTTAACTGGTAAAGAATATGGAAAATGTATTGATACATTTTAAGTTTGTTAAACTGTATTTAACACCAAGGAAGTGTTTTTCAATGAAATTGGCCACAACTGTCACACCCTGACCATAGTTTGCTTTGCATGTTCTATGTTTTGTTTGGTCAGGGTGTGATCTGAGTGGGCATTCTATGTTGGATGTCTTGTTTGTCTGTTTCTGTGTTTGGGCCTGATATGGTTCTCAATCAGAGTCAGGTGGTAGTCATTGTCTCTGATTGGGAGCCATATTTAGGTAGCCTGTTTGGTGTTGGGTTTTTGTGGGTGATTGTTCCTGTCTTTGTGTTTGTTACACCAGATAGGGCTGTTTTTGGTTTTTTCACGTTTCTTGTTTTTTGTTTTGTATATTGTTCATTTATCATCTTCATTAAAGATGTATCACAATAACCACGCTGCGTTTTGGTCCGCCTCTCCTTCAACAGAAGAAAGCCGTGACACCAACTCCCAACTGTTCACTGTGTCCCCTCAGTTAAATGCTTCTTGGGCAAAGTAACAAAATTCATTTAGAAGTGCATGAATTAAGATATTCAAGGCTTTCCATCTATTATGTTACTTAATGGTGATAACCCGTTGAATCTCTCAATCAATCAGAGAAGAATACTTCTGACATGCAGCATTGCTGCAAAAAATGAGTTTCCTCTAAGCTGGAAACCACCTCACACATTCCCATTTAACCAGTGGATACAGTTATTTTTAGATGTTCAAACACTATAATAATCGACAGCTTGAATGAATGGTGCTAATCAAGAAACAATTGAGGCCTGGACAAATAAACTTGACTCTGTAAAGAACAATCTCAGCTAAATCCCCATGTCCCTTTTTCAAGACCCTGCCTTTCAAAGCTCATTTGTAAAAATCCAAACAACTTTACATATATTCATTGTAAAGGGTTAAAACACTGTTTCCCATGCTTGTTCAATGAACCATAAACAGTTAATGAACATGCGCCTGTGGAACGGTCGTTAAGACAGCTTACAGACAGTAGGCAATTAAGGTCACAGTTATGAACTTAGGACACTAAAGAGGCCTTTCTACTGACTCTGAAAAACACCAAAAGAAAGATGCCCAGGGTCCCTGCTCATCTGCGTGAACATGCCTTAGGCATGCTGCAAGGAGGCATGAGGACTGCAGATATGGCCATGGTAATAAATTGCAATGTTCTTCACTGACGAGTTGCGGTTTTGTCTCACCAGGGTCGAAGGAATGAGCGTTACACCGAGGCCTGTACACTGGAGCGGGATTGATTTGGAGGTGGAGGGTCCGTCATGGTCTGGGGCGGTGTGTCACAGCATCATCGGACTGAGCTTGTTTTCCTTGCAGGCAATCTCAACGCTGTTTCTTTTGATTTTGACCCCCCCTGTTGTTCAGGGACACATTATTCCATGTCTGTTAGTCACATGTCTGTGGAACTTGTTGAGTTTATGTCTCAGTTGTTGAATCTTGTTATGTTCATACAAATATTTACACATGTTAAGTTTGCTGAAAAAAATGCAGTTGACTGTGAGAGGACATTTCTTTTTTTTGCTGTGTTTAGTCATAAATATATTTATTTAGACTTTTGTAACTTTCTTTGCTTTCAGGCCCACGGGGAAGGAGTGGGAGGCATGCTTTCTTTGGGGTGGGGCACGAGGTTAGAATGGCGGGGTGGGAAGCATGATATCCGAGTGGGGAAGGAGAATGTGGGTGGGTGGGTGGATGAGGACTGAGAGGGAAAATGGGACGGGGTTATCTTCATATGCATTTCGAAAAATAAAAAAATACCTGTATATGCCCCCTCTGAATTTCTTTTTTTTACAAAAGTAAATAAAAGGTTTGTCACAAAAAAAAGAAGTGTACTGTGCCATATCACAGCTTGATGCTGAAGTCATGAGCGAGAGGCAATATTTTCCATGTTTGAAGCGGGCCTGTATAGGCCTATTTACACTGATTGCACAAAACATTAGGAATACCTTCCTGATATTGAGTTGCACCCCCTTTTGCACTCAAAACAGCCTCCGTTCGTTGGGGCATGGACTCTACAAGGTGTTGAAAGCATTCCACAGGGATGCTGGCCAATGTTAATCCAATGCATCCCACAGTCAAGTTGGCTGGATGTCCTTTGGTTAGTGGACCATTTTTGATACATATGGGAAACTGTTGAGCGTGAAAAGCCCAGCTGTGTTGCAGTTCTTGACATACTCAAAGCAGTACGCTTGGCACCCAATACCATACCCCGTTCAAAGGCACTTAAATATTTTGTATTGCACAATTCATCCTCTGAATTGCACACATACACAATCCATGTCTCAATTGTCTCAAAGCTTAAAAATCATTGTTTAACCTGTCTCTTCCTATTCATGATTTATGTGGATTTAACAAGTGACATGAATAAGGGATCATAGCTTTAACCTGGAATCACCTGGTCCGTCTATGTCATGGAAAGAGCAGGTGTTCCTAATGTTTTGTACACTCAGTGTATTTGGCAAGACAGCTGTGCATGGCTGCATCTCACTGTAGTAGGCTGTAGGCTGTTTTGGTTATTTGGATCACCATTCACCTTTTGTTTACTCTGTTTGTTCACTGTTAATGTAACTAGCCTATTATAGATTGTGTCATGCCTTTATTGATCTGATATTTTGTTTACTAGGCTTACTTCGTTAAAAGAAGAATACGAATATACAGAATAAAAAACATTTTAAAACATGCATCTTGTATGCAAGGCACTGAGGTAATACTGAGAAGAAGAAAAAACACGACGACTGCTCAGCAGTAGAAACCCATTTCATGAAGCTCCCAACAAACAGTTATTGTGCTGACGTGGCTGCCAGAGGCAGTTTGGAACTCGGTAGTGAGTGTTGCAATCGAGAACAGACGATTTTTAAGTGCTACAGCACTCGGCGGTCCCATTCTTACTTGTTGGAAAGGTGCCACTTTGAAAGTCACTGAGCTCTACAGTACGGGCCAGTCTTCTGCCAATATTTGTCTATGGAGATTGCATGGCTGCGTGCTCAATTTTTTTACACCTGTCAGCAATGGGTGTGGCTGAATAGCCAAATTCACTAATTTGAAGGGGTGTCCACATACTTTTGGCCATGTAGTGTATATTGATGAAGTATGATTATGATTCAAGTATTTTGAAATAAATACAAATTCTGCTTGGCTACTCCTAGTGGAGTGGGAACTATGGACAGGATTCTTCAAATAAGTGTTCGTTGTCACATTCAACGAGAGACTAGTTTTCATGCACATTATTGAGAAATACTGCACCAAACGCCTTAGTTAAAATTGCGCGACTAAGACCTCCTCAGCAAACACGTCAAAATGTATTGCAAATTTCTTGATTTATCTTAGATCCATTCTGACTATTTTGAGGAAGTGTACACTGACGATGTTGTTGGTATAGCATCTCAAGAGGGACAACCACTAACATTGATGCTTTTTATCTTGTTTTTCAAGCAATGGTCTGGACCTGACCAAGTTCTGCAATCCAAACCTATATCTGGGAACGCTTTTAGGCTACAAACATGGGTCTGTTGTAGACCTGTTCTCTCTCTGCTTACCTTTTAATAAAAGTCCCCCCCAAGTTAGTGCACATATGGCACACGTGCATTACTTTTATTTTGACATAGGAAGTGGGTCTACAACAGACCCACTTCCGTGTTTGGAAAGTCTATTGAATAATACATTCCATTGGATATTTTTGTCTCATAATGACCAACCGTCCTGTCCACTGGCAAATAAAGTTGAAATCTAATTGTATTTAACTTATGGCTTCACACAGACAGTTTTTGTGCAACCCAATACAATAAGGAGCAACCCTAGTGTATGTAAATACACTCACTGTCAGCGATTGGGTGCAGAGTTATAGCGGGGTCAGGCGCAGGACACAGGTATTGAGTAACATAACTGAGTTTACTCAAAATATCAAGCAAAATTCCAAAATAGGAACAAACAAAAAACACTAGCACAAAACACAACCATTAACGACATAAACAATCACGGACAGAACAGGAATGTATGCCAGAGGGTTAAATAAGGAACGTGATATGTAATAGAAACCAGGTGTATGTGTAATACAGACAAAACAAAACAAAACTGAAACATGGATCAATGGTGACTAGAAAGCCGGTGACTTCGACCACCGAACACCACCCAAACAAGGAGAAGGGCCGACTTCGGCGGAAGTCGTGACACCCACGTTGCTACAGTGCCTTGCGAAAGTATTCGGCCCCCTTGAACTTTGCGACCTTTTGCCACATTTCAGGCTTCAAACATAAAGATATAAAACTGTATTTTTTTGTGAAGAATCAACAACAAGTGGGACACAATCATGAAGTGGAACGACATTTATTGGATATTTCAAACTTTTTTAACAAATCAAAAACTGAAAAATTGGGCGTGCAAAATTATTCAGCCCCTTTACTTTCAGTGCAGCAAACTCTCTCCAGAAGTTCAGTGAGGATCTCTGAATGATCCAATGTTGACCTAAATGACTAATGATGATAAATACAATCCACCTGTGTGTAATCAAGTCTCCGTATAAATGCACCTGCACTGTGATAGTCTCAGAGGTCCGTCAAAAGCGCAGAGAGCATCATGAAGAACAAGGAACACACCAGGCAGGTCCGAGATACTGTTGTGAAGAAGTTTAAAGCCGGATTTGGATACAAAAAGATTTCCCAAGCTTTAAACATCCCAAAGAGCACTGTGCAAGCGATAATATTGAAATAAAAGGAGTATCAGACCACTGCAAATCTACCAAGACCTGGCCGTCCCTCTAAACTTTCAGCTCATACAAGGAGAAGACTGATCAGAGATGCAGCCAAGAGGCCCATGATCACTCTGGATGAACTGCAGAGATCTACAGCTGAGGTGGGAGACTCTGTCCATAGGACAACAATCAGTCGTATATTGCACAAATCTGGCCTTTATGGAAGTGGCAAGAAGAAAGCCATTTCTTAAAGATATCCATAAAAAGTGTTGTTTAAAGTTTGCCACAAGCCACCTGGGAGACACACCAAACATGTGGAAGTTGGTGCTCTGGTCAGATGAAACCAAAATTGAACTTTTTGGCAACAATGCAAAACGTTATGTTTGGCGTAAAAGCAACACAGCTCATCACCCTGAACACACCATACCCACTGTCAAACATGGTGGTGGCAGCATCATGGTTTGGGCCTGCTTTTCTTCAGCAGGGACAGGGAAGATGGTTAAAATTTATGGGAAGATGGATGGAGCCAAATACAGGACCATTCTGGAAGAAAACCTGATGTAGTCTGCAAAAGACCTGAGACTGGGACGGAGATTTGTCTTCCAACAAGACAATGATCAAAAACATAAAGCAAAATCTACAATGGAATGGTTCAAAAATAAACATATCCAGGTGTTAGAATGGCCAAGTCAAAGTCCAGACCTGAATCCAATCGAGAATCTGTGGAAAGAACTGAAAACTGCTGTTCACAAATGCTCTCCATCCAACCTCACTGAGCTCGAGCTGTTTTGCAAGGAGGAATGGGAAAAAATCTCTCGATGTGCAAAACTGATAGAGACATACCCCAAGCGACTTACAGCTGTAATCGCAGCAAAAGGTGGCGCTACAAAGTATTAACTTAAGGGGGCTGAATAATTTTGCACGCCCAATTGTTCAGTTTTTGATTTGTTAAAAAAGTTTGAAATATCCAATAAATGTCGTTCCACTTCATGATTGTGTCCCACTTGTTGTTGTCGCAAAGTGCAAGGGGGCCGAATACTTTCGCAAGGCACTGTAAAAGCAGCTACACACAGACATGCCTCCACCATGCTTGGTGAACACGCTGTGTCGGTTTGACAATTATATCTATTCATCAATCTTATTTTTTAAAATCTGACTCACTGCGTCTTACCTGAAAGCAGGCTGTGAGATAGACCGTCATGGTGGATGCAGTGAGGAGGCAAAAACATTTCTGTCCTTTTGTTTGCAAGTGGATAAATAGTCGCCTACAATTTTTACATAATAACAAACCAGACGATGAACATGGAACAGCATACTTGACAAGTCTATATGAGGGCCTCAAGGAAAAAATGGGCCGTTGTGGGGACCTCAAGGAAAGAAATGGGCCAATGGCGCTGTCAGAGGAAGGCTCTAAAAATAATCAAAGACTTCAGCCACCCAAGTCACAGACTGTCATCTCTGCTACCACACGGCAAGTGGTACCAGAGAGACAAGTCTAGGTCCAAGAGGCTTCTGAACAGCTTCTACCCCCAAGCCATAAGACTCCTGAACAGCTAATCAAATGGCTACCCAGACTATTTGCATTGCCCCCCCCCCCCCCCCCCCCCCCAACGCTGCTGCTACTCTCTTTTATTATCTATGCATAGTCACTTTATTAACTCTACCTACATGTACATATTACCTCAATTACCTCGACACCAGTAGCACCACACATTAACTCTTTACCGTTACCGCCTGTGTATAGCCCCACTATTGTTATTTACTGCTGCTCTTTAATTAGGTGCTATTCTTATCTCTTACTTTTTTTTTTGGGGGGGGGGGGGTATTTTCTTGAAACTGCATTGTTGGTTAAGGGCGTTTAAGTAAGCATTTCACTGTAACTACACCTGTTGTATTTGGCGCATGTGACGAATAAAATGTGATTTGATTTGATGCTTTAGTTGTGCCTGCTTAAACCAATTGCCACATCCTGACCAAACTCTAAACATGCGTCTTTTCTCTCTGGAACTGGTGGCTGGTGCACATCGGTTGCCTCAAACTGCATGCGTTCGGGTAGGAGTCAATTCATTTCATTGGGAGAAGTCCATTCATTTCATTGGGAGGCAATCTGCATTGCTGCAAATCATTTGCTGGATTGGGTTGTGCTGGGTGGCACTGAGTGCAGAGTGTCGCATGCGTTCGATTTTTTCAGTTTGTGCTTTGTCATGTGGTAGCAGTAGTTAACCGCCAAAGAAGTTGCTAATGTGTAGCATGATTCATTTTATTGTGATGCGGCGCGTGAATGAAGACTACATAAAACGTACCATACGGCAATAACCTCTGTGTTTGAGGTGTAACACATGGTATACACTAGTAAGCGGCACCACGGGGGGAAAAATGCTTCCTATTAATTTTCAATTGAAGGAAAGTGGTGAGAAGCAGAGTGGGTGGAGAAAAAGTTCTGGATTCCCATATAGTATCCAGCTGCCGGAGCCGAGCCACCTGTCACGAAATTACGTGTGACTGCTTTAGTATGATATGTTACATTAGGTTGCATTACATTAGGCTACCAATGGAATAGCGGTCGTACAATATAATATGAATTGTAGGACGTACAGTATCCTACGTCTAGATTTCACCCATACAAATGCTTATAAAGAATGCAATAAAGCAATGCATGTGTACACTAGTTACTCGACAATCCAGAGCAATTTCTGCCTACAGTGAGAGGACAGAATCCATAGTATGATACAACTAGCTACACAAATTACATACTGTGACTTTGTGGAACATCACAGCAAAGTTGAAAAATATTTGGCAAATATAAATCAAAACAGGATGGTCTTCAGAGATAGATGTGAGGGGCTGAGGGTAGATGAAGGATGGGACGAAAAACAAACAAAAGATAACTTCTGTAAAATATACTGTGTCCACAAAATGTATATAGTATGTTAAAGCTTGAAGTAGAAAACTAAGTGCTGTTGTCAATTAGTTTATTTCTAAGGTTAGAGGAAAATAATGAAGGAAAATATATAAACAAATTATATTTGTACTGTATTTAAAATAATATATATATTTATAAAAAAATATATATGTGGAATTGGAAATGATGCAGACAATTACATTGATAGATGCCACAATGTATTTTCAATATTAAAGCTGATCCACCCCCTAAAAAAATAAATAAAAATAATAATAAAATAAATCAGTAGTTGTGTTTGGGTTAGATTTGAACAGGATGTACTGTGTACTGTGCCTCAAAGCAATCTCAACAGTGCATACTGATAAGAGTGAATAGGCCCTTTGAAAGGATCCAGCACACAAACAAAAATGTGATATACAAAGTTTACTGTATATGAAAAATGTAAGGGTTGTTGCATTGACAACATTCAGAAAGATAAGCAGGTTGGTCACATTTGTATTTTAGCTTCAATTCAATGTGATTCCAGATTAAAATAAAGATAGATTTACAAGTTTATTACCAGGGTCACAATTAATCTGAAACCGTATCAAATGTATAAAAAAGTTTAGATTGGAGAGTGGTAGTAAATGCACTTCTAAAACATTTTCATGGAGAAAACAGAAAATCTACTCTCTCTTTGAAATAGTTACATTTGGCCACTCACAGTTGTTGTATGTACTCAGACTGAAATGCTTTCCACCTCTTCCAGATGTCTCAAACTACATCTGTCAATAGGAATGTCTATACATTTTTTTTTAAAATAATACCACTGCTGCAATTTAAGATTGAAATTATGCTCTGACCCACAGGAACTGCTAGCAACAAAATCAGTTTAACCCACCACGAGTACTGCATTAGGAAGAAGGAATTAGGCACCCAAAAAGAAGAAGGAAATTAGGAATGGTAGCTAGGCGTGGCCTAGTTTTGACCAACGTAACGTAATGAATATCGGATTACCCAACTTTATTCACATTTCCAGCGGTGAACATTGAGTAATGACCAATCATAACAAGTGCTTCCCAAAACTCCCAAGCTCTGCGAAGGGAGAGACTATAAGGACACAGCTGACGCTTAAACCTAACCTTAACCAAACCCTTAACCCTGACCTTAAATGTAAACCTAACTGTAATCTAATGTTTATAAACTCAGTTTGGGCGTGTCCTTTTGGCCCTTTCCCTCTGCGACCCAAGATGACTGAAAAATACTAGGATGGAAGCAAATTTAAGTAATAATAACTTCATACGAATCATGCAAAACATTTACAGTTAAGAGGAATATGTTTCTTAATGTAGAGACTAACAAGTATGCTTGTGTTTGTAGCTCCAACAGTGCAGTAATATCGAACAAGTAATATCTAACAATACACACAATCTAAAGTAAAGGAATGGAATTAAGAATATATCAATATTTGGACGAGCAATGTCAGAGCGGCATAGACTAAGATACTATAGGATACAATACAGAGAATAGATATGAGATGGGTAATCCAAAATATGTAAACATTATTAAAGTGACTAGTGTTCCAATTATTAAAGTGGCCATTGATTTCAAGTCAATGTGTATAGGGCAGCAGCCTCTAATGTGCTAGTGATGGCTATTTAACAGTCTGATGAGATAGTAGCTGTTTTTCAGTCTCTCTGCCCCAGATTTGATGCACCTGTACTGACCTCGCCATTCTGGATGACACCGGGGTGAACAGGCAGTGGCTCGGGTGGTTGTTGTCCTTGATGAGCTTTTTGGCCTCCCTGTGACATTTTTTATTTATTTTTTATTTCACCTTTATTCAACCAGGTAGGCTAGTTGAGAACAAGTTCTCATTTGCAACTGCGACCTGGCCAAGATAAAGCAAAGCAGTGTGACACAGACAACAACACAGAGTTACACATGGAGTTAACAATAAACAAGCCAATAACACAAACAAGTCAATGACACAGTAGAAAAAAGAAAGTCTATATACAGTGTGTGCAAAAGGCATGAGGAGGTAGGCAATAAATAGGCCATAGAAGCGAATAATTACAATTTAGCCCTGTGGTACCCCCATAGAGACTGCCAGAGGTCCGGACAACATGCCCTCAGATTTGACACACTGAACTCTGTCTGCAAAGTTGGTGAACCAGGCGAGGCAGTCGTCAGAAAAACCAAGGCTATTGAGTCTGCCGATAAGAATAAGGTGATCGACAGAGTCGAAAGCCTTGGCCAGGTCAATGAAGACGGCTGCACAGTACTGTCTTTTATCGATGGCGGTTATGATATCTTTTAGTACCTTGAGCGTGGCTGAGGTGCACCCGTGACCGGCTCAGAAGCCGGACTGCACAGCAGAGAAGGTACGGTGGGATTCGAAATGGTCAGTGATCTGTTTATTAACTTGGTTTTCGAAGACTTTAGATAGGCAGGGCAGGATGGATATAGGTCTGTAACAGTTTGGGTCTAGGATGTCTCCCCCTTTGAAGAGGGGGATGACCGTTGCAGCTTTCCAATCTTTAGGGAACTCGGACGATACGAAAGAGAGGTTGAACAGGCTGTTAATAGGGGTTGCAACAATGGCGGCAGATAGTTTTAGAAAGAGAGGGTCCAGATTGTCTAGCCCAGCTGATCCAGGTTTTGCAGCTCTTCCAGAACATCTGCGGGTGGGGGGGGGGGGCTGTTGGCCGGGGTTGGAGTAGCCAGGAGGAAGGCATGGCCAGCCGTTGAGAAATGCTTATTGAAATGTTCGATTATCATGGATTTATCAGTGGTGACCGTGTTACCTAGCCTCAGTGCAGTGGGCATCTGGGAGGAGGTGCTCTTGCCAATGGACTTTACAATGTCCCAAAACTTTTTGGAGTTAGATGCGAATTATTGCTTGAAAAAGCTAGCCTTTGCTTTCCTGACTGACTGTGTGTATTGGTTCCTGACTTCCCTGAACAGTTGAACTATTCGATGCTATGGCAGTCCGCCACAGGATGTTTTTGTGCTGGTCAAGTGCAGTCAGGTCTGGAGTGAACCAAGGGCTATATCTGTTCTTAGTTCTGCATTTTTTGAACAGGGCATGCTTATCTAAGATGGCAAGGAAATTACTTTTAAAGAATGACCAGGCATCCTCGACTGACGGGATGAGGTCAATATCCTTCCAGGATACCCGGGCCAGGTTGATTCGAAAGGCCTGCTCTCAGAAGTGTTTTAGGGAGCGTTTGACAGTGATGAGGGGTGGTCGCTTGACCGCAGACCCATAGCGGATACAGGCAATGAGGCAGTGATCGCTGAGATCCTGATTGAAAACAGCAGAGGTGTATTTGGAGGGCAAGTTGGTCAGGATAATATCTATGAGGGTGCCCATGTTTACGGATTTAAGGTTGTACCTGGTGGGTTCCTTGATGATTTGTGTAAGATTGAGGGCATCTAGCTTAGATTATAGGACTGACGGGGTGTTAAGCATATCCCAGTTTAGGTCACCTAACAGAACAAACTCTGAAGCTAGATGAGGGGCGATCAATTCACAAATGGTGTCCAGGGCACAGCTGGGAGCAGAGGGGGGTCGATAGCAGGCGGCAACAGTAAGAGACTTATTTCTGGGGAGGTTCATTTTTAAAATTAGAAGTTCAAACTGTTTGGGTATAGACCTGGAAAGTATGACAGAACTTTGCAGGCTCTCTCTGCAGTAGATTGCAACTCCTCCCACTTTGGCAGTTCTATCTTGACGGAAAATGTTGTAGCTGGGTATGGAAATCTCAGAATTGTTGGTGGTCTTCCTAAGCCAGGATTCAGACACGGCAAGGACATCAGGTTTGGCAGAGTGTGCTAAAGCAGTGAGTAAAACAAACTTAGGGAGGAGGCTTCTGATGTTGACATGCATGAAACCAAGACTTTTTCGATCACAGAAGTCAACAAATGAGGGTGCCTGGGGACACGCGGGGCCTGGGTTTACCTCCACATCACCCGAGGAACAGAGTAGGAGTAGGATGAGGGTACGGCTAAAGGCCGCCTAGAGCAAAACTGGTCGCCTAGAGCATTGGGGACAAAGAATAAAAGGAGCAGATTTCTGGGCGTGGTAGAATAGAATCAGGGCATAATGTGCAGACAGGGGTATGGTGGGGTGCGGGTACAGCGGGGGTAAGTCCAAGCACTGAGTGATGATAAGAGAGGTTGTGTCTCTGGATAAGCTGGTTATAATGGGTGAGGTCACCGCATGTGTGGGAGGTGGGACAAAGGAGGTATCAGAGGTATAATGAGTGCAACTAGGGGCTCCATTGTAAACTAAAACAATGATAACTAACCTAAACAACAGTATACAAGGCATATTGACATATGAGAGAGACATACAGCCAGGCATAAAGTAGACACAGGTGTTGATTTGGAGAGATAGCTAAGACAACAACAACAGCTAATCAGCTAAAACAACAACAGGTAAAATGGCGATGAATGGGCAGAGGGTCGATTAGCTACACACAAAGCCTGAGTTCGCGGCTGGGGGCGGCAGATAAAAAAATAAAAATAAAAATAATAATAAATAAATAAACAGAATGGAGTACCGTGATTAATGGACAATCCTGCGGGCATCAGCTATGTAGCCAAGTGATCATAGGGTCCAGGGGCTAACAATAGATAGAAAAGGGAAGCCGCAGAGTAGTCGTTACTACACTAGCACACGGGCGACACAGCGTTTAAAGTTAGTAGCCCGGGGCGAGTAGAAGTGTCTGCTCCGACGGAGGCCGGTTGAAGGCACAGCGGATGGAGTATTCATCGGCAGACCTGTCGTGGTGGTGCGGCAGGGCGCCGTGTCGACTATGGATCCAAGCCAGGTGGCGAAAGATGTATTGTTGTAGTAATTTAGTTTTCTATTCGGGAGATGCGCCTGGCTTACGGCTAACTGGTGCTCGCTTCGGGGCAGGGGCGTTAGCCACTATAGCCACTCGGTAGCAGCGGTGATCCGGTGCCAAGGCCCAGAGCTTACGGCAAGGATCCGGTGGAGTACTGTGCCGTGTTTGGGTGGAGTCCGGGTGAACAACTGAGTAGGTCGGGAGGTGGGCCTCAGGGATAGCTTCGGTACTGAGTAACTCGGTGGGTGCTAGCTAGCTGTGAAGATCAGGAGAATGGTCCAGGGATTACAGCAGGAATCCGGCGTTGTAGTGGAGAGACAGTCCGTTACTAGGCAGGTTACCGGAAGGTATAATTGAACTAAAATGGAGAAAAGATTGAAAATAAAATTGAAATATATACAAAAAAAGACGAAAAAATACAAAAGTACACGAGAGGACGAACAAAACACATCTGCACTGCTACGCCATCTTGGAAAAAATCAGGTGCTGTAGGTGTCCTGGAGGGCAGGTAAATGATGCGTTGGGCAGACCGCACCACCCTCTGGAGAGCCCTGCAGTTGCGGGCAGTGCAGTTGCTGTACCAGGCAACTGTGCGTCTGTAAAAGTTTATGATTGTTTTATGTGCCAAGCTACATTTTTTTCAGCCTCCTGAGGTTGAAGAGGCACTGTTGCGTTCTTACATAGGTATTCCTTTTGTCCAGATGGGATAGGGCAGTGTGCGGTGCGACGGCAATTGCATCCTCTGTGGATCTATTGGGGCGGTAAGCAAATTTAAGTGGGTCTAGGGTGTCAGGTAAGGTGGAGGTGATACGATCATTGACTAGTCTCTCAAAGCACTTCAGGATGACAGAAGTTAGTCATTTTGTTCAATTAGCTTTGCTTTCTTGGGTACAGGAACAATGGGGGACATCTTGAAGCATGTGGGAACAACAGACAGGGATAGGAAGAGATTGAATGTGTCCATAAACACTCCAGCCAGCTGGTCTTCGCATGCTCTGAGGATGCGGCTAGGGATGCCATCTGTGCCGGCAGCCTTGTGAGGGTTAACACGTTTAAATATCTTACTCACGTCGGCCACGGAGAAGGAGAGGCCACAGTCCTTGGTAGCGGGCCGTGTCGGTGGCACTGTGTTATCCTCAAAGCGGGCGAAGAAGGTGTTTAGCTTGTCTGAAGGCAAGCTGTCAGAGTTCAGTGTTAGCTAGCTTCATGGGCGTTTTGAAATGTATGAAATTGTAATTCGTGTTGTTAAATGTTTTAGGGGCTCCTGAGAAGACCAGCAAACCAGGCTGTGATCTTGTGAAACACAGTGTGTGTAAATAATCTAGCTCAAGCATTTACTGCAAATTGAATATACAATTTTGTAAGCTCCTTGCTGTTCATTAAAAAAAATCAAGCGTCTCATTGTTCTTTATGGTAGTAACAGTATGTTAACGTTTGAGATTGAAGATATGTGCCATGCAATCCAGCTGAAGTAACGTAGAAAACTATTTTCTTGCTTATTGTGTAGTGGAGGATAAAAAGACATGGATGCCTATGGATGTGTAGCTATGTAGCCAAACGTTTGGTATACTGTAAATATGAGTTCAGAATAGTGGTTATAATTGCTTCCACTGGTTAATTATTAATCACCAAGAAATTGCAGAAAACGACTGAGTGAAGGAAATGTGACTATTACATGTCAGACTGTTATTATGGAATGAAAGTCCTGCTTCAGTACTACTCCACATTGAACCACAGCCAGAGGACGGTACATTACGGGCACATTGTTGTTCTGCAGTTCTCATTTGTTACTCATTAAGTAATGATGTATTTGTTGCATGAGAAATATAATGAAAGCTATTACTGCCACCTGTACAGGCTACTATGAACCTCAGCTAGCATAGCTGGTTGTATTGATTTTATACACACCCCAAAAAAGTTAAATTACTTCAATTACTATTTTACAAAGAATGGATGGAACTATTTACCCATTTAATAACCAGACCTTCATACAAACTTGCCATGCACAATTTTTGATGCACAATCGAACGTGCTGCTATATGCTGCCAGCACCCCCACAAGCAAGCCAATCTGGGTGGCTGTAGAGACATGCGGCAAGTTACCACTGTATAGTCTATATGGGCCGTAATGCTTTCTCCACACACAGCATCCTGAGAATGGGAAGACAGGCTGGTGTTAGTAGGCCTAGCTGATGTCAATGACTTGTACAACTACAAGAAAGGAGTGAAGTTCAAGTTAGAATATGTCAGTTGAGTGAGTATTTGCTATATTTGTCTGCTGTTGATAGTGTGGGGGTAAAAAATACATGTAGTCTACTCTAAGTCTCGTTTTAACTTTATAATTTCACTTCATAAATGTTTAATCTTTCTTATTTAAACTGTGAGTCATGTTTTTTAAGAGTTCATGCCAACAAATCCAATACATGTCACACCCTGACTGTTTCACCTGTCTTTGTGATCGTCTCCACCCCCCTCCCGGTGTCACCCATCTTCCTCATTATCCCCTGTGTATTTATACCTCTTACATCTCTGTTTGTCTGTTGCCAGTTCGTCTTGTTTGTCAAGCCAACCAGTGTTTTTGTGTCAGCTCCTGCTTTTCCCCAGTCTCTCTTTTCTCATCCTCCTGGTTTTTGACCCTTGCCTGTCCTGACCCTGTACCCACCCGCCTGACCACTCTGCATGTCCTGACCCTGTACCCACCCGCCCTGACCCTGAGCCTGCCTACCGTCCTGTACCTTTGCCCTTGTTGCTGTAATAAACATAGTTACTTCGACATGGTCTGCATCTGGGTCTTACCTTGATACCTGATAACATGTCATTTAAAGCTGTATGTTCAGTAAGCACAACTTTTATTTTGAAACTATCAGACTCGTTGTTCTGTTCTTTTGCACCTGCTATGTTAGGTTAGGGTTGGATAAACAGACTGCTACGACCGGATTGGCTGATCATGATACGCAACATCAGGGACTAGCATTTAGCATTTAGTGTAGCACATCGGATACGTGAACCTCACTCCTCAGCCTGAAGTGTCCCCACTTGCGGCAGTGAATAGCTAGCTTTTCACGTGGCGCCGACTGGTAGGATGCTTCAGGAGGGTGGTCCTGTGTGCTAGCAAGGCAGAGGTCTGGAGTTTGCGCCAGGTATGGGCTGACTCAGGAGGAAGCCGTAGTTGCTAAGCAAGCAGCGATGTCCTTTACAGTTGTGCTGGGGTCACTGTTGAGTAAGTTTGAGGGCTGAATGTAGCACGTTGGGGATGTGTCTAACCTACTCCACAGTGTGAAGTATCCCCACTTGTGCCAGTGAATAGCTATATTTTTGCATGGCGCTGACTGGTAAGACACGTAAGGAAGGCGGTTATGTGTGCTAGCTAGGTCCTGGGTTTAAGCCTAGGTGTGAGCCGAATCAGGAGGGTACTCGCTAAGCAAGCAGCGTGACGTCCTTTACACCAGCTTTCTTGCCATTAAATCTAGTTAAGGAGGAAATTGAAGCCTGAATGGAGAATGTTTTAAGTATGAACTGGTCGCTGGGGAACACGAGTTTATTACCGGCTGGGCACATTACGTCCAGACGATAGTGGAGATCCATAGCGCCCACTAGCGGCTGCCCAGGCTACCTCGGGGCCTGCTGTATAACATGGACTAATGGTTTAACAGATGTCTATGACTCACAGAGGTTAATAGTGTACAGGAGAGGCAGACAGAGTCACAGCCCCCTGAATCCCGCAAGATGATCTCTGACCTATGTCACTCAAACATCCAGGTAGGCAAAATAGATCATCATTAGTGCTTAATTCGAGGAGTAAGTCAAATGGATGAGGGTTCATCCTTTTCATGTGTTGATTTCTGAATCCAGGATACCACAGTATTGGCTAAGACTGTGAATCATTAAGACAATGACTGAAACCCATTCATACGAGTTGGATATTGGATAAGGTAATGGATGAGCTATAAATATGGCATGGATTATTTGACCCATATGTACTGGGTGATTCATTAATCTAGGTACATTGACTGCATGGCGTCTGGGTGAAATACGACAACATAGCACAAAACGTGATGTTTATCGGGCTTCATTTTAGAATCCTATGTTCAGGTTACATTTAAACTCATTGGATCCATTTGTCTGAGAATAGATCATGAAAATGTTCAAACTCATTTGTGACGGGGATCAGTCAAATGCTGCTGATACGAGGTCTGCCATGACTCATACACAGTAACACATACAAAGTAGGAGGGGATGTGCAAGAGGAGAAGAGACTTGAAATACTCTCCAACAGGAATTATTATGTATATCTAAATTAAGATTTTGTCCTCCAATTATCTTCTTCCTATTCCTCATCCTAATCTTTAACCTCAACAATGTATTTTGTCATGATTACCATCATCATGCCCATTACCGACAGTATTATCATCTTTGTGATCGTCACCATCATTTTCCTCCTTCAAAGTCTCTGTAGGACACACATTAAGTTTGAGCGTTGCAGTACATTATGATGCACACTACCGTTCAAAAGTTTGGGGTCACTTAGGAATGTCCTTGTTTTTGAAAGAAAAGCAATTTTCTGTTCATTAAAATAACATGAAATTGATCAGAAATACCGTGTAGACATTGTTAATGTTGTAAATGACTGTTATAGCTGGAAACAGCAGATTCTTTAATGGAATATCTACACAGGCGTACAGAGGCCCTTTATCAGCAACCATCAGCAACCATCACTCCTATGTTCCAATTTGTTTGTCTTAGCTAATCCAAGTTTATCATTTTAAATGAATATTAGAAAACCCTTTTACAATTATGTTAGCACAAATTAAAACTGTTGTCCTGATTATAGAAGCAATAAAACTGGTCTTTAGACTAGTTGAGTATCTGGAGCATCAGCATTTGTGGGTTTGATTACAGGCTCAAAATGGCCATAAACAAAGGACTCGTCAGTCTATTCTTGTTCTGAGTAATGAAGGCTATTCCATACGAGAAATTGCCAAGAAACTGAAGAACTCGTACTACTCCCTTCATTTCTCAGAACAAGAATAGGCTGACGAGTTTCAGAAGAAAGTACTTTGTTTCTGGACATTTTGAGCCTGTAATCGAACCCACAAATGCTGATGCTCCAGATAATCAACTAGTCTAAAGAAGTTGTATTGCTTCCTTAAATCAGCACAACAGTTTTCAGCTGTGCTAACATAATTGCAAAAGGGTTTTCTAATGATCAATTGGCCTTTTAAAATGATACACTTGGATTAGCTAACACAACATGCCATTGGAACACAGGAGTGATGGTTCTGATAATGATCCTCTGTATGCCTATGAAGATATTCCATAAAAAATCAGCCGTTTCCAGCTACAATAGTAATTTACAACATCAACACTGTCTGCACTTTCTAATAAATGTTATGTTATTTTAAAGGGAGAAAAAAGTAATTTTCTTTAAAAAACAAGGACATTTCTCAGTGTGCCTAAACTTTTGAACGGTAGTGTATGTCGAGAGCACTTCTTCCCAGGAGAACATGTATAAACATCAAACAAGGGGCCTATGAGCGACGCTAAGAATACATAAATGTTTGTGCCCAATGTGTGATTTGTTTGAGAGATGAATTTATCTGGCTCTTGTTTGTTCTCTGTGCTTGTTTAATATAGGGACCTCTACTTTCTGCTTCATCATGTTTGTCATGGGAATGTTATAAACTGTGGGTAACCCTTCCATCCTTCGTTACCACCACAGCCCCTAGCACCTGCTGTGAAGGTCATATGACCTCATATTTCTGCTCACCAGTCGCTATTAAATGACCTTCGACCTTCGACAGCCATAAGATACAACAATAGTTTCATTTCGGGGTTGATTTCATACATTTCTGAGAAAAAGTTAACATTTTTCTCCCATATTGTGTGTTAATGTTAGCCTAAGGACTCTGCACCCCAGAGCGTACCAGACAATATGTATATATGGGTATATCAACTTTCCCTTTTTTCATTTTAACCAGCCCGTGCTAGACTGTTAATAAGCCTTTTATCATAGTTTATTATGTCTGGGTCTAACTCAAAACACGTTTCTTCATCAGCTGACACAGTTGAGTGGCATTCACGTTGGGACCTTGTTTTGCCTTTTGGAATTGCCGTCTCGGACTGCCTGGACTGTCTTTTCCGAATTCTGAGAATGACCAGTGATACACGATCCCATTCCAGGCGCTTCACGATCTTCCCAGCCAAAATTAAGCTCTTGTTTTATGGATAAATAAGGGCCAGGCTCGCTCTGCGGGATCACAGGAAACATGTTTTGAGTTAATTCTCCACAGGAAAAAACGACAGATACTCCCGGGGAAATATGATAAGACTAGTAATAACATTTATGAGGAAAAGCTAACCATATTGTGCATAGTCAAAACCCTGCTTAAATCAAGACAGATAAACGATGTGTATTTGAACTGAATTTAGAATGATTCTTTGTAGTACTAAAAACATGACAGTAATATCATATTATTACCTAAAGTATTATAACTAATGAATAGTTCTGGATCTACAGGGAAATGCATGTTCGTCATACATAGAGTAAACTCTGTCAGCGATTCAGATGGAGTTATGTTCTTTACTATTCCTATTTGAACAAGGCCCCCCAGGGTCCTATACCCCAGACCTGTGAGGGTTCCCTTGTCACGACCTTTTACCGTGACCCTCATCGCTTTCCACTTCCTATCAGATATTTTCCCACCACACATGACCAGCTCCCCCTGCCAGGACAGCCTCTGTGGCCATTTTGCACCCCACTTTTATCAAAATCTAATCTTAGTTCAAAGGTCAAAGACATTTTCATGATTTCCTCTTTCATGGTATTTTGAATATAAACACTTTCCCCGCCGTCCTCGTGACGGCAGAAGACGATTTACAAATGATTAAATGGAAATGGAACACATCTTGTGAAAATGGTCATTTGCAGATAAGGATCGAGTGTTAAAGTGTGAACATTGTTCAGATTATAGGTGAAGTGTGTGTTTACAGGCCATGTCGTGGTGTGCACAGTGACACCTTGTCAAGTAAAGCCTCAAGTTAAGTGTGACCATTTTACCCTAATTTCCTCATTGACCACCAAAGTCAAACATGCACTAGACATATTTCCTGGTCCCAGTATGCACTTCCCTTGTGAGTTTCGTATAGACATGCATCCTTGTGCAACTACATGTGAATAACTACGAGTGATGAATAGTTCCTGAAAGGAAGGCTGTGTAAGAACCCTCATATAACGAGGCATTGTGTGCTTTAAGTGTCTGACAAATCACATCTCTGACCGTCCACCAAAGAGAAGGAGACTCAGGAGATGTATGTACAAACAGGCTCACACGTACTGTAGGTCTTTTAAATGGTGCGCTTCTACTTGTATTCAATTGTTTCCGTATTCAAGCTACATGACAGCTGTTGATTCACAACACGACTTGTTCTGCAATATGAATAGGCACAGGTTGGGCTTTATTAAAATGTGTTATTGGGTTTTGTAGGCCATTACAAGACCCACATTCACCTCAGCAGCATCAATCAAACCTAACATTGAGTTTAGGAGCCCACGTGCTGATGGAGTTTGTTTTTGTACGTGCATAAGGTCATTTGAAATGCTATAATCAAGCGACTATGACCGTATCTGGAATTGCTGTTATTGTTGTTGGCAGGCAGAGCTCTCCACTTTAGCAGACCTGAGCAGCCTATATTTAGAGGAACAGCGATGTGGTAATGGAGTGATAAATGGTGGTAGCGAGGACTAATTTCATGAGGCAGGAAATCACAGGAGAAAAGCTAAACCACGGAGACCATGTAATTATCCTTGGGGATAGATCTCTCAAGAACTACAGGACTGGAAATGGACGGCACATGAATCATGGAAAAGCAACATGTTGAATTATAAAGTCTATATTTCACATAGTTTCAACTCTAATGTGCTTATGCATGCTCTTGAATGCCTCCCTGGACAGATGTTGGGTTTAGAATATTTGCTCTGAAGTTTGTGATTTATCCTCATACAATGCTATGTAAGCTCTATTTTAGTTGTATTGGGGTCATGTAGCCATCTTTGGTCTGATGTCAGCTGCAGACAGAGATTATTATTTTATAGCAGTGGAGACTCCTCGAGGAGGAAGGGGAGTTCCATCCTCATAAGTGAATTTCATAAAAATAGTGAAACATTTGAAAAGTTTTCCTTTTTAGATAAAACTATACAAAATATATTCACCTCACTAAATAATTGATTAAAGCACACTGTTTTGCGATGAAGGTCTACAGTATCCTCAACAGCACTCTGTAGGGTAGCACCATGGTGTAGCCGGAGAACAGCTAGCTTCTGTCCTGCTCTGGATACATTGACTTCAATACAAAACCATGGAGGCTCACGGTTCTCACCCCTTCCATAGACTTACACAGTAACTATGACTAACTTCCAGAGGACGTCCTCCAACCTATCAGAGCTCTTGTAGCATGAACTGACATGTTGTCCGCCCTGACATGTCTGGCACCTCAAATCTTATTCTCGACCTGTGTGCACCTATGTTGTAAACTTTAATTTGTTGTCTAGGTTGTAGCAACCTCATGAAGGGCATAGGGGAAATTTGAGTATCGATGTTACATTGAACTGGGTGAATGGAATATGAATGATATGCTGTAATAGAAATAAGGCCATGCTCATTAAAAAAAGTATTGTACTCACTCATCTTAAACGGCACCAACTGGCACTGTTTTATAGTATGACCTACAGTGGAGGACGTGATGTATCACTCAGCCAGGAGAGGGCGCCATTCTTTTTAATTTTGAATTATCCCAAATACCCCTGTTTCCCAACTGCACTACTTCCCCTTCTCAGACTGTAGGACAAGTGTTTCCCAACTCCAGTCCTCGAGTACCCCCAACAGCACACATTTTTGTTGCAGCCCCAGTCAAGCACACCTGATTCAAACCCCCAATGAGTTGAATAAGGTGAGTATGTCAGGGACTACAACAAACATGTGTGTTGATGGGGGTACTCAAGGACTGGAGTTGGGAAACACTGGCCTACAGTCTGAGAAGGGGAAGTAGTGCACGTTTCGTTAAGTGGTAATATAAAGCTTGTGCCCTGTAATTGTTATTTCCAAAGGCCATAAGGGGTATTTTCTCAGCATGTCTGTTGATCTCTGTGTGTGTGTGTGTGTGTGTGTGTGTGTGTGTGTGTGTGTGTGTGTGTGTGTGTGTGTGTGTGTGTGTGTGTGTGTGTGTGTGTGTGTGTGTGTGTGTGTGTGTGTGTGTGTGACCAGCCTAAGTAATGCGAGCTGTTAGGGTTAGCTTGGTGTTTAGCCTTTGTCGCTCTAGAGTAAATATGAAAATAAAGCTCCTCACAGGAAGGCCCTAATTAGTCTGTCACTCTCTGCTCACCGTTTTTTTTCCTGCTTAGTTTTTCCCCTGACAGGCACGGTCATGAGGGCAAGATTTAATCTGGCACAGGGTCGAATGAGCCCCGGGGTGTGGAAAAACCCATCATTTTTTAGGAACTTTTGTGTGTGTGTGTGTGTGTTTGATGGATAGAGCAGATAGAGTGAGGGATGTGTGTGTGTGTGTGTGTGTGTGGGGGGGGGGGGGGGGGGGGGGCGTTGGTGAAAGAAAACAACCCGATAAATTCAATAAAACACCTCAGAGGAACACATCTCCTTCCCAGAATAAATATGAGTTGGCCTAAATCTGCTGCAGAGTGCATTACCATTGTATATAATTGTCTCATTCTTTCTGGATAGTTTCTAGCCTGTTGTTTCACAGACTGAATCCAATTACAGGTGTCACCATCAGTCAGGGCCCCAGACAGGCCAGATGATGTAGGGATCTGGGGGATTGATTAGTTGTTTGCAGTGAGGTCACATTGATTAGGGCTGGGAATTGCCAAGGACCTCACGATACGATATTATTACGATACGTAGGTGGTAATAGCCTAGCGATTTGATGTTCCAAACATGTGTCTCACTATATGTCTGCTGCAGGGAGACGAGAGAGCATGAGAAAATTAGTTTTGAGCAGTCACAGAAATAGGAGTGCTGAAAACATGTTGGTTCACTATTTAGAAAGAAGATGTAAAACAAGCTATTGGATGAAAAATACCAGTTTGGGCGCATGCACAGCCGACTAGCGCTAGCTAACGCTACCTAGGAAATCAATACTTGGAGTCAAAGTACCGATATTATATCCTCAAAAATAGTATTGTGATATGTAACTATCGATTCCCCCCATCACTATTATCCATAAGACAGCCAGACCAACAGCATCCATCACTCACTCCGCAAATGAGTCCCCCCATCCCCATATCCTGGTGGAGGATTGGGTGGAGGGTTGGGCCAGGACAGGAGTTTGCAGGGTGAGATACTATGACATTAGCAGCATGAGAAACATGAACATTGTGTAAGACACAGAGGTCCAATAATAATAAAATATGAAACTACATTTTTGGTGATACATGCTGAGTCCCACTCCAGAGCCCTGTTGATCTCCCCTGGGGAAAGAGGTCAATGATGGGGGTAAGGCTGTAAGAGGTTGGGAACAATGGCTCCCTCTCAAGGTTACAGGGGGCATGGTCTGGGGCACCTTCTCACCCATCCCATGTCACCCCCAACCAGTCCCATACTGAGGTGGGATGGGTGAGAAGGTGTGGAACCAAAAATCTGCTACATTATTTTTGTAGGCCTGGCTCAAATTGTAATCAGTGATCTAACCATGCTGGATAAAAGACATGTATCCTTGTTGATCAAGCACAATGTGCTATTTAGATTTGTTGTAATAATCAACGTTTTGATGTTGAATGTTTTCACATGAGACTTCATCCATTCCGCACCAATAAGATAGCTGCATGAGCATAAACTATACTGAACTGTTCATCCCATCATAACAGCAGATATTTTATTTAACCTTAATTTAACCAGGAAGGGCTCATCGAGATTTGTAATCTCTTTTTCAAGAGCGTCCTGGCCAAGACAGTCAGCACCAAGTCATTACACAATTACAGACAGACAACAGGATGTATACAGATCCATTTGGTGATGTGTCTTATTTATGATATTCAGTATGCATGCAGACATGTGTCTTATTTATGATATTCAGTATGCATGCAGAGATGTGTCTTATTTATGATATTCAGTATGCATGCAGAGATGTGTCTTATTTATGATATTCAGTATGCATGCAGACATGTGTCTTATTTATGATATTCAGTATGCATGCAGAGATGTGTCTTATTTATGATATTCAGTATGCATGCAGAGATGTGTCTTATTTATGATATTCAGTATGCATGCAGAGATGTGTCTTATTTATGATATTCAGTATGCATGCAGAGATGTGTCTTATTTATGATATTCAGTATGCATGCAGAGATGTGCTTGCGCCGGTCCTGGGGGGATCTGTAATCGTCTGGAATAACTTCCAATTAATGAACCAGATGGAATTTTCACAGTAACACCTGGGATGTCCTGGCACTCACAGCCCAAAAAATGTATTTCACTTACAGTAATATTTTAGTGATTTAGCCCCTACATCACAGTGTCTTGTTTTTGTAAGCCAGCTGTATGAAAGCTGATAGAAATACCCTTGCACCTATCTAATGCAGTATGTCTGACCTGGCTGGCCTCTGTGTTTTTTGGTCTGGCTGAGGGTGTTTTAGTCCCCTATAATCCTGCTGAAAGACATAACTTCCTGGGATGACTTCCAGAAAGCATAGGGGCAGAAAAATGGAAACCGCCAAATTCCATGGGTTGGGCGGTTATAACTTAATATGCAGCTGGAGCCCTGCAGTGACTGGACCAGTGCACAGGGTAAATCGTGTTAGCTGGGAAAACACAGCAACATGACGGGATTAGGCTGGAATGCAGGTGGAGTTAGGACCAAATTTGAGTTTTATGTCCTCTACTCATGTTCATTATTATGTCTCTTGTAAAATGAGAAATTACTCAACTTGTTGATTCCATTGGTATGTACCTATGAGAACGGGGAAAAAAAAGAATGAGACAAACCTCTGAAAAATAACAGTTAGTAACGAGAAAAAAATGGTCCATGCGACATGCATGTTACATTCAGGTCATTTGATACATTGAATGTATTTAAGAGCAAAGTTAAGGTATGTTTGTTCTAGAAAACAGGAGAGGCTTGACACAATGTGTACGTCCCAGGCTGTTAGATTGATTGGATAGGGGCAGCTACTTCAGGAAATGACCTCAGTATGGGTGGTAAGTAAAGAACATCATGGACCAGAGAATATGGTGGAGCAAACCACAGAATTGAGGTCAGCCACTTCACTGAAATCTAGGGAGCCCTGCTTGATGTTCACCCACCCATAGTGATTTAACATCCTCTTGCACAGCCCTGTGGGACAATTTAGGAGGATACTATGGGAGAGTCTGGGACAACAATGTAACATCTTTCCATGTGAAAGGTCCTCCCAAGAGGTTTCAGCAGGAAATTGAGAGGGAGCTGGGTTCTATGACAAGAACATCCTGGCTTCTTCTCCTCTCAGAAAATAAATAAACCTCTCCTTTGATATGAATCTCAATCTGGGTCACCCAGCACTGTCAATTTAATTTGTCTGATACCAGCCCTTATAGAGATGGCCTTAAGTATGCCTGTAATGGAACAGGATGGGGGAACAGGATGACTAGCCTGACATTTCAGTAATTGGGTCGTGTAGTAATGTCTGACTGGATTCAGACCATTTTCACCACAGTAACAGGATAGAATATTGGAACAGATGACTTACCTAAAGGTGATAATGGTGTAATCAGAAGTCTTCTGAGAAATGATCTCCCCAAAAAAAGATAATAGCTCACTCCTAAGTGGATGATAGGCTGAATGAGTGCATTAACTTTTATCTCACACCCACAGGCTTTTGAATTGAATACACACGACTCTCGTGGGTTGAAGAAGGAGACCAAGGTGCAGCGTGTTAGGCATTCATGATATTTATTAAACTGAACACCGCAACAAAATAACAAAGTAAAAAAACGAAAGCGCACAGTTGTCAGGCAACTAAACAGCTAAACAGAAAACAACTCCTCACAAAACACAAGTGGGAAAAAGGCTGCCTAAGTATGATTCCCAATCAGAGACAACGATAGACAGCTGTCCCTGATTGAGGGCCATACCCAGCCAAAACATAGAAATAAAGAAACTAGAATGTCTACACTAGTCCCACCCTGGCCTAACCAGAGTCAGGCTGCAAAACCTGACTCTATAGGGGAGGGTCCAAGTGACGGCTACTTCAGTGAAGGCTCCGGTGCGGGACGCAGACCCCGCTCCACCTCTGGCTCCCCCCACTTTGGTGGCGCCTCTGGACTGGGGACCGTCGCTGGAGGCTCTGGACCGGAGGTCGTCGCTGGAGGCTCCAGACCGGAGACCGTCGCTGCAGGCTCCGGACCACGGATCTATGCTGGAGGCGCCGTGCCATGGATCCTCACTGCAGACTCCGGTCCGAATGCCCAGCCTAGTCACACCCTGGCCTAACTAAAATAGAGTATAAAAGCCTCTCTGTGGCCAGGGCGTGACACTTAAATAGCATGATTAGTGTCTCCATGAGCTTTTCGATGATTTAAAAAAAATGTGGGGGCAGAAGGAGGACCATGCCCCAGTCAAGGGTGGCCATGGGAAATCAGTAAATTGTATCACAAATAGCATTGCAAATTGCCTTAAAGTATGATGCATTGTATTGACAAAGTGTTTCAACTGTTTATTTATATCTGTCCCAAATCTATATAAAAAAATCTATGTGAAGATGAACACATGGAACATTTTGAAGTTAGATACATGTTAACCATGCTGGTTAAGTGTGCCTTGAATTCTAAATAAATCACTGACAGTGTCAACAGCAAAGCACCATCACACCTCTTCCTCCATGCTTCATGTTGGGAACCACACATGCGGATATCATCCGTTCACCTACTCTGCGTCTCACAAAGGACAGCGGTTGGAACCAAAAATCTCGAATTTGGACTCATCAGACCAAAGGAAAGACTTCCACCAGTCGAATGTCCATTGCTCATGTTTCTTGACCCAAGCAAGTATGTTCTTCTCATTGGTGTCCTTTAGTGGTGGTTTCTTTGCAGCAAATCGACCATGAAGGCCTGATTCACTCAGTCTCCTCTGTACAGTTGATGTCGAGATGTATCTGTTTCTTAAACTCTGTGAAGCATTTATTTGGGCTGCAATTTCTGAGGCTGGTAACTTGAATGAACTTATCCTCTGCAGCAGACTTGGGGTCTTGGGGCCTTCCTTTCCTGTGGTGGTCCTTTTGAGAGCCAGTTTCATCATAGCGCTTGATCGTTTTTGTGACTGCCCTGGAAGAAAAGTTCTTGAAATTTTCCGGATTGACTGACCTTCATCTCTTAAAGTAATGTTGGACTGTCGTTTCTCTTTGCTTATTTGAGCTGTTCTTGACATAATATGGACTCAGTCTTTTAAAAAATAGGGATATCCTCATATACCACCCCTCCCTTGTTACAACACAACTGATTGGCTGAAACGAGTTAAGAAGGAAATAAATTCCACAAATTAACTTTTAACAAGGCACACCTGTTAATTTAAATGCATTCCAGGCGACTACCTCATGAAGCTTGTTGAGAGAACGCCAAGAGTGTGCAAAGCTGTCATCAAGGCAAAGGGTGGCTACTTTGAAGAATCTCAAATATAAAAAATATTTGTTTAACACTTTTTTTGGTTACTACATGATTTCATGTGTCATTTCATAGTTTTGATGTCTTCACTATTATTCTACCATGTAGAAAATAGTCAAAATAGAAAAACACCCTTGAATGAGTACAGTAGGTGTGTGCAATCTTTTGACTGGTACTATATTTGGAGATGTTTAGTGCCTAAAATAAGGGGTTAAATACATGTAAAAATATATATATATATATATATATATATATACGTTTCCTGGTCTTTCTTATATTGCTCAGGTATAGGTACCATCTTTTTCAATGTCTCATGTTATGTACTTACTACATCTGTGTGACTCTGAAGGAGACTCTGAGGAAGTCCCAGTCTGTCTTCCGGGTCCCCAAGTGGTCCTAAGTGTGCCAGAAAGTCTGACTCTATAGGCACCATGCAGTGATTCATGCTGGGAGCCTGAGGCATGGAGATATTGCTTAGATCATGGGAAACAATATTTTTGCTTCAAACAACTTACTGAGACTGATTGAGTGGGTTGATTTCAACTTTTTCATTTTGATGATGATAAGGGAAGTTGACATCTTCGAAGACATTTGCATAATTTTGTAATTAAAGATGCTCCGGAACTTTGGCAACTACAAAGTATTTTTAAACCTCTCGCTTTGGGCAGAATGTGTCAATGTGTAGTTCGTACATGCATCATCTATAAGCATAATTACAGTCTTAATTAGCCATGAAATCCCAGGCAAAAAAGTATACAAAAGTACCAGAGAATCTCTTTAAGATTTAAGATTCGTATTTGTCTAATGAAGCAAGGAGCTCTGAATTGGAAGTTGATACATGGTCCTTGAGAAAACAAACGGCCTTATTTGCAGAGCGCGGAAAAGGCACGCATGTGCTCCAGAGATTGCTCCGAAATTATTTAGCTAAATAATCAAACTGAAGCCCCACAATATAGTCCTCTCAGCATTTTGTGTCACAGCACATTTCTCCCATTGTCACTAATTTCTCATCAATTTATGGAAATGCGAGGCAAATCAGCAGGGAAGAATGACTCAGAGTTAGGCTATTTATGGAAATGCTTTTCAGAGAGACCAATTGTATTTTATATGGATGGCCATTTATTAGAGGGCTTTTGTTTGCAGTGCATTTTCCACGACACTGAATATTTACTGAATGATTCACTGCCAAGGTTGTATCATAAAATGCCTACTAAGGATAAAGGATGTCACGCTGCTTGTTTTTAGCAAGGATCACTTCCTCCTGATTCGGCTCACACCGAGGCTTAAACCCAGGACCTCTGCTTTTGCTAGCACACCTGACCCCTGTCCCGAAGTGTCTTACCAGTAGGCTCCACCGAAAAGTTAACAAGTGGCACAAGGGGCAACCCTTCAGCCTAGAGAGTAAGTTTCACACATCCCTCATGTGCTCTATAAGCACATTATTTCTTGAAGACTGGAGTGTTCATAAATGATTTGTGAACTCCAATTGCAAGCACAAGGCTTTATCAGAAATCAAAGCTTCATTGTGCTCTGAAGAGTTGAGGCACCATCATTCTCTTGAAACTTTTACTGGCATAGGCCTATTCATTTAGAAATGATTCATGCTTTAGTTCATATAATCCGTAAAATCCCATGGATTTTAGCAAAAAAATGTATCGAATCTAATCTATGAGTCATTCCTCTACACACCTCGTTGTGTTTTGTTCCTGCCTGCTCCTTTGGAGCCTGTGGAACCAATGATTCAAGCACCAGACCTCTGCTCTATGACACACTAATAAACGGGCAGGCTGAATAGAGAGTGGCTTTGGATTACAGTATAACCCTGCCTTACAAACTGTCCGGGTGAACAGTCAAAGTGACATGCTGCCTCCACTGCTGACTAATTGCCACATTCACAGATCTTTAAATTGAAGGGTTCAGCCACATCCTGTCAATAATGCAGTCAGTAACGCAGGTTTCCGTTCTGCAGCAGAGCACTTCAGTGGGTCTAAATGGCAAGGCAGAATGAACGTTTAGCACAATGGGATTCTTAAAGCCTCAGTTCCCCAGGTGGGTTATTTTGTGGTGATTAAGATGCTGATAGCTGGAGTTTAGACAGCGACACAGTGCTCAGTAGGTTCAGTGATACGTCTACATTTCGATAAACAATGTTGACACCTGCAGTCAGCAGCTGGCTATTTAGAAACATGATTTACCATCCCTCTAAAAACTCAAAGGGCTGTGGAAGCAGGGAGAGAATGGAGCCGGTGCATTTCTGTGCCGAGGTGAGAGCAGTTCTCATGAGATGGCATAATGAGCTGCGGCTGCCTGCGACCGTAGCGGCGATATCCGCCCATTAAACAGAAACCCCAGGTTTGTGTCGTTAAAAAGCAGCTGTTTTTGCACGGGTCAGGACTGACAGAGCGCTGGCTGGCTTCTGATAGTGGCTATAAGCTAATTGTGAAAAGGCTCATTATATCTGATAAAGAAGCACATAAATCACATAGCGGGGCTGACCTGAGGCCGGCCTCAGAGGCTTGGCAGGGGGAACGGGGGGGAACTCTCACCGAGGCTGACTCGGAATGCCTCACATCTCATTACGTCGTCTTCTTCACAGAGTTCCAAAAGCATCTTTGATTCTGTTAGGGATTCCATCTTTACATACCAGCTCTGTTCTGTCTGGATAAAAGGAAGCTGGGAATGTGATGATGGTGAATCTTACGAATCTCCTGATAGTGGTGGGTGGATATGTTCCTCATTGACATGTAAGCCTAAAATATAGGCCTGTGTAGGAGTCGGAAAACCATCAGCGCAAACATACCGGCCAAATGTTCCTGTCAGATAAATGGAAGTTATAGACAATAAACTAGGCTTTCCTTGATCATAAAAACTAAGGATGCTGGTTGGTGTTCCCTCCTAGTTTAACCTCTGTTTGTAACTTTCCACTGACGTGTTCAATCTCAATGACATAGAGCATGTACTGTAGACCATTGAGTACTCTCATATATGAAAAAAACAGTGGGTTGAGAATAGAGAACACAATGATGAATGGAGTTTAATTACTAGATATGAAACATTGGCTTTATTTGCTTTTTTTAAAAATGTTTTATTTGCACATGAGCCGTTGCCCATCTGAGGCCTGCGCTTCTTTGGCAGTGGCAGAACTGGGATAAACCCAGGAAAGATATTTAAAGGTTCATTTAGAACACATGTTGGGAGAGGAAGCCGAACTCGTTTAAAATACAACATCAGACTTGGCTCATTGAGTTATATATTTGATTATTTACTAAGGGTCTATTTCCTAAACAGATACAAATAGATCCGGTTGACTTATTGGTTTTTATTTACGATTGTGTTACGCCTTCTGTAAATGGTGCGGTGGAGGAGTCAAACGCAGAGAGCAGGTAATGTTGTACATGAATCTATTTATTACAACGACAGCGGAGACATGGACATGCCAACACTAGGGCGCATGAAACAACCCATCCAAAATACACAGGACTAAAACTGTCTGGAAAAGAATGAGATAACACTTATACACCAACACCAAAATAACAGAGAACAAGCCCGCACAATACCCAGCGGGCCTAGTGCCCTTAAATAGCCTACAAACAACACAAACTCTAACTCTCAACACTAACACTAACTCACTGCGGTGGCGGTCAGCGTTTCTTTTCTGCCTTTCACTGGCCTGCCTGAGAGAATCCTGGACTGCCCGCCAGGTCTCTCTAGAGCGCTGTACCCACTCCTCCAACTCAGGAGCTTCGGTCTGACTCTGCTGCCACAGAGCCAGGACCGGCTGGTAGCCCAGTACGCATTCGAATGGCGACATGTTCGTGGATGAATGACGAAGTGAGTTCTGGGCCAACTCTGCCCACGGGACGTACCTCGCCCATTCTCCTGGCCGGTCCTGGCAATACGACCTCAGAAACCTACCCACTTCCTGGTTTACTCTCTCCACCTGCCCATTACTTTCGGGGTGATAACCAGAGGTAAGGCTGACCGAGACCCCCAGATGCTCCATAAACGCCTTCCAAACCCGGGACGTGAACTGGGGACCTCGATCAGATACGATGTCCTCTGGAACCCCGTAGTGCCGGAAGACGTGGGTAAATAGAGCCTCTGCAGTCTGTAGGGCCGTAGAGAGACCAGGCAATGGGAGGAGACGGCAGGACTTAGTGAACCGATCCACAACGACCAGAACGGTAGTGTTCCCCTGAGATGGGGGAAGATCAGTAAGGAAATCTACCGAGAGATGGGACCATGGCCGTTGTGGAACCGGGAGAGGTTGTAACTTCCCTCTAGGCAGATGCCTAGGAGCCTTACTCTGAGCGCATCCCGAACAGGAAGAGACATGGAGCTTCACATCCTTAGCTAAGGTGGGCCACCAGTATTTCCCCCTAAGACCCCGCACTGTCCAATCAATCCCCGGATGACCCGAAGACGGTAGTGTGTGAGCCCACCGAATCAATTTATCACGGACACCAAGCGGAACGTACCTACGACCGGTCGGACACTGTGTAGGCGCAGGTTCAACCCTCAACGCCCGCTCGATGTCCGCGTCCACCTCCCATACCAACGGGGCCACCAGCCGAGAGGCTGGAAGGATGGGAGTAGGATCGATGGACCGGTCCTCTGTGTCATAGAGACGGGACAGCGCGTCGGCCTTAGTGTTAAGGGAACCTGGTCTGTAAGAGATAGTAAATCTAAAGCGTGTAAAGAACATGGCCCACCTAGCCTGATGCGGATTCAGTCTCCTCGCCGCCCGGATATACTCCAGATTGCGGTGGTCAGTCCAGATGAGGAAAGGGTGTTTAGCCCCCTCTAAATCAAATCAAATGTATTTATATAGCCCTTCGTACATCAGCTGATATCTCAAAGTGCTGTACAGAAACCCAGTCTAAAACCCCAAACAGCAAGCAATGCAGGTGTAGAAGCACGGTGGCTAGGAAAAACTCCCTAGAAAGGCCAAAACCTAGGAAGAAACCTAGAGAGGAACCAGGCTATGTGGGGTGGCCAGTCCTCTTCTGGCTGTGCCGGGTGGAGATTATAACAGAACATGGCCAAGATGTTCAAATGTTCATAAATGACCAGCATGGTCGAATAATAATAAGGCAGAACAGTTGAAACTGGAGCAGCAGCACGGCCAGGTGGACTGGGGACAGCAAGGAGTCATCATGTCAGGTAGTCCTGGGGCATGGTCCTAGAGCTCAGGTCCTCCGAGAGAGAGAAAGAAAGAGAGAAGGAGAGAATTAGAGAACGCACACTTAGATTCACACAGGACACCGAATAGGACAGGAGAAGTACTCCAGATATAACAAACTGACCTTAGCCCCCCGACACATAAACTACTGCAGCATAAATACTGGAGGCTGAGACAGGAGGGGTCAGGAGACACTGTGGCCCCATCCGAGGACACCCCCGGACAGGGCCAAACAGGAAGGATATAACCCCACCCACTTTGCCAAAGCACAGCCCCCACACCACTAGAGGGATATCTTCAACCACTCCAGCCAGTGTCTCCACACCTTCAGGGCCTTTACCATAGCTAGTATCTCCCGGTCCCCCACATCATAGTTCCGCTCTGCCGGGCACAGCTTCTTAGAAAAGAAAGCGCAGGGACGGAGCTTCGGTGGCGTGCCCGAGCGCTGAGACAGCACGGCTCCAACCCCAGCCTCGGACGCATCCACCTCCACTATGAATGCTAACGAAGGGTCCGGATGCGCCAACACGGGAGCTTCAGTGAACAGCGCCTTCAACTGGTTGAAGGCTCCATCAGCCTCTGCCGACCACCGCAGACGCACCGGCCCCCCCTTCAGCAGTGAGGTAATGGGCGCCGCTACTTGGTCAAAACCCCGGATAAACCTCCGGTAGTAATTGGCAAACCCTAAAAACCGCTGCACCTCCTTTACCGTGGTCGGAGTCGGCCAATTACGCACGGCGTTAACGCGGTCACACTCCATCACCACCCCCGAGCTGGAAATGCGATAACCCAGGAAGGAAACGGCTTGTTTGGAGAACACACATTTCTCAGCCTTGACGTATAGGTCACGCTCCAGCAGTCGCCCAAGGACCTTGCGCACCTGGGAGACATGCGCGGCGCGTGTGGCAGAATAAATCAAGATGTCATCAATATAGACTACCACACCCTGCCCGTGCAAGTCCCTGAGAATCTCATCTACGAATGATTGGAAGACGGCTGGAGCATTCTTCAACCCATACGGCATGACGAGGTACTCATTGTGGCCTGATGTGGTACTAAACGCTGTTTTCCACTCGTCTCCTCCCCGAATATGCACCAGATTATACACGCTCCTGAGGTCCAGTTTTGTGAAGAAACGCGCTCCGTGGAATGATTCCACCGCCGTAGCGATGAGAAGTAGCAGATAACTAAATCCCAATAGCCAAATCGGCATATTCTGGGGGAATGCGCACGGTGGAAACCTGGTCTGGACTCTCCACCGTCGTGGCACCGATGGAAACTCCTATACACCTACCCGAACACTCGTCTGACCACCCCTGAAGAGCCCCCTGTTTCCAGGAAATGAGGGGATTGTGAATAGCCAGCCAGGGAACCCCCAACACCACTGGAAACCCAGGTGAATCAATAAGGTAGAAACTGATCTGCTCCCTATGATCCCCCTGCGTTACCATGTCCAGCGGAATCGTGGCCTCCCTGACCAGCCCTGACCCTAACGGTCGGCTATCTAAGGAGTGCACGGGGACAGGTGGGTTTATCTGCACTAACGGAATACCCAACTTACGGGCGAGTCCGCGATCCATAAAACCCAGCTGCTTCTGAATCGACTAGCGCCTTATGCTGAAGAGAGGGAAAAAACACAGGGAAAAAAATAAACAAAAACATGTGACCAACAGGGAGCTCTGGGTGAGTTTGGTGCCTACTCACCTGGGTTGGCCGAGAAGTGTTCCGCCTGCCAGCTCGACTCCCAGAGTGACTCCTCCAGCACCGGTCCGAAGTGTGTCCTCTCCGGCCACAATAGGCGCAGGAGAAGCCTCCTCCTCCGGTCTCCTTAGATGCAGCTCCTCCCAACTCCATCGGAGTTGGAGCGGGAGGGCTGGAAGGTGGAATTGACAGGACCCCTTCTGAACGCCCGCGGGCAGCTAGCAGGTTGTCCAGACGAATCGACATGTCTATCAGTTCATCCAGGGAGAGTGTTGTGTCCCGACAAGCTAGCTCCCGGCGGACGTCCTCCCGGAGACTGCAACGGTAATGGTCCATCAGGGCCCTGTCATTCCACCCAGCACCAGCAGCCAGGGTCCTGTCATTCCACCCAGCACCAGCAGCCAGGGCCCTGTCATTCCACCCAGCACCAGCAGCCAGGGTCCTGTCATTCCACCCAGCACCAGCAGCCAGGGTCCTGAACTCCAACGCGAAGTACTGCCCACTCCTCGTCTCCTGTCTGAGGTGGAACAGTCGCTCACCTGCCGTTTTGCCCTCTGGTGGGTGGTCGAACACAGCTCGAAAACGGCGGGTGAACTCCGGGTAGTGGTCCCGAGCCGAGTCTGGGCTGTTCCAGACAGCGTTGGCAAAGTCCAGGTCCCTACCCGTCAAACAGGAGACGAGGAGGCTCACACTCTCCTCACCCGAGGGAGTCGGACGCACAGTAGCCAGGTAGAGCTCGAGCTGGAGCAAAAATCCCTGGCACCCAGCCGCCGCTCCATCGTACTCCCTCGGGGGGGAGAGACGCAATGTGCTGGATCCAGAGGACGACATAGGTGGAGTAGGTAGCGTCGTCTGTGGGGGAGCTAGGGAAGACGTCGGTAGACCACTCCTCTCCCATCGCTCCATCCTCTCCATCATCTGGTCCATCGCTGAACCGATCCGATGGAGGACAGCTGTATGATGATGTACACGCTCTTCCATAGTTGGGAGAGGGGTGGTCGCTGCTCCTGCTGACTCCATAGGTGGTGCAGGCTTCTGTTACGCCTTCTATAAATGGTGCGGTGGAGGAGTCAAACGCAGAGAGCAGGTAATGTCGTACGTGAATCTATTTATTCCAACGACAGCAGAGACATGGACATGCCAACACTAGGGCGCATGAAACAACCCATCCAAAATACACAGGACTAAAACTGTCCGGAAAATAATGAGATAACACTTATACACCAACACCAAAATAACAGAGAACAAGCCCGCACAATACCCAGCGGGCCTAGTGCCCTTAAATAGCCTACAAACAACACTAACTCAAAACAGGTGTACCCAATTAAACCCAATAAACAGAAACAAAAGGAAAGGGAATCGATGGCAGCTAATAGGCCGGCGCCGAGCGCCGCCCGAACAAGAAGATGCACCATCTTCGGCGGGATTCGTGACAGATTGAAATGTATTTTCTTACAGTGCTGTGAATTCTGAAAGGGCATCAAAAATAGACTGTTTCCCCACTTGTACTGTAATATAACAGAAAACTAGATGTAAACATGCCTCTGTCTTAGTCATCATTCCTGTGGAAAACCTAAGGGATAGATTGAAATTGACATAATGGATACCTGGAGGAAAATGGGGGAGGGTCATGTTTTTTTAAGAGGGAAGGTTTCGTGTTTTTTTAATCTAGACCAGGGGAGGGTCATGTAATTGATGACATTTCTATGTTTCTCAGTGTTTTAGAATGAGTTGCTTATTAGGCTATATATCATGTGTGCCCAATGCCGCCCCTCATCTCTGATTCTCTGCTGGGGCTGACAATATAATTTGTGCCTATAGGCTATTTAGTGTGGTCTCAATCAAATGATCCATAGCCTATAGGCTATAGGCTATGAAGTGCATGCTTGGAGAAGCACAGAGAAAAGTTATATTTCTAAGATAGCTGCTGGGAAAGTGTAAATAAAACTAGGCTGCAATACACACTGCAATGGATATTCCAACCCTGAGCCCCGGCCTGCTCTGCACTTGCTGATCAAACCTATTTTGTGCGCTGCCTAACCAATGGCTGTGCTGTGTAGGCATATGATGGCAGTTCAGTTAGAGAGTCTAAGGCTTCTTCTTATTATTTTTTGATTAGGCCTAGTCCAAAGAAATCTTGCATGTGGACTAGCCTATAGCCTATGTTCTGTTCAGTTTGAGAAGGAGAGTGCGAAGATGAGGAGGACCAGAGGTCAACTTTGATATCTTGCTACTACTATAACTTATTTAATTTAAAACAAAATGTCTCTTACCCATGATGTAAGCCTACGTATCAGAGTTATTGACCTAACAAACAATAAGCCAGATTTGAGTAATTTACATTGTGCTGATGAAACTTGAAGCAGCAGCTGAGGCACAATCAATCAGAAATGGACAGCTCATGGTGCTGAAAGTCTAGGCATATTCCAGTAGGTATAATTAATTTAAACCGTCTTCATTTTAATTAGGATTTACTAACAACAGAGGGCTTTGTGTTGGAGCCTATTTCTTCCTATTTAAGAAATAATAGGTAGACCTACCTGTTTAACAGAAAAGGTTAGACTATAAGCTGTTGTATCCAAAGATTTGTTGGTCAATTCCTCCACCCACCATGCACTCTTTAAATAGCCTACCCGAGTGAACGTGAAGGGTTGTTAAATTACAATTAAAAGATTAGAATTGAGGGGGTATGAGAGAGAATGCCATGGGCCTAGTTTTTATTAAGGAAAATGGCAAAAGGCACAGGCCTACCTCTTGTTAGCTTAAGATTTTGAAGAAAATAAAAACAGAGCTGATTATATAGTGATTTATAACAGCGTTTTGGTCTGTTATGCATTATACTAGAAACAAGCTAAAATACCCGGGAAAGACGTGACTCCGATACAATTGGGGATATATTTTTTTATTTTCTTTGACATTCAGAATCTGAGCTACAACCTTCTATAGGAGACAAACAATTGACTTTGCTTGGAAAGTAATCTAATTCTGTCACTATCCATTGATTAAGCTATTCACTTTCTGTACAACAGATGTTTAAACCCAGGCATCTTTTAGGGAAAGAGGGGAGCCTTTATCTAGCCTACTATCTATCCAAAATATTTATTTTAGTTTATTAGGTGCACCATGAAAATGGTTCGCTCCCACAGACAGGGAGTCACTTGGCTTGCTATATAAAGCAGGCATTGTGTAACATAGATGCAGAGTTAGGAGAAGTTTAACTTCTTCGATATAGGGGGCGCTCTTTTAATTTTTGGATAAAAAAACGTTCCCGTTTTAAACAAGATATTTTGTCACGAAAAGATGCTCGACAATGCATATAATTGACAGACAATGCATATAATTGATGAGCCTACACTTTCTGTCGTTTCCCCAAGGTGTCTGCAGCATTGTGACGTATTTGTAGGCATACTGTACCTAACACAATATCTGCCAATTAATTTTCAGCAATATTGCCCGTCTGTCTGTGTGGTGCACACTTTGTCTATCACACATGTTTAGCCAGTTAATGTGATAACAATCTTGTGGGTTGACAGAAATAATTTCCCCAAAACCTTCTCAATTAAATGTTAACTGCAAAGCTTACCTGGCAGAAGTACATGAGTAAGTATATTGTTTGTATCTATTATTTGTCATTTGCAAACTGTGCCATGAAAGGAGCAGCAGCAGTACAGAACCATCCTAAACTGGCACATTAGAAGGCACATTCCTCACTGGCTAGATGCGCAATTAATGGGGAATTACACTCAAATCAAAATTTGTAAGTTTTCTTCCTGACCTAAAAAGTTGTCTTCTGATGTGGTTTAAGTATTGACATGGGCTCAGAACATCCAATTTTGTTGTTTCACTATGAACAATTGTAATTTTGAGAGAGAAAAAACAATAAAATGTATTGGGAAAATATAAAACAAAATTTTGGGGAACAAATCACAGATTTTTTATGGCCCCCCTCAGTTGTTTATTAACCATTAGTTTACCAGGTATAGTTTACCAGGTATAGTTTACCAGGTATAGTTTACCAGGTATAGTTTACCAGGTATAGTTTACCAGGTATAGTTTACCAGGTATATTGCCAGAAAAAAATGGTGCACTGCTTTCTCTTGTACACTAAGGACCCAGGGAAGAGTTGCAGATGAGAAGAGAAGAATGTGTAGCTAGCGAAAAGTTTCATTTGTTTAAAGTAAATGTCCTGGAAAGGTTGGAGACCCCTGGTCTAGGGTTTACTTGTTGATGAGAGGTCGAATGCGGATGGCAAGAACCAGGGCGGGCCACAAACAGACAAATAACGGCGCAGTACAACAGTGGTGAGCAGAACGGCATCTCGGAACGCACAACTCGTCGGTTCTGGTCACGGATGGGCTATTGCAGCAGACGACCACTCCTATCAGCTAAAAACAAGAAGAAACAATTGAGGATTAGAAAACCATTGCCTTGTCCGACAAATCCCGGTTCCTGTAGCGTCCTGCTGATGACAGAGTCAGGATAAGCAACACGAGCAGAAAGCATGATCACCCATGGAGCAAATCTTGGTCCTGGGGATGTGGAGGAACAGGCTATCGCTTGATAAGAGGTTGCAGGTTGGGATATGAGATATGAGCTGGTCTTTGAGGTATGGAGGGGCATTGCCATGGATGCACTGGAATGTCAGCAGGAGGGTTTTGAATTCGATTCGGGAAGCCAGTGGAGAGATGATGAAAGTGTTTACTCACTTTCATCAGGATCCTGGCAGCGCTGATCTGAATGTACTGGAGCTTCTGGAGACTCCTGCCAGGGATCAGGAGACAAAATAAATGGACGAGTTTCTCTGCATCAGACTGGGACAAGGGGACATTTCCAACAATACCGCAGAACTCTGATATGCCTTGTTATTCTTACACATGCCTAATTCCTCTCTGACACATTTGAAGCAAAGAAATATTCACTTTTACTCGCCTGAGTAAAGCTTAGATTGTTGAGGCGGTTTTGACAGCGTATAGAGAAAGCGATGGCAGACAGAAAGCGTATGCTGTGTGTACATGGCTTAAACCCAGCTGAGGGATCTTGTAGAACTAGACTTGGCCTATATTCCAGGCAAAACTACCATTGTGTGTCTACTCAGTGTGAACACCTTGGTTTCTTCATTTTTTCCTTTCCTCCTCTCCTCCTTTTTAGAAACTGTTTTTATAAACGGCAACGTTAGTGGTCTGTGTGAAGAACCGTTACTATCTCTTGTTGGACCCCCAGGAAGACTAGCTGTCATCATGGCGTCAGCTAATGGGGATCCAAATTAAATTAAATAATCCCACTTTGGCACAGTAGTTCCCTCAGTAGCAACTCTCCCTTATTTTCACATCTAGTTGGCTGTGTCCATCACTGCTCCTGGCAAGCACTGGGAGTTGTGCCAGTGAGTGGCAGTGTGTGAGTAATGGTAAGTCATCCATCAAACCCTATAGCATCTGTCTGCTAGCCACGAAACCCTACTGATCCCCAGTCTGAACCCCAGCTCATATGAAAACTCCTCTGCCACTTCTAGGCAAGTGTCACCAAACTGTAAAGCCAAGCTAATTACCCGAACAATAAAATAATTTACCCTAATTAACAAAGAACATGCCTATAAAAGGAAGGAATGTCAAACATCGGGAGGTCACTCGAATCCTTGCACATAGAGGAAGGAATGTCAAACACCGGGAGGTCACTCGAATCCTTGCACATAGAGGAAGGAATGTCAAACACCGGGAGGTCACTCGAATCCTTGCACATAGAGGAAGGAATGTCAAACACCGGGAGGTCACTCGAATCCTTGCACATAGAGGAAGGAATGTCAAACACCGGGAGGTCACTCGAATCCTTGCACATAGAGGAAGGAATGTCAAACACCGGGAGGTCACTCGAATCCTTGCACATAGAGGAAGGAATGTCAAACACCGGGAGGTCACTCGAATCCTTGCACATAGAGGAAGGAATGTCAAACACTGGGAGGTCACTCGAATCCTTGCACATAGAGGAAGGAATGTCAAACACCGGGAGGTCACTCGAATCCTTGCACATAGAGGAAGGAATGTCAAACACCGGGAGGTCGCTCGAATCCTTGCACATAGAGGAAGGAATGTCAAACACCGGGAGGTCACTCGAATCCTTGCACATAGAGGAAGGAATGTCAAACACCGGGAGGTCACTCGAATCCTTGCACATAGAGGAAGGAATGTCAAACACCGGGAGGTCACTCGAATCCTTGCACATAGAGGAAGGAATGTCAAACACCGGGAGGTCGCTCAAATCCTTGCACATAGAGGAAGGAATGTCAAACACCGGGAGGTCACTCGAATCCTTGCACATAGAGGAAGGAATGCAAAGTGTGTGTGTGTATCTGTGTGTGTATCTGTGTGTGTATCTGTGTGTGCGCGCGTGCGACCCCGGCATATTATCATTGCGAGTGATATAGACATAATATTTACCCCGTAACAAGACATTATAATCTGTCGTCTAATTACACTTACGGTCTAGTCTTCCTGTGTGGCTCAGTTGGTAGAGCATGGCGCTTGCAATGTCAGAGTTGTGTGTTTGATTCCCACGCGGGAGCAATATAAAAAGGTACCCGAAATGTAGTGCTGTAAGCTGCTCTAGATAAGAGCCTTCTGTTTGTCTCTTTTCTCACACAGACACAAACACTGCAGACAGGCTCCCGTACTCAAACTCTGTCTGACGCATGCCACTGACTGTCCCATTTACCTTTGTACTAATTCTGTACAATTCGTACCTTATACGAAGAGCAGAGACTGTGGCTGTTACTTCAGTGAACGAGTGTGTCGTCGAGCTGTCCTGTCCTCTCTGAGAGCTGGCTCCTGGGACGTGTGTGTGACTGTGTAGTGGGTCAGGTGGCTCCTCGGAGCCCGAGGCTGCTGGGAACACCTGCTGCTGTAGCCAGGAGGACTCTACTATCCCACATGCCCCGGCTTGTGTAAAGCATATTGTTTGTTGTTCTTGTTATGTTATTATCTCACAATTCAACGCAAAAGTAGAATCAGTCCGGAACAGCAACTCCTCAGGACCTATCGCATTGTAGGATGACTTTGACAATGTAATACATGTGATGTTATTACAGATATCTCTCCTGTTCAAGTGAGAACTTCCTGTGATAAAAAACTTTTGCACACCTGAAGTAATGCCTTGTCACAGGTATGCACCATACTAGTATCCATTTTACACACAGACTGAAATCCCACTAATTTACCATGGCTGCCTCATTTGGCCTACTCTGTTGTATCTGAAAGGTGTAAGTGGTAAAAAACAACAACATGGGAATCCCCACCTAAAGGCCTAGTCATGATTCCTGCATTTGTACAGACCCTGTAACCAAAATACAGGTATCAGGTCTGTGTGAATTGTTTTCTGCTTGTTTGCAGGTAAATTCATTAACACTATTATTGTTCAACACCTCCCTAATTTGAAATGCAAACAGCCCCCGTGGTTTAACAAGACCCCCCTGCCACCACCCCTCCCAATTCGCCAGTCACCCACTGATATGTATAAAAGGGGTATAATGTACCTTCAAGAAAGTGGTAAATAAGGGGCTGTTTGAAAGGGGCTCATACAAAGATTGCCTTGTATTTTTTTACAGGTAATATACCACATATTCTGTCTGAAATGGGTATAGGAGAATCATCCATTTTTCTTCAAAGTGAGAAACTGGCAGCAATGCTCATTGATCAGACATAGAGGCCAGTCTTCGCTTGGTCAATAATCTTTCTTGTCCAGACCTACATGTTGTCCGTCTGGATTATAGATTTAGAACTTGTCAATCTGAGAGCCAGATTCTCCGTTTCCTCTGGCTCCATCTCTCTCTCCTCAGAAACCCCTTTCAGCTCGAGGCCATCTCTGCCATAGAGAGACGAGAGAGAGGGACGAATACGCTCAACTCCACTCCATCTTATTTATAGAGTTTTGAGTAGAGTTACAGATGGCCTATATAAACTGAATAGGGCTTCATTTCAGTAATAGGGCCTAAAATTGGCCACTGAGCCATTGTGAGGTCTATTATCTGACGTCCAGTAAGTTGTCCCTAGCCAAGTTCCGTACAGTGCGGCGGTATGATTTCTCATGATGATTTTAAAAGAGGCTTTCTCATCATGAGGATTTCCTATCACTCGGCAAAGTCTTTGGACAAGATGATACCGTCTTTTGGGTGCTAATACCTCATCTCATTCCTGGACCATTCTTTTTCCTGTGTCAGTCAGCGAGAAACCCATCTGCTCAAACCATCAGCTAAACGACGAGGACAGAAAGTTTGAATTAAAGCAGATATTAAAAGCTTTCCCGGTGAGATCAAATGAAGTCGCTGCGTGAGGTGTGACAGTGATGCGAAGGAGAAAAACAGGATCAGGAATTAGAACACGTCAAATGTAAATCATACCACTCCGCTAATTATGTTTCACAAACAAAGTTTGAATTTGATCATCAAATCCCATTTTGCCCTCAGGGCACACTGTGTGTGGATCCCTCAGGCGACGTACTTCAGTCAGAACATCCAGCTCCTAACCAATGAGAACATGCTCCTATGTGCATGCTTGTTGCCTACTTTCCACAATTCTCTCCTTCATCTATGCAGGATGCAGATCTCTAGTCTTAAGCAGCTGACCTTACATTGCTGGGTGTGTAGCCCCAACAAGGCTATAATATCATGATGTCCCACAGTTATCTGCCAGACTAAACACACAGTACGCTTCCTGTTGTTGACATTTCTCAAGGTGGCAGGTTTTCCTTGCGACTGAGTTAATGAACGTGATGCGCTCATACCTCCCGCTAATGCATCTGCTGGGTGAGACTCACCACAGATGGAGAAACAGACAGAAAACAGCTTCTAGGCTTACATTTCAAAGGAAGATGATCCAGCTATACCTCCTCTCATCTATTTAACCCCCCGCCTATATTTCTCTCTCCCTGTCTGTCTGCGAGGTGGTTCATATTTAATGACACATTCATAGTAATCCAATCTAACACAGATCATGTAAAATGAGGCATGTACCACACACTCCCAGGGGTGGAAACATATCCTTCGTATTAATCACCGGTGCTTCATTGTCAGAAGTTGATCCACAGAACAGCCAGACATAAATCTCTCTGCCTAATCCCATTAAAGAGAACAAGGCTGTGGATTTAACCATCTTAATCATCTCAACATGAGAGTTTATGGAAATGGAAGGTGATTAAACTTCACCTGATTCTCTTTCAAGGTAACCCCCCCCCCCCCGCGACGCAATACTGGGCTATTCCGAGGTTATTCCTGTACGCACTGTACAGACATTCCTGAGCGAGGATAACGCTCATTCATGGTTTACTAAAAGTAAATTATATTCTGTCTGTCTTTCAGTTAGCATACCACACCACAGTGCTGGTTGAGAATAGCAGTGTGTGTGGTCCCCTCAGGACTATGACGTAGAGTGGCGGTGGGTTTAGGTGTCACTGAATAAGGAGAGGAAGGAAGGTCAAAGAATGCAAGCAGAATCACAGGTCGTCTGCCTTGAATGAGACCCAGCTCTTTTTCTCCACCAATCCTGTAAAGAGTGGCTCATCTGTGTCTTGTTGTTGAAGATAAAACACATGACTGTTATAGTGATTCTCTCTTGAATGAGAACTCTGTTCTTGACCTTTAGTTGTTGTTTGGTTCCCAGGGTCTCTGTGAGGTTGTAACATAAATGTCTGATAAGGCCTCTAAAGCTCTCCCTTACATTGTAATTGCACTGCTGTTTGGCAAAGGGCTTCGGTGTCAAAATCACTGTCTGCTCCCATGAGAGAGAGAGAGGGAGAGAGAGAGAGAGAGAGAGAGAGAGAGAGAGAGAGAGAGAGAGAGAGAGAGAGAGACACAGGGAGAGAGACAGGGAGAGAGCGAGAGAGAGAGAGAGAGAGAGAGGGAGAGGGAGAGGGAGAGGGAGAGAGAGAGAACAATTACAACACAGTCAACACAACTATATTGCTTATTGGGAAACACAAGCACTAACACAAAGCAAAATGCAGTGCTATCTGGCCCTAAATCGACAGCACACTGTGGCTAAATATTTGACCATGGTTACTGATCCTGCAGAGGAAAGGCTGTTCAACCACTGCACAACAGCAGAACCTGAGACGGAGCTGCATTTCCTGACAAAATGTTTAAAAATATATATAAAACAATTAGAGAGTGTCATTTCCCCAAATTTGAAACTCTTATTCAAGGTTTCAAAGGTCTCTCTGATGAGAGTAGGCTACCCGTCCTGTTGCGGGAGGACGCAGAGAGCTGTGGGTTGGCAGCGCACTACATTGCTGAAAGAGGTGAGAGCGAGTGAGAGAGCGAAAGAGGTGAGAGAGCGTGAGAGAAAGAAAGAGGTGAGAGAGAGTGAGAGAAAGAGGACAGAGAGAGTGAGAGAGAGAAAGAGAGGGAGAGAGGAAAGAGAGGTCAGAGAAAGAGAGGAAAGAGAGAGGAAGGACCGAGAAAGAGAGAGAGAGAGGGATAGACACACAGAGAGAAAACAAGGATAATGAGAGAGAAGCCTAGCAGCTTTTGGCAGAGATCCTAAGAAATCACTCAACACATTGCAGGTTCAAGTATGATTGTTTGAAGTTGTGTAGTTTTTCTATTTGGGATTTAACTTCAGATAATAGAATGACAGCTGTTCAGCAGTAAGGAGTGTAAATAAACAACTTTGGATGCCTAACACGTACTGCTTATTGACAGTTATCTTCCATTTTTGTCAAAGAGCAGTAGCTTGTCTCTATTTAATTTTCCATCCATTATTTGACCTTTATTTAACTAGACAAGTCAGTTAAGAACAAATTCTTATTTACAATGACATCCTACTGGGGAACAGTGGGTTAACTGCCTTGTTCAGGGGCAGAACAACAGACTTTTACCTTGTCAGCTCGGGGATTCGATCCAGCAACCTTTCTGTTACTGGCCCAACACGCTAACCAGGAGGCCATCTGCTGCCCCATTAGACAAAGCAGTTCAATTTACGTAAAAAAGAAAAGACATTACAAATTTGAGAGACAATGACAAACAACTTTTATTAAATCATTTTTTTGTTGTAGTTAGTCATAGCTGCTCCAACACGTGTATTTACAAATAATGGCCTTCGTATGAAATACATTTGCAGAAAAATCTGGTAAAGCGAGTTAGACCAGGAAGAGAGGGAAGAGTTACAACAGTCTGGGGAGGTGAGGACAATAGGTCTGGGACAAGAGGACAGGGACAGAGGCCAGGGGAAAGTGGACATGTACAAAGGCCAGGGGACAGTGGACATGGACAGAGGCCAGGGACAGGGGACATGGACAGAGTACAGAAGACAGGGACAGAGGACAGGGGACAGATACATACAGTAGGACAGGGTACATAGGAGGGCACAGTGACATTAGGTTCAGGCTAAATGGCTACAGTAACAGGTACCAAATTCAGGTGAAGAGCTCCTCTAATCAGACTCACTGTTCACCCTGTAACAAAACTGCATCTAATACTCTACATCAACGGTTGAATAGAAAATTACAGTTAACTGATTTAGGACATTGTGATATGCACAGAGAACCAGCACTCAACAAGCTTTACAAAAAAATGGACATTCCATCTCCTGAATTCAGGTACAACAACATGGTGCTACTGACTACTGAAGCTTCATCTGAAACCATTGGAGAGACCACAGACAAACTAAGCAGGTACAAGAACTCAAAACATCAGGCACCTAAACCACATTCCAGATGAAAATACTACTAAGTAAAGGTCTGGTCAAAAGGGGAGAGCGATAGGAGTGTGGTCTGGTTCTTGGAATGGGCATGGATGGATATAGTGCACTTCCAATAGCAGAGACCTTAACTTCAACCTCCACACACACACACACGCACGCACGCACACACACACACACACACACACACACACACACACACTGCACAGCTGATATTTGAGACGCTTACACATAATGCTAACTGCACGGTGGATTCAGAATTGACAGATATAGACTGTAACATTGATCATGTTTCTCATACAAAAAGACATTTAGAAATGAAATCAACCGTTTTTTTTAAATATCAAACATTTACATTTTTCTCACTAACAACATTAACAATGTCTCCCTTAAATCTGGTTGCCCTTCAAAGAAGTGTGAGAATCACTGCTCTAACACTGTACGTTCTATTAGACTATGGCTGGATACACAGTACCCATAAGACAAGGTGATCCGTATTTCCCAATGTTGCCCGAAGTGAATGTCGGTGACAATGAATTTGTACTTTTCCTATCTACAGATTTGGTCAAACTAAATGTATTTCTCACTGATAGTCCATTCAACCCTTTACAAAGGAGGTGAGTGAGTGTCAGTACACTAAATAGACTGTGTATAAGTAAGTGAAGGGACTGAGGAAAATATTTACTGAGTGTTCCTGGGTTTGAGAAGCCGAATTCTATTGATCTCAGCTGGGGCCTCTCTCTCACCTCATCACTCACTCCGGTCCTCTGGGCTGAACAGGACACCTCTCTCGCCCCTGCTAGTGAACCTATCCTGAGGCTGAACAGGACACCTCTCTCGTCCCTGCTAGTGAACCTATCCAAAGACTGAACAGGACACCTCTCTCGCCCCTGCTAGTGAACCTATCCTGAGACTGAACAGGACACCTCTCTCGCCCCTGCTAGTGAACCTATCCTGAGACTGAACAGGACACCTCTCTCACCTCTGCTAGTGAACCTATCCTGAGACTGAACAGGACACCTCTCTCACCCCTGCTAGTGAACCTATCCTGAGACTGAACAGGACACCTCTCTCGCCCCTGCTAGTAAACCTATCCAGAGACTGAACAGGACACCTCTCTCACCCCTGCTAGTGAACCTATCCTGAGACTGAACAGGACACCTCTCTCACCTCTGCTAGTGAACCTATCCTGAGACTGAACAGGACACCTCTCTCACCCCTGCTAGTGAACCTATCCTGAGACTGAACAGGACACCTCTCTCGCCCCTGCTAGTAAACCTATCCAGAGACTGAACAGGACACCTCTCTCACCCCTGCTAGTGAACCTATCCTGAGACTGAACAGGACACCTCTCTCGCCCCTGCTAGTAAACCTATCCAGAGACTGAACAGGACACCTCTCTCGCCCCTGCTAGTGAACCTATCCAGAGACTGAACAGGACACCTCTCTCGCCCCTGCTAGTGAACCTATCCTGAGGCTGAACATGACACCTCTCTCGCCCCTGCTAGTGAACCTATCCAGAGACTGAACAGGACACCTCTCTCGCCCCTGCTAGTGAACCTATCCAGAGACTGAACAGGACACCTCTCTCGCCCCTGCTAGTGAACCTATCCAGAGACTGAACAGGACACCTCTCTCGCCCCTGCTAGTGAACCTATCCAGAGACTGAACAGGACACCTCTCTCGCCCCTGGTAGTGAACCTATCCTGAGGCTGAACAGGACACCTCTCTCGCCCCTGCTAGTGAACCTATCCAGAGACTGAACAGGACAACTCTCTCGCCCCTGCTAGTGAACCTATCCAGAGACTGAACAGGACACCTCTCTCGCCCCTGATGTGAACCTATCCTGAGGCTGAACAGGACACCTCTCTCGCCCCTGCTAGTGAACCTATCCAGAGACTGAACAGGACACCTCTCTCGCCCCTGCTAGTGAACCTATCCAGAGACTGAACAGGATACGTCTCTCGCCCCTGCTAGGGAACCTATCCAGAGACTGAACAGGACACCTCTCTCGCCCCTGCTAGTGAACCTATCCTGAGACTGAACAGGACACCTCTCTCGCCCCTGCTAGTGAACCTATCCAGAGACTGAACAGGATACGTCTCTCGCCCCTGCTAGGGAACCTATCCAGAGACTGAACAGGACACCTCTCTCGCCCCTGCTAGTGAACCTATCCTGAGACTGAACAGGACACCTCTCTCGCCCCTGCTAGTGAACCTATCCTGAGACTGAACAGGACACCTCTCTCGCCCCTGCTAGTGAACCTATCCTGAGACTGAACAGGACACCTCTCTCCCTCTCTCTCCTGGTGGTCTTTTCTTTTTCCATTCCAGAAATAACCAACGCATGGCCACCCAGCATGTGGTCTGCAAGGACGCTGCTCCACACGACATCAAAGACACGGCTAAATCATACCAGAGCTGCAGCTGCTATAGAGGAACCTTATGTCCACAATGTTACCACAACCTTCCTGCAAAGTTAGGAGAACTGCGGGGACGTGTGGGCGGATCATCACTGCATGGTCGCTAACCTATCAATATCAATATCAATGCAAGTGTGTGCTGTTTGCCTGGAAGAACCCAAGAATACTACTAAAAACATAATTGAAACTAATCGTGTTAGCTACAGAATGGGGTCATCCCTGTACCTTGTGTTTATAAACGTAAATGTAGTTTGGTAAAGGTTATGACAATGTTTCCAAATGAAGTAGTGGATTGTAATATGGGCTGACTTGTTAGCACGCATATCGTTTGTGTTTACTGTTACAGAGAAGATCACAGTTATAACTCACATTCCTACACCCTGATACAACAAGCGACTCTCTGTCCTCTTCCCTGAACTCAGCTGGATAAAAACAATCCAATTCAATTACATTTTGAGTCCAAGCCCAGATATTTAATGTGTACGAGTAATGAAATACCTGTCTTAAACAAAAAGAGAGACTGATGCTTTTTAGTGGTGGGATGTTTTGGGCTTCTCTCTGCTGTAGTTACAGTGACAGAACCAGGACAGTAATCAGAAAAGGGACAGAGCACGAGGACTCAAGAATAAATAGGAAAATACATTTGCCTGACAAAATACCATATCAGCTCCCACGCTCCTCGCAAATATACACCCGTGTTGGCTGCTAAACTTGAATTATGTGATTTATTTCAAAAATACATTAATCAATCACTAATTCCCCTAAAAGGACAGAAAGTACTAAACATGGGGGCTTATTTTTTCCGGTTAATCTCAAACATCCTCTCCCAGTCTCTGAGTCATTGAATCCAACCCCCATCACCTGAGAGGAACTTCTAAAGGACTCTTCAAAGGAAAGAAAACAACAGACAACCCTCCGCTTGGCAACAGGATTTCTCCAAGCTACAACCATGGCTTTGGATCCTTGTTTCACCGTTGATTGGCCAGCATGCCTTGTCCTCATTTTATTGGCCAGTATACCTTGGCCTCATTGCCATTGGCTGATCTGATCAGTCACGAGCCTTCTTCAAACGATCAATTGTCATTTGCCACAAGACTTCATCATATTCTCAATCAAAGTCATTTGGGGGTTTGGAAAATGTTTTTGTTCCGTAGTTTAATCTTGCAAAATGTTTGGTGTGGCAACAGAGGGGGGGGAGAGAGAGAGAGAGAGAGAGAGAGAGAGAGAGAGAGAGAGAGAGAGAGAGAGAGAGAGAGAGAGAGAATGTGTGTGTGTTAGTGTGTGAGAGGGTGTGGGGAGAGCAAATTCAACGGCATACCATGGCCTTCAAATATCAAAATTCACAGGAAAGTAAAATGACAAAAAGGCTTTTGGCATCTTAACTCCCCAAAGCAATGTTTATAAAAAGGACTTCCACTTATAAGTCTCTCCTCTCCCTTGCACTGAGAGAGACTGTCTGTTAAAAAGTGCTCCTTGGGGGTTGTGGGGGGCCTGTGGTCCAGTCAGGGCGGTCCACTCCGCTCTGTCTAAAACCCTCAGGCTGGGCGCTATGAAGACAAGATGGCCGCCAGGAGAAGCAGGGAGGAGGTCACCAGCAGGCCGGCGGTCTGAACCCGGCCCACGGAGTTGACGTCACCTCGGGATGGCTCAGCTGACTCGTGGCTGGTGTCATCTAGATGAAGGGTGGAAAAGATGGAGAGAGGAAAGAGAAGGAGATAAGAATCATTGGAGAAGAGACATCATTCACATGCAAGACTGAAACATGAATGTGTGAAATTAAGTAGTGGCTTTGTCATTCCATAAATTGTCTTTGTGACTGACATATTGGACCATTGGAAGAATGGGAAAATAAGAGCCTCTTCGGGATTCTGTATCAGGAAATACAATTTGTCATTCCTGGATAAACGCACGCACAGGCAGGCAGGCAGGCACACACCCAAAGACACACACACACACTTTATAGAGTCAAACAAACCTCTTGGTTCTAGGGAATTGTCCACTCTCTCATTGACGTCAAAGACCCGATCGTGAACACTGACAGTTTTCACACAATTGTCTGCAACAAAAGGAGTTGGGATGTGAACATTCATAGCGAGCCCAAGATTGATATCAGACTTTCAGATAATGCAATAAAAGTTGTCCACAGATTGAAAGAATAGAGAATGGCATGTTCTTTCAGAAATACATTTACTTGCTGGTCTGACGAACACCTTCAGTCGTAGGCAACTTCTCCTTCCATTGTCAGCAATGGTGGATGCTGTGAAAACATTTCAGATATGTTAAGAACAATGCCTACGTACTTCAACGTTAACAGCAAAGACCTGAGAGCTATTCTGTACAGACATACACTACTGGTCAAAAGTTTTAGAACACCGACTCATTCAAGGGTTTTTCTTTATTTTTACTATTTTCTACATTGTATAATAATAGTGAAGACCTCAAAACTATGAAATAACACATATGGAATCATGTAGTAACCAAAAAAGTGTTAAACATCAAAATATATTTTATATTTGATATTCTTCAAATAGCCACCCATTGCCTTGATGACAGCTTTGCACACTCTTGGCATTCTCTCAACCAGCTTCATGATGTAGTCACCTGGAATGCAATTGAATTAACAGGTGAGCCTTGTTAAAAGTTCAAATGGAATTTATTTCCTTCTTATTGCGTTTGAGCCAATCAGTTGTGTTGTGACAAGGTAGCCCTATTTGGTAAAAGGCCAAGTCCATATTAGGGCAACAGCTCAAATAAGCAAAGAAACCACCACTAAAGGACACCAATAATAAGATGAAACTTGTTTGGGCCAAGAAACATGAGCAATGGACATCTTTGTGAGACGTGGTGTGGGTGAACGGATGATCTCCGCATGTGTGGTTCCCACCATAAGGCATGGGGGAGGTGTTATGGTGTGGGGGTGCTTTTCTGGTGACACTGTCTATAATTGACTTAGAATTCAAGGCACACTTAACCAGCATGGCTACCACAGCATTCTGCAGCGATACTCCATCCCATCTAGTTTGCGCTTAGTGGGACTATCATTTGTTTTCAACAGGACAATGACTCAACATACCTCCAGGCTGTGTAAGGGCTATTTTACCAATAAGGAGAGTGATGGATTGCTGCATCAGATGACCTGGCCACCACAATCCCCCGACCTCAAACCAATTGAGATGGTTTGGGATGAGTTTGACAGCAGAGTGAAGGAAAAACAGTCAACAAGTGCTCAGCAGATGTGGGAACTCCTTCAAGACTGTTGGAAAAGCATTATAGGTGAAGCTGGTTGAGAGAATTTCAAGAGCGTGCAAAACTGTCATCAATGCAAAGGGTGGCTATTTGAAGAATCTCAAATATAAAATATATTTTGATTTGTTTAACACTTTTTTGGTTACTAAATGATTCCGTTGTGTTATTTCATAGTTTTGATGTCTTCACTATTATTCTAGGTTCTCAAAGGATGCAACTTGTGATGAATGTAGCATATTGTATGCCACTTTTACGAATTAGCAATGTTGATCAACACCTGAAACACATTTCAATTGGCTACTGAGTGAGGGCAACATCTGCGACTTAGACTTCCATTAGCTTTAAACAACACAAACACCTGCCCCCTTCAATTTTGATTGGCTTTCAAGAGACATCCACACCGGCTACTCAAACGTCTATTGGCTGAAAGAACTGTCTGCACCTGCTACTCAAACTTCTATTGGCTCCAAATGTTGTCCACATCTGCAACACAGAATTTGATTGGCTCAGAGTAACATCACCATCTGCTATGAATGATTTGATTGGCTGCAGAGGCCGTCAACACCTGCCACTTGGTTCTATTAGCAGTAAAGTAGCACAACCCTGCAACACAGACGTCTACTCTGGATAACTGAAATATGACAGCTGCTTCACTAAATCCCTATGGTGGCAGGTCACTTCAACTCAGGCCGCTTCACCTTCTGACCTGTCAACAACTAGACAATGTCACCTAGGACGTAGTCACCAAAGTGACAAACTAGACTGTGGGTGTTTAACAAGCAATAGTTCTGAAGTCCCTATCTCACTTCTATTCTGAAAGTAGGTTGTGACTGAGATCTTGTTCTTGTTGCTAGTTCGACAGACCCTGACCGTGACTATATTCATCCCCTCTATAGAATGCCTCTCTTATTCTCCCACCCAGCAACCCCCAACTCTATGGGCCCCTATGTTCTGACCCCGTCATTTCCTGGCCTGCCTGGGGTCTCAAGCTGCTCTTAATCTAGACATAAACCCCCACCCCTCAGGGCACCATCATGCTGTTTGTGTGTGGGTGTGTGTGTATGTGCATGTGTGTGTGTGTGTGTGTGTGTGTTTGAGATAGAGAGAGAGCAATACAGTTTGTCTATAGAGTGTCCTATAGCCTATCATCTATCTTGATACACTCTTCTTCCCCGTGAATGATACTGGCAGTCAATTCCTGATAAAAACGAGCCATGTCAGTATTTCCATGACTGAAGACTGAGGTTACGATTTTAAAGCACTTAGCGTGGCTATGAAATATGATAAAAATTGTCTTTAGAACTTGATGTGGAGAGTTATATTGGCAATGTGGCGTCAATCATGGCTCTTCTGTCTGTGTCAGCGAGTATCGTGTAACTTACCTCACACCCCTACAGTGGCAGGCACTCAGGCCAGACTGTACTAGCTCCCTCTATATTCCCAGTCAGTCAATCAGACAGACAGAGACAGAGCCTGGACTCCACAATACCCCACACAGCCGTGAGCTGCTTTTCTACGACCCCGTCTCACGCGCTGCGACACTAGATCCCAGGTTAGTCATGCCATGCGGCCCAGTGGAGGAGATTAGCATCCTCTCGTGAACACACACCATCCCATAAACGTCTCACACGTCCACGCACACTATACACATGCAGACACTCCCGAACACACACACACACACACCACCAGACACACACACACAGACACACACACCACCACACACACACACACACATGACCAGACACAAGCTAGGGGCTCATATGCCGTGTAACTTAAGTCTGGGGTATAGACCGGAGATGAATTGGAGATCTGATATAAATACGATGGGATCAGATGATTCCCTTGTGATCAGTTTGTATCTGTCGGAACAAAGCAAAACCCAAGACAGTGGAACAAACACACTGTTGAACAGGGTTTATCTCATTATCTATGCAGATCTTCAGACTGTGTACGGAGTAGGACCTGGGCTTTTGAAGCTTTACAGCATACAGTCAGCCCCAGTCACACAGAGAGAGACAGACTCTCCACTGTCTCCCCAGATAATTGGATTTCTATCCCCTGAGATTTGGATCACACTTCCCCATTGGCTATTTTAGAAAAACATGCAGCTGCAGCCTGGGAGAAGCCCGGGTTCACATCCAGCCATCAGGACATGCTGAACTTTGACCCCCCCCCCCCCCCCCCCCCCCCTCAGGACGCCCCTTCTGATCCCCCTGATAGCTTCCTGCAGACATCTGTCTGCCAGACGGACGGACAGACCCAGGGCCAACCGCAGGTGTCAGCCATTTGATTTAACCCACCCCATGTCCCACCACACCCGTTCCTTTCCTCTCGTCGCCTGGGGGGTTAACTATCCACGGGGGGGACAAAGGGTTGTCTGTCTGTCCTCTGCGCTGAGTCGTTGTCACCGGCACATGTCAACCCCCAAACACTTGACTTACTTGCTCTAAGTTCTCAGCTCTATTGTCCAGTAGTGTTACAACATGTGCTAGTATCATCTGACAATGTAACTCTTTAGTCATACTTGACAGATCAGACACATGCAATGTGATACTGAAACTGATATCACATGGTTTATTGTGAGATATCCAGCTTTTCTGGAACTACATAGAGGGACATGATGTTGGAGCAGGTTAGTGTACACCTCGGTATGTTCCCCGGGGTGTGATTACGTACACGCCTTAATGTTATTTCATCCTCCTCGCAGGCGACGTGTTCTTGGTGAAAAACAGCCTCTTTTCTGAGTGAATCTTTAACTGTTGAATAATAATTCTGAGGCAAGGAAGGAAATGCCTTCAGGCCATGTGGCCAGTCTCTCTTTCTCATTCTCTCTCCCCCAGTTTCACTGTAAAAGCCAGTATGGAAATATATACTTGATGGCTATTTTGACTCCATCTTGGCTCTCCTATTAGCACATTAAACAGAGCCTGAGAGACATCCTAACGTAAAGTCCATAACCTGCCCCACACCATCCTTTATTTAATCTACCCAATCCAGTAGAATAACATCCTAGGAGATTGGGCAGGTCATCATATCATGTGCCTTTAAGGACTGCCGATTCGTCAGGCAGATTTCTCCTAAATCACATGACGGGGGTCTGAGGCGTGCAGCTGAGGCCGAGGCTGAGGCTACTGAGGAGTAGGCCTAAGTGAAGCCATCTCTGTAAGAGGAATCAGAAATACTGTAGCCTAGCAGGCCGCCCGGTGCTATCTCTTATTTAGTCTCAGATCTCTGCCTTGTAGGGCTCCGATTCGAATTGTAAAAACATGGCTTCAGATGCTTGTGTTCCAGGGGCCTTCTCAAGAGCAGCAGAAAGTTGAGCCTGGCGAGTTTGTAACAAAGTCTCTTCATATGGAGACCATGGGAATGGAGATGTTTTCCCTCCGGGCAAATGTTGGGTTTTGAACCTCTTTGCCAGGACTAACAAAACAAAGTTCTACTTTGCTATTGTTTTTCCCCCCCGCAGTCAGTTCCATGCTTCAACTCAAAATGTTTGGCCTCACATCACACCCTTGAATCGTCTAAGTATGTTGTGTTTTTCGATAGTAGCCTGAGCCCACAACATAATAACTCTTCACTGATATCATAAATGCCCATGCCATGCAGGAGGACTGTGGCAGCTCTCTCTCTGCCTTTAAGCAAAGCATTCCTGTATTCCTGTACTGTGGTACCAACTGTGTTTTTCTATGATATGTAAATGAGTGGTATTCAGGCATACATGGCCCGGATAACTCAATTTGTTGGGGCATGGCGCTTGCACCAGCAGAGTTGTGGGTTTGATTCCCGTACTTTATACTGAATGCTTTTGTTAACTTTAAGCTTATTTGACTATAAGCATGTGCTAAATTACCATAAAGATTACCATTACTCACAGATGTAGTAGTACTCTCTGCCAGGGCGGAACTCGAAGCCCAGAGAGAAGGGGGTGAAGAGCTGAAACTTCTCGGAGAACTTCAGGGGTCCGTTTGGGGAGTGGGGCCTGTTACACTCCCAGCGTTTGAAGCCCTTGGCCGTGTGGTCACAGGAGCTGTAGCCGTCGTAGTTGACCATGTAGAGGACGTAGTGCTCTGTCCGCTCCTCTGGGACAGAGTCCAGGTAGTGGGGACAGAAGACGTCCAGGTAGTCGTTTATACACACGTCGATGTGGTAGTCACCTCGGTAGAACCTGGGAAGGAAAGCAGAAGGGTTATGGAGAAGGAGTCTTCAAGACTACACGGTCTAATAGTATTGATACTATCCCACATTTCCATGACTCTACCGGTCTTGATGTCATCACTGATCTAACACTGTTGGATAGGTAAAGTATACGCAAGAGCTTCATTATGTAGCTCTCACCTAGTGTGTCATGTCAGGTCGGTGATGACTTCGAAAAGGGGAATAACATAAGATACACTAAATGTTTGTGAACTAAAGCCCTAAACTAAAGAAAATGCAACCAGATGTGCTGTGAAAGACAGAGACACTTCAGACTGCCAGGTATGCCAGGTATTCATTCCTGTGGAGTGATGGGAAACACAAATTCCCGTAGGCTCCATATACGGTTGCATTTCTGATGCTTTTAGTGGACACTGATTGGGATAGGATGGCCGGCACGTCTCAAGAGTCGCTAATGGCCTGAGCTCGGTATCACTGACATACTGCGGATGTCTTCAATACTCCACCTCTGTTCATTGACACATTGGGGCCGGGGAGAACAGGCTGGAGACCACGTCTGTGCATGCTGAGCACTGATGATCCCATACGGGTGAACTCACTCTGGCTCTGTGGGAGGTTTCTCAAGTAAGGACTGAGACTCACAGGCCAAGGAGCAGATGTTACACCCACCTAACAACCTTTCCAGGGGGGAAAGGACCACTCAGAACTGATTCAGGGTCAGGTGAGAGAGGAGCCTGCGTTGGACAGCAGTGCAGCTGTTCTCACTGACACGTACATTTCCAGGCTTTAAGAGATGTGTGTGTGTGTGTGTGTGGGTGTGTGTGTGTGTGTGTGTGTGGGTGTGTGTGTGTGTGTGTGTGTGTGTGTGTGTGTGTGCATTCCATGTGTGTCCTATATTATGTGTGAGAGTGTGTCAATGTGTGTGATTCTCATCATTTTTCTCTCAAGTTAGAGTCTGGGCAAACACAAAACCAAAGCCTTGTTTTCTCTCTAGTTATAGCCTGGTCAAACATGAAACCAAAGCCTTGTTTTCTCTCCACTTTTCTCATGCTCCAGCTGAGTGCTGTGGCTCCAGGCAGACACAGCAGGGCTTCAATCAGCCTCAGTTTCAGAGGCTTTCACTGATACCATAACTGACAGAGGGCAACCAAACCACAGAAATCCACCAGTGAGTATCACTTCCTCAGCCAGAGGCACTGTGGGATAGCCAGCATGGTCTGTCCATCTCCTTAAGCTTTTAATGCTACCTTTCAAGTCAACCTGTGTGTACATGTAGATGCTCTCACCTAACTGTCACTCAAATCTGGCCTGAGACCTGCCATAAAGATTAACACGGATTAGAGAAGAGAGTTCGGCTCGATTTTCGTCTGACCGAGAGGTGAGGGGTGGTCACTTTTCTGAACATGACGATCGGAAGATTTACGTCAGATGAGCTAACAGGGACAGCAGAGAGGATTACTCTGGCCCTCCTAGAGAGTATGCTCACCACAGATACACTGAGAGAGCCTTCCTTGTGAGTGATAGTGCCCAATATCGATCCACACTGAGCCATATTCTTGAACCATAATGCCGAGACATATGTCTCAGTCTGAAACTCATTAGCACCACGGGTGTGAGTTTTCAATCTTTTTGTGAATGTCTTCAGGCTAGAGTAATGCTTCACAACGCACAGACAGAGCTCAACTGGGACATCGGCGTCCTTTTGGGAGTTTGCACAAAAACAATGACGAATGAGGATACGTTCAAAGTCTCTTACAACGAACATAAATGTAGCAGACAAGGAAGTAAATAACGCAGGCTTTAAAACTGACGACAACGTGATTAAGAAATCAACACCTTCATTTTGTTAATTCAGTTGTTCAATGTAACGCGATGAGCCAATAGAGTTTAAAAAAACAAGACACCCAAATCCTAGCACTGTCGTGTTTGGGATTAATTACGCTTGATTGGCTGAATTACTCACAGCCACTTAGACAGGCTCATGTCTGATTCAGGGGCAAGTACTCTTAACAAAGCACACTCATAACGATAATCCTTCTTTTTACCCCTCTAATCCGATCTTTGCTCCTCTTTCTCCTGCTCTCTTTCGCTCAGGTGACCAAGCACGGGTAATGAATGGTTTGCACCCTGGTTCAGAGGAGGAGAGGAGGAGGGAGAGAGAGAGAAAGCCTTCCTGGTGTTTTCTATAATACACGATTACAGTGAGGTCAGAGCAAGGTCAGATTCCAATGGTTTTATAACAATGGGAGAAAAGAGGAGACACTTTCCCTGCCCAGACCACATGAAACTGCTGACCTGTCCCGAACCACATAATGGGACTATAACAACTGTCTAAATACAAACTAAATGGTCATGGGAGCAAACATTTCAAGGTTCAACTGCACTGTCTCTCACATAATTACATTGTTTTCCATTGAAAACCTATGAGTCAACAATCATAGCTTAAAGCAATGTGTATTACAGACCACAGTCTCTGTGCTTGGGTTTTAAAATATTTCCTTGATATCTATTCTCCTGACATTTGTTGTGTGTTCTACACACTCGCACAAGCACACACCCCACACGGTATGTAGTTCATATCCTTGACCTCTAGGGGGAGCTCTTTAGGTAGGTCATTTCACTACTGTGGCCCCACAGGGTATAGGCTAATACATCTGGTCATTTGACCCTGGGCTCTGATGTCAGCATATGGAGTCTATCTTTCCCTCTGCCTGGTGTTCCCCCTCTCCCTCAGGGCAGGAGGACCTGACCCCCATCCACCCGGCCGATCATTCATAGCACTGGGAAACTGTGCCACCAACCCCACCACCAGCCATGGTTCAGACATCATTACCTCCACTGATCAGTGATCACACACATCTGTGCAGACACACACACACACACACACACACACACACACACACACACACACACACACACACACACACACACACACACAAAGAGGGAGTTCTGTCTGCCAGGGTTCAGAGGCAGACTGGGTGTTGACAGCAAAAATGGATGAGAAAAGAGAAACTATTTAAAAAAAATACACTTCTCTCTTTTCTTTGTGGTCAATTTCCCTGGGAACAAAAGGATTTGTCTGAGCTTGTCAGACAAGGGCGAGAGTAACTGAATTTTAGATTGTAAACCCATTGCTGTTTGTGGGAGGTAGGTCCTACATGGCAGGAATATTACAATGAGAGCAACAGAGAGAGAATATAGACAGAATATAGAGTAGGAGAGTGAGAACTAGAGTGCTAAGGAGAGAAACAAAAACAGAAAGAGAAGTTTACAGTAATACTAAGCTGTTTTCCCTGAATGACATCAGAAGTTAAGTCACAGTACAGGACAGGTTAATGAATGATGATGCTATTCTGGTGGTCAAAGGGTCAAATAGGCAGCATGGAGTGAGTGTCACTCAACACACACATACACAACAGGCACTCACACACACACACACACACACACACACACACACACACACACACACACACACACAACAGGCACTCACACACACACACACACACACACAAAGACACAGCAGGGCTCCATCACTCACTCAGTGCTTAACCCCAGGGGCTGACAGCTCATACCATAAACCCCTGGTCTCGAGGCAGACCCTCACACAGGTTGCCATCATACTGACTTATGACAGAGCTGTTCTCTATCTCTTTTACATGCACAGGGTGCTCAAATTCAAGGATACACACACACACACAGAGAGATCTCAGGGTGTTCTCCGCCTAGCTCAGAAGCCACTTAACTGGAGAACCCCAAGCCTTGTTAAAATAACCCTACTAAATATGGCACACTCAGCACCTTGGACTGAACAGGTGTAACATATAGCCCTAGATCATAGAAACAGACGCCTAGATCTACAGAAAACAGAAACATCAATGATGGAGCATGAGCTTGGATCCCAAATAGATTGCCTGTCTAGATGGCTAGATGCTCCCTATCACTATCAGACATTCCACTCAGGAGGATATCAATCTGACACATAAGAGCCTGGCCAGGGGTGAGAGGTCACTGACAGACCATTATTCATCTAGGGCCTCAGTATTTGGCCAATGTCTGAGCCCGGTGACGGGGATGACTCCAGGGTCGTCCATCTTAGGAGCTGCTGTGTAGGTGGCGGGGCTGCTAAGGGACGGAAGGGGAAGTTTAAAATGGTGGATCCATGAGGCTTGGCGCAAACAGAGTGGCCCAGCCCTCTCATTAAACACACACACACACACACACACAAATGAATACATACATACACAGACACAAAGTAATGGTATAAGCATCTGTGAGTTATACAGGAAGTGTCTACCTCAGTCCGTGTTTGACTAACATGACCCTGATCCCCCTCACCGGGCTGGAGTTTTGACATTTGACCCGTCACTCCGGGGGCGATTTGAACCCCCCGTGCCGCCCTATCACTTTACTGCACCCCAGGGAACTCCAACCCGCCCTGCCCTGGACCCAAACCAACCCTGTATAGTGGTGAGAGAAGAAAAACACAACGTCTGGACTCAATCACCCACCCATGACAAGGCTCCACAGCGTTCACACACACCACCAGTCATCCACTAGTGAGGTCTTACCCATATCACCGTGGGGTAACATTGATTAAGTTGAGTAATAGTGTTCTGTTGGAAGATGGTAAAAAAACAAAATGACGCTGTTGGATATTTGTTGTGTTCAAGGTTGGGAAAAGTCAGAAAGGCGAAAGACGAGGAGAACAGAAAAGAGAGCAAGGCGAAAAAGAGGGCGAAAAGGAGGGATGAGAAAAGGGGGAAGAAGGAGCAAAGTGGGAATAGGAGAGGGAAGGAAAGAGGGATGTGCTCAGGTCAGATGTAACATGGGTAACGTAGAAGCAGAGAGGGGTCGGTAGATGCCTGTTAGAGTGTAAGAGGGGGTGGTCCGGCCGCCACTGAGGGGGAACCATTCTGTTCTGTCAACAAACAGCAGCAGGCCCAGAAAAAACAGCACATGTAAAATCATGTAAGGGCTAAACATAGAGCGCCCCTCAGAGTGCCAGGCATGCCAGCGCCAAGTCACAACACCTGCCCCCCTCAATCGCACCCCTCTAGGCCCCATAACCCACCTTTCTTCACCCTACCACTCCAGGAGGACATCATCTCATCCAGGAGGACATCATCTCAAACTCGGCCATTGTGACTTTTCAAAGGGCAAGTTTTATATCCAAATTGAACATTTATATAAAACGGCAACCCACAGCTAATATTCACACCATGGTCCCATTAAAGAGTTTCATAGCCAAACGCTCACGCACAGAAAGTTTAGCGATGCAGCTCATATTGTTCTGATATCAAGACCAAAGGACAGCAGTAACAAAAGCCGGTCCTGAATCACAGGCCAAGATCCAGCAGACAAAAGCAGCCCACCCCCAAAGTCATGGATGGGCCAGCCCAGACAAAAGCAGCCCACCCCCGATGTCATGGATGGACCAGCCCAGACATTCCCTTTACCAGCTGGTCACATGCCCCTACAGCACCTGCTCAGGCCTCGCTGAAGCCAACACTGACTCATCCTCCTCCTCTCTGTCCTTCAAAACGGATTCCAGATCAGCTCTCCCAATCCCAGCCCTAACACTAACCATTAAAAGAAAAGAAACAAATCTGATCCTGGGCCAGCTGTCTAAGGGGTAATACAAGCCACATGTCACTGGCTGTTTATATATTTGTCCAGGGATGTACAGTGTCTTTCTGGTGATAGAGTAGGTAATAACAGAGCAAGAGAGGTTCTTTTGATAGATCACCTCATGACAGGCCAGTTTCCATCCCAAAGAACATTGAGTCAGACACTTCTCTGTCTGAGGTACGACGCCAAAGGAATAGAGACGTAGAGTAAGACAGATGCTCTGTCTCCCTCAGACCATCCATCCACTCAGTGTTGGATCAGTGTACGTGTGTTATTAAGCCTGACCCAGCAGTTTGGATCTCATCTCAGTATCGTCATGGACGGCAGAGCTGAGCACATGTTCAGGTTAAAGAGCCTTCATTTCATCTGGGCATGGTTCCGTCTATATCCATCCCATCCACACAAAAGGCTGTGTGAAAATGTGCAGGCTATGTGTGCTATGTACTGCTGCCAGTGCAGAAGGAGGGCTGTGTGCTGAATCATTATCACTGGGTTTTAGTGAACCGACTGTAGTGATTAGCCCCAGACACTGAACCATGGGCCACCTCATTTACCACACCACTTGATGTGATTGTTATTGGAGTGGAGATACTACCCTGCTGTGCAAACGCCACCTATCCTCTCCTCTCACTTCTGCACAGTCACTAAGTGTCCTCGCCTCAGAGAGAGAGGGAGGGAAAACGAGAGAGAGAGAGATAGGCGAGTTAGTGATAAAGCGTGAGGCAGAGAGAGATAGAGGAAGGAGAAAGGAGAGAAGAACAAGTGTGCGAGAGGGAGAGAGACAAGAGAGAAAAAGAGAGACACGAGGAAAGAGAGGTGTGCAGTTCCAGCAGGCCTGGAGCACAGTGGTGTGTACATAAATACACCCCCCTTGTGAATGACAGGCATGCTAGTCCCTCACCTACCCCATGTGGAGAGAGGAGCAGGGAGGCTGCAGCCATCTTAACCCTTACTGTCAGCTCACTTTACAGCCCTACAGAACAGAACACTCTGCTGCAGGCGCTCACTGTCATGGCTATTGGCTAACCTCTACACCATCTTAAAACCCTAACTGCCAAGTAACCATAGTGATCCTGAAACAGTAAATGCATTAAGCCTGTATGTCATCATCTCTACACATAAATATTTGTGCCTTCTATATGTTCTGCATGTTCTATATGTTCTTCATGTTCTATATGTTCTATATATTCTATATGTTCTTCATGTTCTGCATGTTCTATAGATTCTGCATATTCTATATGTCCTGCATGTTCTATATGTTCTGCATGTTCTATATGTTCTGCATGTTCATCATGTTCTATATGTGTTGCATGTTCTATATGTTCTATATGTTCTGCATGTTCTATATGTTCTTCATGTTCTATATGTTCTGCATGTTCTATATGTTCTTCATGTTCTATATGTTCTTCATGTTCTATATGTTCTGCATGTTCTGCATGTTCTATATGTTCCTCATGTTCTGCATGTTCTATATGTTCTGCATGTTCTATATGTCCTGCATGTTCTATATGTTCTGCATATTCTATATGTTCTGCATATTCTATATGTGCTGCATGTTCTATATGTGCTGCATGTTCTATATGTTCTTAATGTTCTATATGTTCCACATGTTCTATATGTTCCGCATGTTCTATATGTTCTGCATGTTCTACATGTTCTGCATGTTCTACATGTTATGCATGTTCTATATGTTCTGCATGTTCTATATGTCCTGCATGTTCTATATGTTCTGCATATTCTATATGTTCTGCATATTCTATATGTGCTGCATGTTCTATATGTGCTGCATGTTCTATATGTTCTGCATATTCTATATGTTCTGCATGTTCTATATGTTCTGCATATTCTATATGTTCTGCATATTCTATATGTTCCTCATGTTCTGCATGTTCTATATGTTCTTCATGTTATATACGTTCTGCATATTCTATATGTTCCTCATGTTCTACATGTTCTGCATGTTCTATATTTTCTGCATATTCTATACGTTCCTCATGTTCTATATGTTCTACATGTTCTACTTGTACCCCATGTTCTGCATGTTCTATATGTTCTACATGTTCTATATGTTCCATGTGTTCTGCATGTTGTATATGTTCCTCGTGTTCTATATGTTCTGCATGTTCTATATGTTCCACATGTTCTATATGTTCTGCATGTTCTATATGTTCTGCATGTTCTACATGTTCTGCATGTTCTACATGTTCTGCATGTTCTACATGTTATGCATGTTCTATATGTTCTGCATGTTCTATATGTTCTGTATGTTCTGCATGTTCTATATGTTCTATGTGTTCTGCATGTTCTATATGTTCTATATGTCCTATATGTTCTGCAAGTCCTATATGTTCTATATGTTCCGCATGTTCTATATGTTCTGCATGTTCTGCATGTTCTATATGTTCCATATGTTCTATATGTTCTGCATGTGCTATATGTTCTATATTTTCTATGTGTCCTGCATGTTCTATATGTTCTGCATATTCTATATGTTCTGCATGTTCTATATGTTCTGCATGTTCTATATGTGCTGCATGTTCTATATGTTCTGCATATTCTATATGTTCTGCATGTTCTATATGTTCCTCATGTTCTATATGTTCTGCATGTTCTATATGTTTGTCATGTTATATACGTTCTGCATATTCTATATGTTTCTCATGTTCTGCATGTTCTATATGTTCTGCATGTTCTACATGTTCTACTTGTACCCCATGTTCTGCATGTTCTGTATGTTCTACATGTTCTATATGTTCTGCATGTTGTATATGTTCCTCATGTTCTATATGTTCTGCATGTTCTATATGTTCTGCATGTTCTATATGTTCCTCATGTTCTATATGTTCTGCATGTTCTATATGTTCCACATGTTCTATATGTTCCACATGTTCTATATGTTCTGCATGTTCTATATGTTCTATATGTTCTGCATGTTCTATATGTTCTATATGTTCTGCATGTTCTATATGTTCTGCATGTTCTATATGTTCTGCATGGTCTATATGTTCTATATGTTCTGCATGTTCTATATGTTCTGCATGGTCTATATGTTCTGCATGTTCTGCATATTCTATATGTTCTACATGTTATATTAGTTATATTTGTTCTGCATGTTCCATGTGTTCTTCATGTTCTATATGTTCTTCATGTTCTATATGTTCTGCATATTCTATATGTTCTATTTGTTCTGCATGTTCTATATGTTCCTCATGTTCTATATGTTCTATAAGTTCGATAAGTTCTATTTGTTCTGCATGTTCCATTTGTTCTTCATGTTCTATATGTTCTAAATGTTCTATATGTTCTGCATATTCTATATGTTCTGCATGTTCTATATGTTCTGCATATTCTATATGTTCTATTTGTTCTTCATGTTCTATATGTTCATGTTCTATATATTCTTCATGTTCTATATGTTCTATACAGTGCCTTGCGAAAGTATTCGGCCCCCTTGAACTTTGCGACCTTTTGCCACATTTCAGGCTTCAAACATAAAGATTTAAACTGTATTTTTTTGTGAAGAATCAACAACAAGTGGGACACAATCATGAAGTGGAACAACATTTACTGGATATTTCAAACTTTTTTAACAAATCAAAAACTGAAAAATTGGGCGTGCAAAATTATTCAGCCCCTTTACTTTCAGTGCAGCAAACTCTCTCCAGAAGTTCAGTGAGGATCTCTGAATGATCCAATGTTGACCTAAATGACTAATGATGATAAATACAATCCACCTGTGTGTAATCAAGTCTCCGTATAAATGCACCTGCACTGTGATAGTCTCAGAGGTCCGTTAAAAGCGCAGAGAGCATCATGAAGAACAAGGAACACACCAGGCAGGTCCGAGATACTGTTGTGAAGAAGTTTAAAGCCGGATTTGGATACAAAAAGATTTCCCAAGCTTTAAGCATCCCAAGGAGCACTGTGCAAGCGATAATATTGAAATGGAAGGAGTATCAGACCACTGCAAATCTACCAAGACCTGGCCGTCCCTCTAAACTTTCAGCTCATACAAGGAGAAGACTGATCAGAGATGCAGCCAAGAGGCCCATGATCACTCTGGATGAACTGCAGAGATCTACAGCTGAGGTGGTAGACTCTGTCCATAGGACAACAATCAGTCGTATATTGCACAAATCTGGCCTTTATGGAAGAGTGGCAAGAAGAAAGCCATTTCTTAAAGATATCCATAAAAAGTGTTGTTTAAAGTTTGCCACAAGCCACCTGGGAGACACACCAAACATGTGGAAGAAGGTGCTCTGGTCAGATGAAACCAAAATTGAACTTTTTGGCAACAATGCAAAACGTTATGTTTGGCGTAAAAGCAACACAGCTGAACACACCATCCCCACTGTCAAACATGGTGGTGGCAGCATCATGGTTTGGGCCTGCTTTTCTTCAGCAGGGACAGGGAAGATGGTTAAAATTGATGGGAAGATGGATGGAGCCAAATACAGGACCATTCTGGAAGAAAACCTGATGGAGTCTGCAAAAGACCTGAGACTGGGACGGAGATTTGTCTTCCAACAAGACAATGATCCAAAACATAAAGCAAAATCTACAATGGAATGGTTCAAAAATAAACATATCCAGGTGTTAGAATGGCCAAGTCAAATCCAGACCTGAATCCAATCGAGAATCTGTGGAAAGAACTGAAAACTGCTGTTCACAAATGCTCTCCATCCAACCTCACTGAGCTCGAGCTGTTTTGCAAGGAGGAATGGGGAAAATGTTCAGTCTCTCGATGTGCAAAACTGATAGAGACATACCCCAAGCGACTTACAGCTGTAATCGCAGCAAAAGGTGGCGCTACAAAGTATTAACTAAAGGGGGCTGAATAATTTTGCACGCCCAATTTTTCAGTTTTTGATTTGTTAAAAAATGTAGAAATATCCAGTAAATGTCGTTCCACTTCATGATTGTGTCCCACGTGTTGTTGATTCTTCACGAAAAAATACAGTTTTATATCTTTATGTTTGAAGCCTGAAATGTGGCAAAAGGTCGCAAAGTTCAAGGGGGCCGAATACTTTCGCAAGGCACTGTATATTATATATGTTCTTCATGCTCTATATGTTCTTCACATAATGGAATATAGACTAACACAGGTAAAATCATGGAACCCACTGGACAAAATAGTTGGACCAAAAAGTCAAATTTTGGTTGAGGTAAATTTGACTGAAAATAAAACAAGCTTTTAAACTCTAGCATCGATTTGTTGTTTGAAAATAGACATGTTTCATCCAGGAGAGAAGGGCCTTGGAGTGTCTCTTGGATTGTTCTGTGAGTCAGAGAGGGCGAAGGAGTATATTTTAGGTTTGCGTGTTTCCGTGTAAAGCTGTCACTTTATTAGCAGAGACATCTATCCTTCCTTTCAGGAGCACAAGGTAGTCGTCAATGCGTTAAAAACTGTAGCAGAACGCTTCAGAACAAGGGTCTCAAAGACCAACGTACAGTATCCATGACCACCAATGAAATAGAGTGTGTTCACATGCGTGTGTGTGTGGAAGGGGGAGTGGGTAGGGTTTAAAAACACTGTGAACCCACGTCAGTCAACATACACATTAAAAACACATGGCTGAACACACACGGCACCCATTGCACACACAGGAACACACAGTGCACACACAGGAACACACAGTGCACACTTAAAGTGTTCAACACGTCGTAGATAGTGTGTTCATCCTTATAACAACACCCAAGTATGTTATACTGATGCATAGGGCGTGTCAAAGGGTGGCTACTGTGTCATCTATAATGATTGTTTCAAAAGAGGAAGATCAATCAATAGACCCCAATATCTCATTTGAAGGCCAATGAGTTTTTCCTGATCATGTGACCTGACCATGAAGATCTCTGGCTCAAAGCTATAGCAGTTTTGTACATTTGATACCCCAGAAGAAGAACGGACTCTACAGCCACAGGTCAAGAGGTCATCATTAATGTCTAATCCAGCCTAACCCTGTTAGTAACCCTAACCCAGCATAATCCTCCCTCACAAAGCTCCTCTCTCTCAGACAGCAGTGAGTGATGATCTGCCAGGTAGAATAGACTCTGCTGGTCCACTCTATACACAGGAGGGATTACTCACCAGCAGGCCAATTTCGGCCCGCGGCCGCCAGTTGGGGACCCCTGAGGTATGGTTATAGTTTTACAACGCCAGCAGACCATACCCTGGGACTGTGTCAGGGCTGTCACAGGTAGACTGATGATGTTGCCTTTTCTCACCACCGGTAAAGACACTAATCCCCATAATTCCCTCAGTGATCCCACCCAGGTCAGGAGTGATACCACACACACACACACAACAATGAGGAATAGAGAATTTGTCATACAGAGTAAATGATGAGGGACCAGTCTGCTGAACGCAAACAAGCAGTACTGCAAACCAAACAATCAGTCAGTACAATTCCATTTAAACACCACACTCAGAAAGAGACGAACACACACACAACCACACACAAAGTGGAGTCTGCACTGCATTCCTCTGTGCCTGCTGGCTCTTGTCCCTCCACACTTGTCACAAGGCAATTCTGGCCCTCGAGCGTGTTGGAGTTGTGTGAAGAGCCTCTCACAGGCCTGTTAGCATGCGGGGGGCGTCGGCTGAGAACTCTTGCCTTGAGGACACACAGGAGGGGACCCTATAGCAGCCTCAGCCCCTCCCAGTACACTCACACGCATATACAGGTAACTGCCAAAATGAAGGAAACACTTGAGTAAATCAGGGATACCAAGTACATTGATAGCAGGTGCTTCCACACAGGTGTGGTTTTCTGAGTTAATTAAGCAATTAACATCCCATCATGCTTAGAGTCATGTATACAAATGTACGTGTGTGTGTGTGTGTCAGGCAGCAGATCTCAACCCAATTGATTCTGGAGCTGTACCTGAGACAGTGTTTTCCATCACTATCAACATAACACCCAATTATTGAATTTCTCATGGAAGAATGGTTTCACATCCCTCTAACAGTTTCAGACATTTGCAGAATCTATGCAAAGGCGCATTGAAGCTGTTTGGCGGCACGTGGCCCAAAACCCTATGAAAATATTTTATGCTGGTGTTTCCTTTATTTTGGCAGTTACCTATACACACTGGTTGGACACACACACCCTGCAGGCAAAGACAGTCGGACTCTTTAGCTATATACAAAGTTCTGTGAATCCTACACCAAATGAATTCCGATTTGGGCCCATCTGGCAGTGTGTATACAGCATACAGGCCTCTGGTGCATCTTCCTACATACCTGTGTCTTCCTGTCCAGGGCCGAAGCTGTCAGAATTAAGACAGATGGTTGGATGGGGGGACAGAGACGGACGCAGGCACTGAAACTGAGACGGCATGTTTGGTTTGGGGCTTAATTGGAAGAATAACAGTGCCCTTTCCAACTCCTAACATATCTGGAGTAAGGCTCTCCACTCAGGCAGGCAGGCAGAACGTGAAGAGAGTGCAAATGACCACAGTAGTGGGATTTTACCTTATCCCTCCTCACCCCTTTCTCACCTTCTAAAACACATGAACATCTGCCTCTGTGTCTCTTCTCTGTCTCTTCTCTCTTGTAACATTGCCTCAACTGTTCTTCCTTCTCTTTTTATTATCCCTTTCTTCTACCTACATCCATTTCCCTGTCTCACTCAGTCTGTTCCTTACATCTACATTCCTCTCAATTCCTTCTACCTACATCAATTTCCCTGTCTCACTCAGTCTGTTCCTTACATCTACATTCCTCTCAATTCCTTTTGCCTCCATCCTTCTTTTTGCTCTCTTTGTCTCTGTCAGTCTCTGAAGCCATTATGTGTCTCATTGATTGAGGCAGTCCTTATTGAATCCTGTGTGTGTGTGTGTGTGTGTGTGTGTGTGTGTGTGTGTGTGTGTGTGTGTGTGTGTGTGTGTGTGTGCGTGCGCGTGTGTGTGCCTGTGTGTCTGTGTGTGTGTGTCTGCGTGTGTGTGTCTGCGTGCGTGTGTCTGCGTGTGTGTGTCTGCGTGTGCGTGTAGGGATTCTATGGATGGGCTTGTTTTCTCAGCAGAGCTTGGTACAAATAGAGGAGGAATGGAGAGGGGTTTAGGGGATTCCAGGAGCAAAGAGAGACCCTGGTGAAGGGTTACAAAACAGCTGTGTCCACTCTGCCCAATATCACTCTGGAAGAGAGGGAGACCACGAGGGAGTGGACAAAGGGAGAGACAGATAGGGAGGTAGAGGTTGGGGAAGCAACGTTGACAGACGTTGCAAAATGAAGAGATCTTACCCAAAACAACTAATCATCCCAAAAACGTGACAAGGGACTTGATTCAAATATGCGATTGCAGTGGCAAAGAGATAGAAAACAAGAAAAAAAGAGCAAGCGAGACTGATCCTATATAAGCCTTTGCACAATCACGTCTCTCTATTATGCGTGGGAATACTATGAGTAGGAATAATAAATTAAAATCACTTGGAGCTGATTTCCTCTTGTTTTTGCAGTCTTTTATGTCCAACGCTAATGTTTTTTTGCCCCCCAAATAAATCCACCGTAAGCCAAATGTGTTCAGCGGGCCACCAGTCTGTGAGCCCCAACTGTACAGTATATCCACTGTATCCTGAGCTATGCTGATGAATATTTGTGTCCAAGTTGCGTCTGTAATTTAGACATTGAGTGGTGTTTCCTCCCAGATTTCTCTTTATGAAGGGGATGGATGTCCCTGTAAATGAGAGCCTTGTTTGGAGTAAACATGCAGCTGTCTGTTTACATTTAGCAGACACTCTTATCCCGAGCGTCTTGCAGCTAGAGCATTCACCTTGTGGGACAACCACATATCACAGTCATAGTGAGTACATTTTTCCTCAATAAAGTACAGTAGCTGTCAGCAAAGTCAGAGCTAGCTGGGAAAAAGTAACGAGCAAGTGTTAGTTCACGAAAGCCCCCCCCCCCCCCCCCCCCCCCCCCACCGCCATCATCTCCCTCTCCTATTTCTCTCTCTCTCTCTCTCTCTCTCTCCTGCAGGATCTGACACCGGAGATGAAAAGCAGAGACACCGTTAGGCTGGCACCACATCTCATTAACACACTGGTAAAACGCTGCCACATCCACACGCATGCCCGAAAGGTACGTACACGCGCACTGCCACACCCACAGCCACTGCAATCCAAGAGTAACTGTAAACCCAAGCAGAGACCAGAGACACCATGACTATACTGTAACTGACTGACAGTTTACCAAAGTCAGGACGGGGTTGCTGGTCAGTGTTACCGTAGGAATGAGGATTAGATATGTGTGTGTTGTCATAACACAGAGTAGATTAGACCAGGAGGCTGTGGATACTCTGCCCAGGTCCCCCCCCAGGGATGGAAGACAGAGGAAAGAGAAAGAACAAAGCTTCACTGTAACAGATCCAGGTGTGAATATTTCCCAAACAAACTCGTGGGCTCCCGCCCGCGGTGCCGGGGCTACATTATGGGGAGGTGTCGGGCTGTGGTGAGATAACTGGGGTGAGATAACTATGGTGAGTGGATGGTGTTGACAGTTTACAGTATACTCGGGGATGATATTACATTCAATGAGATCTTAAACGCCCTCAAGTGGTTTCTGAAACACACAGGGCGTCACTGTTTGGGCTCAGGTTGCCATGACACTGCAGATGGACACTGTTAAGGGCACACATGGTGTGGTCAGAGGACAGAGGAATAAAGGTTTAAAGGAATGGAGAGATGGATAAACGAGTGAGAGCAATGGAGTTGACGGCGTCCTAATCAAAACCAAGTCTATTGGTCACACAGTTTAACGTTATAAAGCGGCCGAGCAAAAAACTTTCTATTACTAGTTCACAAATAATCAAAACCTGAATTCAAGAAATGTCCGAACAAATCCAATTAACAACTCAAATAACACTGTATCAGTAAAAACCTGCCCAGGGACTGTGGTTGAAAATGTGCCAACAGGCTAAATCTGGCACTTTTACTGAAACATCGATTCATGTGCTGTAAAAAAATACAAATAAACTCAAACTCAATCCAAATGCAATCTTTGCATATATACACCAAAAAGATATACTAAGAATGATATGTACAGCAGTAGATACACTGAACAAAAAAATATAAACGCAACAATTTCAAAGATTTTAGTTACAGATACAGTTCATATAAGGAAATCAGTCAATTGCAATATTTTATATTGGGCCCTAATTCAAATAGGCCCTAATCTATGGACTTCACATGACTGTGAATACAGATATGCATCTGTTGGTCACAGATACCTTTAAAAAAAGTAAGGGCGTGGAAACCATTCAGTATCTGGTGTGACCACCACTTGCCTTGTGCAGTGCAACACATCTCCTTTGAATTGAGTTGATGAGGCTGTTTATTGTGGCCTGTGGAATGTTGTCCCACTTCTCTTCAATGGCTGTGCGAAGTTGCTGGATATTGGCGGGTACACGCTGTCATACACGTCGATCCAGAGCATCCCACACATGCTCAATGGGTGACATGTCTGGTGACATGACTGGTGAGTAATGCAGGCCTTGGAAGAACTGGGACATTTTCAGCTTCCGGGAATTGTGTACAGATCCTTGCGACATGGGGCGATGGCGGTGGATGAATGGCACGACAATGGACCTCAATGCAGAACTGCAGTCAGGTCAAGATCCTGGTGAGGACATGGTTACACATAGTCTGCGGTTGTGAGGCTGGTTGGACGTACTGCAGAATTCTCCAAAGCAGGGCCTCCGGGGTGATGCAGTGGTTAAGTGTGCTGTACTGCAGCGCCAGCTGTGCCATCAGAGACTCTGGGCTCGCGCCCAGGCTCTGTCGTAACCGACCGCGACCTGGGAGGTCCGTGGGGCGACGCACAATTGGCCTAGCGTCGTCCGGGTTAGGGAGGGCTTGGCCGGTAGGGATGACCTTGTCTCATCGCGCACCAGCGACTCCTGTGGCGGGCCGGGCGCAGTGCGCGCTAACCAAGGTTGCCAGGTGCATGGTGTTTCCTCCGACACATTGGTGTGGCTGGCTTCCGGGTTGGATGCGCGCTGTGTTAAGAAGCAGTGCGGCTTGGTTGGGTTGTGTATCGGAGGACGCATGACTTTCAACCTTCGTCTCTCCCGAGCCCGTATGGGAGTTGTAGCGATGAGACAAGATAGTAGCTACTAAAACAATTGGATACCATGAAATTGGGGAGAAAAAGGGGTAAAATTTAAAAAATAATAATAATATCCAAAGCAACATTGGAGGCGGCTTATGATAGAGAAATGAACATTATATTCTCTGGCAACAGCTCTGTTAAACATTCTTGCAGTATGCAAATCAATTGCACGCTACTTTAAAACTTGAGACATCTTTAGCATTGTGTTGTGTGAGTGGTCTTTAATTGTCCCCAGAACAAGGTGCACCTGTGTAATGATCATGCTGTTTAATCAGTTTCTTGATATGCCACACTTTTCAGGTGGATGAACTATCTTGGCAAAGGATAAATTCTCACTAACAGGGATGTAAACAAATTTGTGGCCAACATTTTTGAGAGATAAGCTTTTTGTACGTAGGGAACATTTCTGGGTCACTTTATATCAGCTCATGAAACATGGGACCAACACTTTACATGTTGCGTTTACATTTTTGTTCATTGTATATTAAAGTGAGCTATGCTATTCCATATGTTCCAGCCATTCTGTCACCCATGTCATTATATCCCACAAAATAAAGTATTCTCTCTCTCTCTTTCCTCTCTCTTCTCTGTCTCTTAGTGGTTCCGGTAGCATACCCTGAGCTGTCAAGGCCAAGTCTAGAGAACAGATCAGAAACAAATGTTGTCTGGCACTCATGAGGAAGGGAAATATGCCTTATCTTAGCTTTAGTGGGGGCTTTAGGAACGCACCTCAACTCACACGCTTCCCCAGCCCTTAGCCCAGTTCCATCAGCCCCGAGCCCTGAGGAAGAGCAGCTCCCAACCGCTTTATCTGAGGAATGTGGGAATGTGGTCTGTGGAGGCTTGGAATAGAGGGATAGGAGAGAGCGACAGGGCTTACTGGGAGAGAGGGATCAGGGGTGGATGGAAGATCTCTATATGTTGACAGCCCCCTTCTCCAAATGGACACCTTCCCCTGAGCGGGAATACCCGGGTGGATTAGAGGCCTGGTTAAGAGCCAGGCCAGAGCCCTCACCCCCCACTCTCCCTACACACAGCCCTGCCTCCACCTCTTCATGTGCCCGAGACAGAGGGCAGCTGTTTTAAGAAGAACAAATGCTATCATAACCCTCAGCTTGGAAAACCAACTATTAACAGAGAGAGCGGAGGGAGAAAAAGAGGGAGCGAGCCTCTATAGTGGTTTACGTGTGTGTGAGCAGTGAACACTCCCTTCCCTCTCTCTCTCTCTCTCTCCCCCTCTCTCTGCTCTCATTCCATTTCAGTCGATCTCTGCCTCTCATCCCTCGTAATCCGTTATCCAAACAGTGAAGTGTAAGTATTGACACACAGCCACATCGTCTGTCTCTGCCCTGTCTGCCGGGGATTCACTTCCTAAACAATGGCCCAGAGATAGAAGGGACGGACTAGCCCGACACACACTTCCCGCACACCCACACACACACTTGCAGTTTGCAAACACTCACGCACTCACACATTCACATGTGGACACACACAGATGGGCCCTTCCCCGCATACATGGACACTTACTCCCATACACACACACAGGTGTACTCAAAGCAATCCTAAAGATACTATCTCTCATAGCTTATAAAGCAGCAGGACTGTATGCTATTGTACAGGCTTGGCCGTATTTCTCCTTAAGGATTCCGTTCCAATGGAATAAACAGGCCCTGTAGTGACGAATGGCTCCCGAGAGGGCTACTTTTCCTTCACTGTCTCTCTCTCTCTCTCTCTCTCTCTTTCTCTGTATCTCTATATTTCTCTCTCTCTCCCTATCCTTTGTCCATTCCTCTAATAACTGGGCCGCTTGCCGGCACACGGACCCCGGCCCATCCATAACCAACCATCTGTCAGATCGAAACCATCATGTGTTTGCGTGTGTGTGTGGGTCCACGTGCGCATGTGTGTGTGTGTGCAGTGTGTACGTGTATGCCTGCGTGCGTGTGTATTTCAGAGTATATAAACCATGTGTGAGAATGGGAGTGTGTGTCAGGAGGCTTCACACCACACCTGCCACACACACACACACCAGTGCCCAGCCTGTTAGCTCCTCTCAACACATCGTATTCATGTATGAGCCAGCGTGGCGTTGCTAATCCATACCGTTAAGGGTCAGCTATCGGCTATGGAGCTGCTGCTGTACTAACAACAGGATCCTCCACATGTGTGAATGGGAGCGGAATGCATCACAGATGTTAGCCTTATGCATAGCCTACTGTACTTAGCCATGGAGGCCTAAACCTGTGAAACTGGCGATGTACAGTTGGTCTGTATTAGATGGGCAAAATGATAGAAGAGTCACATGCATGCTAAAAAGAAATGCAATTTCAGTTGTGAAGGGCCACACTGTGTGCACGCTTTTACACCAGCCCAGATTTATAGTAACACTAATTGTTTTCAAGATTGAAGACCATGTCTAATCACAATTAGCTGAATCAGGTGATTTAGTGCTGGGATAAAACAAAAGCCTGCATACACTGCAGCTCTTAAGGACCGGAATAGCACCACTTAAAAATACATGAAGACAATGGGAGCTATAACTCTTCTCTGACTGTTTGAGTGTTGAGTTATGGCAGGAGGTCCATTAGCTAAATGGAGAATATGCACATAGCAGTAGCCCTAAATGACCAGTAGCCCTAACCCAGACCCTGACCCCACAGCACTCTGAACAATCGATTCCACACATCCCATAATAACCCCAGAAGGTCAGGCCACAGTAAATCTCAGGGTGATTAAACTGAGGTGACACCGAGGAATGTGCTAGCAATGACATGATGTCACACACTGTGAGGCATTCCAAGGACTTCTGGTGACAAAATGTGATTAGTAGAGTAGAGTGGTCAATGACTCACATGGGCCATTGTTCTCGGTGTCGATTGAAGACAGTGGACTGCTGTGGACTGTCTCATTCATTTAAGGTAGTTAAGTTTGACAGTGGAGAAAATGTTGCTAAACGGGTCACATGTTAAAACATGCCCTCACATGTTAGAGACTGGTGGGGAACGTACATGCACAGAATAGCACACACCTCTGTTTGATAAGCCAGTGCCCTGACCAAGAATATGGTCCTAAGTTTTTCCTGACCACAGGAACTGAATGAGAAAAACTCAGTGCCCTAGAACTCTCGGTCAGAGCACTAGAATACCAAAGACAGAAGTCTAATATTCAGTGGTCTAACTGCCTCACAACATGACCCACCACCAGAACTATCTTAGAACCCACAGGTCAATGCCGGGACCAATCAAGCCACTGCTCTGGCCACAGTGTATTGAAGCCCAGCTGTTATCAATATCAGCTGTCTGGCTGGCTTCCCACACACTGCCAGGTATCGTGTGTTCTCAAAGAGCGTCACCCTATGATGTATTGAGCTGTTTGGGAGTGTTGCCTCTGATCTAAGGTAACAAAAGAGGCACATGAGCCGCCCAGCTTGTGTGTGTGTGTGTGTGTGTGTGTGTGTGTGTGTGTGTGTGTGTGTGTGTGTGTGTGTGTGTGTGTGTGTGTGTGTGTGTGTGTGTGTGTGTGTGTGTGTGTAGGAGGCAAAGTTACTCCCTATGATAAGGTCAGGCCCTCTCATCTCTGTGTGCTGATAAAGGGAATACACACACCTTCACACACACTGTCTACGCAGCCATACCAGGCATCAAAGCAATGATAAGACACCTCATATTGTTTTGTCCAAGATCACAATAAAATAAATTGTGTCTTGAAACGGGAAAGGCATTTCAAATCAGCTCATTACATGAGGAGACAATCTGGTGTTATCCAGCCCAAACTGAGGTAAACACAATTCTGAAGGAACAAAGCACGGTATCTGTCAAAGTTGATCTGTTAACCTTTTACTGCAGTGGGCTAAATCAGGGTCACACAGAGTGTTTCTTGGTGGTCTTAAACAAATCTACTTTGAAACCAAAGTATACACCTCACACACATGGTTATGGGCTTTAAAAAAAGAAGACGCCTGTACCATGTCAGATATAGAGTTAAAATGTATTACATTTTGAGTTTGCATCCCAATATTACACTTTATATACATCACAGAAGACTGAAATATAACAAAACCGTTAAACATAGAAACACCAGATTTTTCAGTGTTTAAAATAAAAAGATGTTTATCGTTTATGGAATTATGAAAACTATTAATAACGTTCCACCCATGAGGCCACTAGAGGGGGATTTGGTCATTTGACTGCAGGAATGGGACCCTGGTCTGGGCTTGTACTAACTAAGGCCTTGAGTACCTTTGGATTGTGTAACATTTTCCTATTATTATTTTCAAAAGAATTCAAGCTCTGTCAAATTGGTTGTTGATCATTGCTAGACAACCATAGACTTCAAAGTATATTTAATCCAAACTGTAACTCGGCCACTCAGGAACATTCTCTGTCTTCTTGGTAAGCAACTCCAGTGTAGATTTGGCCTTGTGTTTTTATTGTCCTGTTGAAGGTGAATTCATCTCCCAGTGTATGGTGGAGAGCAGACTGAACCAGGTTTTACTCTAGGATTTTGCATGTGCTTAGCTCTATTTCGTTATTTTTTTATCCTGAAAAACTCCCCAGTCTTTAACGATTACAAGCACACCCATAACATGATGCAGCCACCACTATGCTATGAAAATATGGAGAGTGATACTCAGTAATGTGTTGTATTGGATTTGCCTCAAACATAACACTGTGTGTTCAGGAAAAAAAGTGAATTGCTCTGCCACATTCTTTGCAGTATTACTTTTGTCCCTTGTTGCAAACAGGATGCATGTTTTGGAATATTTGTATTCTGTACAGGCTTACTTCTTTTCACTCTGTCAGTTAGGTTAGTATTGTGGAGTAACTACAATGTTGTTGATCCATCCTCAGTTTTCTCCTATCACAGCCATTAAACTCTGTAACTGTTTTAAAGTCACCATTGGCCTCAAGGTGAAATCCTTGAACGGTTCCCTTCCTCTCCAGCAACTGAGTTAGGAATGACGCCTGTATCTTTGATTGGGTGTATTGATACACCATCCAAGGTTTTATTAATAACTTCACCATGCTCAAAGGAATGATCAATGTCTGCTTACCAATCTATGCGAGGCATTGGAAAACCTCTCTGGTCTTTATGGTTGAATCTGTGTTTGAAATTCACTGCTTGACTGAGGGACCTTACAGATAATTGTATGTATGGGGTACAGAGATTAGGTAGTCATTCAGAAATCATGTTAAACACTATTATTGCACCCAGAGTGAGTCCATGCAACTTATTATGTGACTTGTTTTGCACATTTTTACTCCTGAACTTATTTAGGCTTTCCATAACAAAGAGGTTGAATACTTATTGACTCAAGACATTTCAGCTTTTCATTTGAATTCATTTGTTAAAAATATAGAAACATAATTCCACTTCAACATTATGGAGTATTGTGTGTAGGCCAGTGACAAAACATCTACATTTAATCCATTTTTAATCAGCCTGTAACACAACAAAATGTGGAAAAAGTCAAAGGGTGTGAAAACTTTCTGAAGACTCTGTATATATGGTTTTACAGTACCTCTGACGAGGAGGAGTAGTAGGAAGGATTGGAGGACCAATGCGCGGCGTGGTAAGTGTTCATTATATTTATTATAACTCAGAACACTGAAGAATAAAACAACAAAGAGAACGAAATGAAACAGTTCTGGCTGCTGCAGACACAAAACAGAAAATAATCACCCACAACTCAAAGGTGAAACCAGGTTACCTAAGTATGGTTCTCAATCAGGGACAAGGATTGACAGCTGCCTCTGATTGAGAACCATACCAGGCCAAACACAGAAATCCCAAATTATAGAAATAATAACATAGACTGCCCACCACAACTCACGCCCTGACCATACTAAAACAAAGACAAAACAAAGGAACTAAGGTCAGAACGTGACACCCCAACCTCCTTCATTCTGAGATTCAACAATAAACCTGGCACCAGGCCAGTTCTTAAGGGCATAAAGCAACAACATTAGTGAATCTAACACCTAAGGATTCCCTGGCACACACAGGGGCAGTGCCACCCGATCCTGGAGCCACCGGCCCACCAGACTGTAAATCAGGAGGGCTGTGAGACGCTGATCTGGCCGTGAGAAGAAGACGAGACAGACAGGAACGCTGATCTCGGTCTCTGATAGCACAACTACACAGAGCCCCCAACTCTTCCCAGTTCTCGCACGACTCACAAAAGGCCGGGCGCAAAGAGACCAGCAGGGAGATCACACCAGGACCGACATGGTGGTGTACACACTAATTATCTCCACACCATGCTTGCAGGGGCACAATGGGCTTTTCATAGCCACCTCGTACACTACACAGGAGACGCTGGTATCAGGGTCGGGACCGCTGCCATGTATCTGATACCCCCTTTGATCTAATGTGAGTGGTACTCTGCCCCTTAAATACTACACTACATAGAGAGGGGGGAAGAGAGAGGTGGCTGGACTTGTTTGAGGAGATGACTGTCACAGTGTGAAAGGCTGATGCTGGGTTTTGTTTGGGGGTTGACAGGCGTGTTATGAACAAGCGTTGCTGGTTTTGTTCGGCGAGTGACATTCTCTCAAAGAGAAGGGCCAGAGAGGCCTTTGTTGTCCATGTCCAATGACGTGAATGACGTTCAGGACCTGGCCCACTGCCAAAGGGGAGTGGTCAGCAGATCACGGCCTGATGACGTCACTGCTGACCTACAAATCTGACACTGATACACTCTGGCAAACATTTCCAAATGATGCTCTACTAGTATGGCAAACATACACTCACTAACACACACACGCACACATATACACACACACACAGAGATACTCATGCTCATCTGTGTATACAAGACTGTGTGTGTTGAGTGACACCCTCCCAGCTGTATTTCTGTATCTGTTAACCAGACGAGGCTGATGGTTGTGATAAGCTCATACTGTTCCATCACACACCCAGGTGGCTGGGATTACACATCAGACTTAGATCATCTTAGATCAGAAACTCACACAGTGAACAGCTTGGATGGAGAGACACGTTGATAAAGGATGGGGTCTGGATTTGGAAAGCTCAGACTCTTTCCACTGTGGATGATTCGGGTAGCTAATAATGAATGTGTTTGTTTCCGCAGACAAAATCGAGATGAAAAGATCTTGGGAACAAGAAAGAAAGAGACATATACGCGTAGATAGAAATATGGGGTGAGTTCCTATCCTCCTCTCCTCTCCTCTCCTCTTCTCATCTCCCTCCTGAGGTAACGTCAGTCCACTAGGGGTGCAGAAAACATTCAGAGGGGCCCTGCTCAGCCTCGGAGCTCCGCTGATTTAAAACACCTCATCCATCTGGCCTTACACCCCCCCCCCCCCCCCACAAAAAAATAGCCAACTGTTTATTTTATTTACTGCTCATGGAAAATAGCTGTCTGTGAGCCTCCAGCACTAGGTACCCTGGGTTATCAGTGCGCCAGCATTAAGGAAAAGCACATGTTTGGCCTGACATGAGAAAGGCCTGTCAATAGGAATGGAGAGACTGACTGGGGGAGAGAAAGAGACACAGAGCGAGAGAGTGGAGACTGGTTTCACTGGTCCCAATCCAGCCAACTGCCGACAGGCATGCCTCTTTTCAAATGGCTGCTTCGCTGAATTTGACCAGTCTGCAAATATTTCAAGGTAAACGCAAAACACATTTTATACGTTTTTTATTGGGTGTATAGAATACTGGGTGATAATAAAGAGAAGTTTGGCTCAAGGAGATGGTTTTATGTTAGCTACTGATCTAAGGTCAGTTTTCCATCAGTTTCACTCTCTTAAAGGACCATTAAGGAAGACTGAGGACAACAGAGAGAGAAAGCTGAGAAAAGGCATCCATCTCCCCCACCTCTACAAAGCCAAGCACAAGAGATACACACCACAGAGGGCTAATGAAAGTGTGTGTGTGTCTGTGTGTCTGTGTGTCCGTGTGTGTGTGTGTGTGTGTGTGTGTGTGTGTGTGTGTGTGTGTGTGTGTGAAATCCTATCAATGTCACAAAGGTCACGCTCCCTCAAGATAACCCGGGGAGATTGCTGTGGGCTCCTGTGGGATTTTTTTCCCTCTCTCTTTTTGTGATTAGGTGTCACGATAATTTCCTTGGTGTAAAGACGAAGCCTTTCATGTTGCGGGTTTCTCAGGGTTTACTGGGCCATGTCGCAGGCCATTCAAACCCATACAAAGCAGGGTCGCAAAGCAAACTACACACTGTTCATTCTTTATACATTTGCACAAAGACAAATCCATATTTGCCTAAGGAGGTGTTCTGCATCCTGATAGGGTTTTTGACCTGTTTTGGTTGTCAATGGGTGGCTGTTTGTGTTATTTCAAAGGGAAGCAAAAGAAACTGGGCTAGTAAAAACAGCATCATGTGGCATTTACTGAGCACCATGACTAGGATGAGCTTATGTTGAGGACCCACACACACACGCAGACACACACCAACAAACACACACAGCGGCTTTTCAGTGACAACTGTTTACAGCTGATATGTTAATGGTTTGTGTAATGCCATTCCGGCTCTTCCATCCCCCAGTGCAAGAACTGGCCTTTTAAAATCCCTTGCTCATCAGGAAACTAATTTACACGTTGGGCTCAGATTTGGCAAGCAGCTAAAAACTTGAATGACATTCCATAATTAAAGTGAACCTTTCCAATTACACACCCCCCGCTGAAGATATTTACACCTCATCTGCCTGTGTGCGTGTGTTACTGGAGCTCTGCACAAATGTCATCTGTGAGCATCGGTCCTAGTTCTGAGATGGACAAACTAACAGAGCAGGATGACGGGATTTCAGAGAGAAGAAAGGAGTGAGTGATGGGGATTGGGTTGAGATGGAGAGAAGGAGTGAAATATTGAACTAGAAAGATGAAAGGAGGAATAAGGAGGATTAAGAGAGAGAGAAAGCAGGACTGGACGAGAGAGAGAGAGAGAGAGAGAGAGCGAGAAAGCAGGACTGAACGAGAGAGAGAGAGAGAGAGAGAGAGAGAGAGAGAGAGGCGAGGATGGAGAATCTACGGAATGAGGGTGAGAGGAAGATAGGGCAGGACAGTAGTGATAAAAGGAGAAAGTGAGGAAAAAGGAGAGTGAGAGTGGTTTTCCTTCCGTGTGTGAAACAGTTGGGACTGGCTGGAAGTCACACGGGGCTGGGGTGGAGCGGTTGTGGCTTTGCTACGTGCCTTTCTGGCCTCCGATCCCAATCATTCATACTCCCCAGCTAGGCCACAAGCCCACAGGGAGCGACCCTGCCCTGCCCTCACAGTGGTTCAGACTTCCTGTGGGTTCCTTCCTGCCGAGAAATGCACTCCTGCTGCCGCTCCTAAAACGAAGGAATGTCCCAGCTAAATAAACAGATATGACTTAGAAATCCAAATAAATGCTGTGATGTTTTACAGTGTAAACGTACATACATTGGAGTGGGGATTGTAGCCCCTTGGTGATGTGCTGAAACATACAGGCCGTGCCACTGAGAAAAGGTGTCAGACCCCGTTAGAGGCCTTTGGCTGGACGCAGCTCAAGTACAACTTGGACAAAAGCACTGCTTGTCTCCCCTCATTAAGTGATTTAAGTCCCGTGTTCCCAGGTTCCTTTCATCGGCCGCCAAAGTGAACACACTTTTCTTTTTTTTACAAGAATGCCGGGCCGCGGAGATGAATAGAGCGAGGGGGAAAGCTGGAAGTTAGGGCCAGGGAACTGGGTCAAAAGCTGAGTGGCTACGCTAGCCATGCCTATTAGCGTCCCCAGTACGGAGGGCCATATGTGAATGAACAGTAAGGGCCTACACTGGGAAAACAGCCCCTCACTGGGAAAAGGAGCAGCCACTTAATCCATTAACAGTTCTCTCCCCAAAGAACCAGCTTTTCCCATGGAGTTTTAGTTCTGTAAAGTGCTGCTATTTTCACATTTCTTGCTAACGAGACATAGCTGTCATGGGGGAAGGGGGGACTACTGCTCAGTGCTCTGACCAGCCCCAGGGGTGTGATGCTTTAGCAGACTGGTGTCATAATTACATCTGATAGCCTATTGGATATCACACAGTTTGCATATTTACTCTTAAAACACCGTCACAGTGCGTTGGGATGTGAGTGACGCCCCTGGGCTTGGTGGGAGGATGGAATGTGGCCAGAGAGAGAGTGTTAGCGTTCGCTGGCTGGGATGAGCTCGCTGGCAAACACACACTGTTTCAATTTGTACCTGAAAGACAGCAGGCTCTTCTGGGCCATTATGTCATCTGTTTGTGAGCTCTCTAATTGGAGAGCTGTGGAAGGAAGGCTAGACATGCTGCTGCAGTACAGTCCTCTGCTGTACAGGGGGTACGAGCAGTTCTCATAATGAGCTGGGTTAATCTGAGATCAGTTTGTAGAGGAAAGGGATGTATTCAGAGTCTCAGTTTGTGACACATAATTCGCAGAGGGATGATAAATGATACAGTGTGAAAAGCAGCACATGCACATAGTCAGTTCTCTAAGTTTCCATAGCCAAGTCTCTCCAGCAGGGGCCCTGGCTATCGTCTGTAATCCTGGGGAGAATCTCAATTGCATACTTCTCGCGTCCTCTCTCCTCACCTCCTTCTCAAAACCCATTGGAGGAGGTTAGAGGGGCGGGACCTCTGTCTGTCTCATCCAATTGGTTTTGAGAAGCAGGTGAGGAGAGAGGACTTGAGGAGTATGCAACAGAGATTCTCCCCTAGTGGGAAAGACAAGCTCAGGGAGGGTTCCACAGTTCATCAGCCCAGTGGGTGTGGCTACACCCCAGCAGCCAACCTCAACCCCCTGACATTACACCACAGCCATGAGGTCAGAGGGAAGCTCTTTTCTCCTCTTCACAAATAAGTGATTTTTCTATCTCCCCGTGAGAACAGCAGCAGATAATGAACCTTTGGTGCTGGGGATAACACGTTCGCTTTCACACGCGTCAACTCCATTCTGAACCGTAACAAAAGGCTGCAGGAAGACATTGGTAGGGAGGGACCGCGAGTCGGGGTACACTAAAGCGCATTTCTCCATCTAAGATGTGAGGGATGTGGGGAGATAATGTGGCTACTGCAGATCTGAGAATTGTGTTACATGTGGGGCAATACAAACAGATGAGGACACTGTTAACATTTAAACTGCACTTTATTCACGGCTATCGAAGTTCATTAATCACAAACTCTGGTCAAAACGCTTATTTACAGGGGGATAAAGTAATTCATGGCATGATGTGCTTGTCAGTTGTGTGTGTGTGTGTGTGTGTGTTTTAAGACCTCTGTCTCCACACAGCCTGCAGACTCATTTCCACACCAGATTAGATGAGAGTGTCTGTCTGGGCCAGAGTGTGGTTTCAAATTAAAATCATGCAGTGCCACACAATCATCTGAAGAGCATCTGTAACAGCCATGAGCACTGAGCACAATACGAGGCCCACAAACAGTGAACATCACACCCTGCTGCTTACTGTGGTACCGCACATCAAGCTGTACACACAGCCCGGATACTGATAAAAAAAACAAGCATCTGCTATATGCAGTCATATCCAATCACACATTCACATCCATTAACAGACGCAGAGGAAAGAGTACGGTATACAACTTGGGAAAACGCCTACTAAAGATCCATACGATACGATGCATAGTATCAGTCCTGTGGAGTCACGCCAAGAGGGGAGGAAATGACATCAGAGGTAAACTTTAGCCGTTCCAGTATGGGGGAGTCAGCTGGGTCGGAGGTGGAGGGTTGAGGGGTGGGGGAAGGAGAGGAGTGAAAGGCTGTGAAGTCCCTCTCCTCATATCTGATATCAGCCCAGGACTGGGAGTCAGCATATGTGACAGACGTCTGGACACCAGGGCAGGGAGGGAGGGAGAGGAGGGTGAGGGGTTAGAGAGGGAGAGACAGAAAAAGGAAAGCAGATAGAGAGATGTGGAGAGACAGGGATACAGATAAATCATTCTCAAGAAAAGGGGTAAGAGAGAAAGAAAGTGAGGAACAGAGAGAGAGAGAGACGGGTGGTTATAACCTTCTCACATTTACTTCAGATGTCTTGGGCTAAAGGAAGGCGCCTGTGTGTGTGTGTGTGTGTGTGTGTGTGTGTGTGTGTGTGTGTGTGTGTGTGTGTGTGTGTGCGCGTGCGTGCGTGGTTACTATGTGGCATGGACACTATGTTGTGGATACTGTTTTAAAATGATTGCTCTGTGCTTTTCAGTGGCTATATGCCCCAAAATAAACTAGCACTGCCACACAGCATAAATCCAACAGTGCATTAATGGCCTCCCTTTAGGCATGGGTACAGATGGAATACGATTTCCACATGGTGTATCTGCCACACTTTTGGTTATCAGTGCTGATCTCCCAATGAAAACGCAGCTGCTCTATGCCTCATTGGTTGCCACAGGTTCTGGCTTAATTCTTATTGGTGAGTTTCTGACTGATCACACCTCGCTTCCATTGTCTTTGGGCTTCGATTTGCATAATTCCTATCCCTTACACTAGCCTAGAGGATTTGTAATTCGAAATACTCTGGGATTTAAATAACAGGAACAAAGCTACCAAATGGAGGAGATCATTAGACCAGCACAGGCAAGCACTGTGAGCCACACTGCCAGCTGAAACTGAACGGCAAAATGATTAACACAATGATATAGATCTATTAAATGAAGCCTTGAGTTTACCTAAAAGTTTTATCAGAATTATCAGTTATTTCAATGTTTTCCAGAAACAATTGGGGCAAAATCCAGTTGCACATGGTCAATTTTTAACCAATAGAAAAGGAGAATTGTAACCAGCAATATTAGCTCAGCCCACCATATTTCCTATCATGTTGCTGGGCAAAATTTCCAATGAGCCTGCCTCCGTCATACTATGGTAGCTTGGTTGGTGGTTGTTAAACGTGTGTGATGTGTTAGCCGGTGTACTTCTTTGGCCCCCTGTGTATCGTGTGACTGACCTCACTAACAGAACTTCTGCATTGCCCAAAGTAGCAGTCACAAGACTTCAGAACCTAACAGACCAGAGGCTTTTTTTCAATCAATTCTCTTTTTCCCCCGTCTTTAATCATTCGATATGCTCCAATAGGCGAAACAGAGGAGTAGTGACAGATTTGGAAGCCGTCACGAAACACCCATGGTTGGATCAAAGGTCCATCCAAGCACTGAAATGCCAGCTTCCTAAATAAAACTGCACTTTTCTCTTAGACTGAGAGATAAATAACCATTATATCTAGAAAGCACCATTCACCTGACTGTGTTATTTACTCATTCCACAAAATATGGTTAGGGCCTCCTTTACATAACTTATTAACTTATCAAATAACTAACTCAGCACGAGGATCAAAATGAAAATACTTGATTGTATTTCAAACAATTCAAATGTAATTATTTTGTATTTTCCAGTTGTTGATCGATGTCAGAAGTTCATTGTACATGTGATTTGATCTATACCCACCACAAGACTCTTATGAAAATGTTTCGTTTTTTAGTTTAAAAAAAATAATAATTCTCATCTATCTAAAAAATAGTTGGCGATATTTTATTTATTTGCTTAAAAGTTGTCTTTATATCTTTCTAAATCCGTTGTCTTATAATAAAATATTGTCTTCAATTTTGGAGTAATGTAATTGTTGAAATATAGCTAGCACAGTCCAATATATATATATTTTTTGCTTCACTTTAGTGAATGCCTTGATTTCGTTTTTGCTCTTAAACATAGGCTACAAACAAATGCCCTAGCGAGTGAAAACACCGATATTGCAGAAGCATATTATATGTGACAATTTACAACTGTTTTCGTCACCATGTGAGGATGAACATATCAAAACAATCCATTCTGGTAAATATTACTAGTAGTGCCTCTCTGTATGAGCACTACCTGGCTGGTTCCATGTCTGGCCCTAAAACATCTCTGCCCAGAAGTGCACTTAAAGGGCCTGGGCTTTGGTCATTAAGATCATAAAGTCCTGCTCATAAATATGTTTTACTTGTTCCTTGAGTGTGCTCACTGCTTAGGAAGTCTTTACAGCAGAGCGGTAATATTATTTTCTCCAGACAGACCTGCCCATTGACTTATTATGGAATACTGTAACTGGCCAAATCATAGCATGGCTCAAGAGTTTATAACTGAAATCTAAAAAATATTTTCTCCTCTAATAAGCTGCTATAATATACAATCCTTTGAGAATCTTGATTCTTACAAACATATAGTAATAAATATACAGTACATTGCTTGGTCTGATAGATGGATTCCATGAAATAGATGTTAGGTTTTAATTAGTACAACTAAAATATCATCACTTTATTAGATGACTGTTGGCCGTATTCAAATGACATAACGATGGAAAATAAATTGCTATCTATTTCTAACAACTAAAGGTTTTCTTTAAAAAAATGTAAAAGACGTTAATTTATCCATTGAAAATTAAGGCATTTTCGTTGATATATTTGAGTGCTAGGCTGACTTACATTGAAACATTTCTACATTCTTTTTTTATTTAACTTAAAAATAAAAATAAATCTAATATAGTTGTAATTGTCTCACATCTATCCAGTACATCTGGTCCCTCTTGTCTGTCCCATAGTACTATAATACTATTGGGAATGATACTGAGTTTCAAGCTCTGATCGCAGCATCGTAACCAGGAACACAGGTATTTCAAATGGGTTTCAGGGGAAGTCCTGCAGCTTTTATTGCATTTTTTTGTTGAGAAAGGTAGTCGACTGCTTCAAAGTGGGACAGGACAGGTTATCTGTGACCTGGCCTCTTTGTTTAGTAGACAACGGAGGGTTTTTTGGCCATTAGTGTCTCTTTTGTAGTGACTTGTCTAGGTGTGATATACACCCTGTCACTAGAGATCCAGCACTAGAGATCCAGATCCTGCACAGCCAATCTCTGCTACATCTAATGCATGATAAAGGAACAAAGACAATGCCTTGTGACGCAATGTACCCATAAACACCACAATCCAGGCTCATTCACATGACCAGTAAAATGCCAAATGACTTCAATTATAATCAATGTCATGTAAAAGTGTAATGCTACTCATTCTCTATTTCAGTTGAATTTAATATGAGAAAAGGCTAATAAAACCTATGACAAACTTAGCACATCATCTGCAGACTACAGACTGCTAACTGCGGTCGGTTGTCTGATTCACGGGGAACGTAGTATTCTGCTTCAGCGAAGACGTCTTATTGGTGGGAAGATGTTGAGCTGTGATTGGCTGGGAGGGTGACATTCTGTGTCGAGCTCCACGCACCAGAGGATGGGGACCTGTTACTCCAGATGTCCTCTCATCGTCCCCTCCAATGTTTGCAGTCGCACGCACGCGATCCCTCGCTCCGCCTGGCTGCACCCTCTCATCGCATTACTTCTGCTATTCTAACTCCGCCATCAATTATGCACTAGAATAACTGAGGGACCTGGCGGAGCCAAGACATAAAGGGAGATCATCAGCCCGGGCCCTGCGAGCATCTGCCTGCTTGTTCCCACTGTGTTGCCGTGAGGAGTGATACGGGTGCCAGGCCGCCGGCTCAGCTAGGGTACCGGCAACCAAGGCACAGATACAGCTATGCTAAGCTAGGCTAGGGCACAAACGCAACATGGCTATGACACAAACACAGCCAAGCCATGACTATGTTGCTTCTACCATTGTTTTCAGTCTAAACTAACGTTGTACATGCTTTTGGAGAAATGCATTAAAATCACAATCAAAACAACTTTGGTTAATCATATCTAAAGCTGTTCGTTGTCTCCTAAGGATCTTCATGTTTAATTAAACAAGGGGCGGAGCCTGTTCAGCAAGGCTCCCAGGATTCTCAACCCGACTTTATTTCTTGAAAACAAAATGGAGTCGAATTTGGAGGGAAATGGCGGTCTCTGCTTCCCTCCCCGTCACAAGACACAGCTGGGAGTCAGGCAAAGAGGAGAGAGAGACACCTATGAAGACAGAACAAATCCTAGCAGTCTGAGATTTCAATCAACAGTGCTAAACTTGGGGTGATGATAAACTCATATGATTTCATCGAAGTCTCTTAACATCAAAGAAACATGGGGTGAGTGAGAAAACATGTATGTATTATGGAGTGAGACAAAATGTCGACCCCTGCATTAAAGTCATGGTGGTCCTGACCTGGATTTCTGCTGGTTGCGTGTGAAGGTTTGCTGTCCAGGCTCTACTGTGAGATCGCAAACAGCTTTTTAATATTTCATGGGTTCCAAAGCACTGAGCATGCTCAAAGACAACAGGAGGACATACTCTCTGTCTCCATGGGCCAGAAAGCCACACTAAAGGTCCTGCAAAGTCACATCAAGTTAACGAAAAGAACATTGTTCTTCCCAGATATCTAAATGTGACTTTTTTTTTAATTTACTCCGAAATTACATTATCAATGCCCTTTACCTAATCTGTCCACGGGTGCCTGAAATGCCACAACTATGCCAAAGATCATTGCATACACTAAGCTAACCCAATATATAAGACTTTTCTTAACATGCTATGAAAAATAATGAGCTTTCATCAGATAAAACAAAATTTCATCAGACAAAAGTAATATTTACTTCACTTGAACCAAATGAATTAGAGAGGAGGAGCACAGTACATTCAACCATTAAAAAATGTAGGCCAATTTCGTTTTCAGAGTGTATCAGTAATTCAATCTGATCTAATCAGCAAATACAATGGGGTGAAAAAATAATACTACACACTTCATCTACCCTGTTTGTCTGTAAGTCTGATGCAATCACAGAAGAAATTCTGTAGAAGCAAAATGTCTTAATCCCCCACCAAAAAAACAAGACCTTGAAAGTTAGTCACCAATGAAATGAGGAAACTTTGCCTCTTGGAGAGGGATATTTGCTTTTTCTTTCATTTCAAAAGCCACATTGACCCAAATAAAGTTCCCGAAGCATTACACGGATGCTTGGCTGTAATCACATTTGTTTTATATCGTGCATACTTTCCGGACAATTTGGATTCATTTGGAATAGTATATACCAAGGTCTGTAAAACACAGCTCCCTGTGCCAATGTGCCTGGTGGGAGCCACAAGCATGCCAGGTCTGTGTGCCATAGACCAGAGAGTAGCACTGGTGGAATTCCAGTTAGCAACACTAAAACAGCCAAACTGTCACAACCACACCCTTCTGGAGCTATCTCAGACTGAGCACTACGAACAGCAATCATGACTAATTACTAAAGACAGAGGACGAGCCAATCCTCTGTAAATAACCAGGCTTTAGGCCAGGGGTGTCAAACATACGGCCCGCGGGCCAGATCGAGCCCACGAGGTAGTAGAAAATGTAGGCCCATTAGAAGTGATAATGGATCTACATACATACAGTTCCATACAGTTATTGCCAGCTCGCTAATAATCACCCGAATGAACGACAGTCAGGGAGCATCAAAAGTTCCAAAAACGATGAATAGAGGACTATTTTTGACATATATTTTTGACGGTGGTGAAGTATAACACATTGAAGACCGAACGCAGCCCTGGGCGAAATGAGTTTGACACCCTTGCTCTAGCCCTCCAGCTGCAGAGAGCTCAGCTATGGTCGACAGAGGGAAAAGAGATCCTTCCGGTTCTCGTTCTGACTCTCTCTCTCTCCCCATCTCTCCCCTGATTTGCACTGAGACAATTTGTTCTCTCCATTTACTTGATCCATTTAAAGTCTGCAGTGCAAAATGCGTCCTTGATTTCCTTTCCTCGGGGAGAACGTTCTGCAATAGGAGGCGTGCAGTAGATAAGGCAATGCTACTGCAGCTCACCGTAGGAGAAACTGTTCAGACCCTACACTTTCCTGGCGGATTCTGTTTGTTGGGCCCATTTTCATTACCTTGGCCTTGGCCTACTGTGCATAGTCCTCTTTCATTGTGGGCTTGTTCTGCTAAAGCGTACTGTAAAAGGAAGCTCGGATAGCCACTCACCACTCTACTGCACAGAGGCCGTCAATACAGAAGCCCCCGCACACCACTACACTGTCTGTCAGGAGGCTTTAGGGACTCTTTAGGGCCTTCAAGCGGCAGTTCCAGAGGCTTTACTGCAGTCATTAGGGGCTGTACCTGATTAATGTGAATGGTCAGGCAGGCCCTGGCTTTCTGGGGGAAGAACAGAGCGGGGTGAAGGGTCCCACAGGAAGTGTTTTGTGTCTCCACACAAAGGGAGGCTGACCTCTTAAGCCCCTTAGAGCCTCTCTGCTTAATACCCTCACTGGTGCCTACAAAGACACAGTGGACGCCATTTCACCACTCACATTTAAACAGCACACAAAAAGCCCCGCCGAGACTTAAACCTTAAGAAACAGCAGAAAAATGAACCTTGGGAGCGCTGAAGTGAGACTTGGAGATTAGGGGCTGGAGGGTTGGCTCTAATCCACTGACTGGCCCGCGCATATTAAATGGCGGATGCCGACTTGCCGAGCTATACCACCGATCGGAAAATTGACTGAAAACAAGTTTACGGAAGTTGCTGAGAATGTGATCTGCACAAAGTTTAACAGAAAGAGCATGGCAAAGACTTTCTATCCAAAAAGGGATTAATTGTGTGGCGCTCTGAATATTGAATATTCCTGTAAGGTAACAGAGAAATCCCTACTTACACACAGTTAACACAATAAATGTTCACCAGCAAGACACCCACTTAAAACACCCTCCTCTTTTTCGTCCCTGTTAGTCAAGCAGTGGCAGCCTTGTTAGTTTGAAGAGACTGACAGGGCCAAGGCACCTTTCTCTGTGTGCAGGGTAACAGAGCAGTGGGACAGACTGCTTTCTCCACAGGACTATTTTCCCCTTCAGAGAGGGCCAGGACAAATAACCTCACTCTCTGACGCCAAGAGTTCCCTGAGAAGATGGCTGCAACATGCAGCTCCATCCACAGGCTAAGTAAGGGCAGGTGTGGAAATACAGGTTTTGACCTCATGCCCATGGCATGGCCACTATTTCCCCGGGTAACCCTGTGTCCCATCTCCGGAAGCTTCTCTTACCCCTGTGGACTGTGTCTCGCTCCCGTTGTGTGCCCCTTCCCCTTCGCCTCCTTACGTACTCGCCCTCACAAGAGCCTGCCACAACCACCTTTCTCTCTCCCACTCCCCTCTCCTCCAACTCTCCCTATATGCCTGTCTCGCTTTAAGAGCATGCATAGTTAGAAGACGGCTATGGGGCCGCTGAGTACGATAGGAACAATAGTGTCCTTTCACGCGGTCTGGGCTGGGGCTGAGAGAGGGTTGCGGTCCTGAGACCCAGTCAATATTTGGACGTGGCTGCTTTTTGTTTCCGTTTTGTATCCAAGCGGAACCCAGCAGCAGGGAGCCGGGAAAAGGCTGAGGGGGAAAACAAAGGTAAACACTCTGAAAAATGCAAACGGAGCAAACTCACAATGCCACTGGGAAACTATCACAACATCAACTTGTCACAAACTGGAAAGTGGTGTATTGTTTCTTAAGTGGAGATTAAAAATGTTGCCAGAATAGAGAAAGCAAGCAGCCAAGGTCATTTCGTAGAGAGAACTATCTGTGTCTGTAAGGGCAAGGATGTTATGAGGTGGAAAGAGAAGCCACTGAGTCATTTTCACATTTCTTAGGTGTCCTCACAAGGACTGCAGAACCAAATCAATGTATACCAAAGTAGTGGAACCGGAAGACAGACGAAAAAGTAGTTTGATTGTCTTCGATAAATATGTCACATCTGTTGTAGAAAGATTTGAGGGGCATTAACGAAGCTTAAACTGCAGTCCCTAGGGTGACAGTGCTCTTGTAGAATGCTGAAATCCCTCTCCCCAGCTGTCAGGTCGTTAGTCCCACCCAATGAGCCTCTTTGATGAGGAAGAGTATCAGTTTCCATGGCATCGGAGACACAAACAGCAGGAAGATTAGGGACTCAGGAATGATTCTCCACTGATTCCACCTATTAGCAACAAATAAACACCTTGCCACAGCAATGGTTGCATGTGGTCCCATATGGAGCCTGACGGTTTTAATTAAGCAACTATCACACTAAATACAGGCCGGTGGGGATTTCTCTAATGCTAACTCATCAATGGGCAATAATCTAATCGTTAACTTTACTTACAAATTGTGTTTTTAATTACACATGTATTAACACAGTATTACTGAAGAAAATGCATGACTAGCCCCTCCACCGTGTTTACACAACATTCACGCATGTATGTTAACCAACAGCCATCCAAAGATAGCCCTTCTCCTCCAATCTTTACAAGACATTTTATTTTGTGGCCGAGCAATTTCTTTAGCTAATTACTACCCATATAGCACATTCTTATAAGACGGGCACTTAAAAATGATGCTCTCTTAAAATGTGTCACTAACAAGTCAAACAAAACACTCGGACTTATTATAATATAGGGTTATTCCATTTGATTTCAATCCCTTTTTGACTGCACCTCTTTTGATTTGAACAAACCTTTCCATACACGTTTGCCCATAGTAGAAGTGGTCATCAAGTGACTTTTTGGACCTGAATGCCAAAACATTCAGGAGATAGAGGTGCTCAATGTTGACCCATTTTGCATTCCCCACCATACCATGAGACATCCATGTCTTCATCACTGGAAAAGATAAATGGTTGAGTTTGATAGCATTTAAATGCTCACAAAAACAGTTGTCAAACTATTCCATAATTTTGTGATTATATATATATTTTTGTAACTTTTTTAGCCTTTAACGTCAATTATCTGAAAACGCGGTCAACAACGATTTTTTTTCATTTTTGCACATGTAGTTTAGACCCTATTTTACATCATCTGAGGTATTTGTGTTGTGCCCGCCATCAGTGGTCTGAAGGGACTGGTCCATTCAATTAATTATATTTCTATGAATGGAATGACAAGAGTATGCTGAGTCTCAACTGATGGCGGGCACAATGCATGCACTTCAGATTATGCAAATGAGGTTTTAGGGTACAACATATGTGAAAATGTAAATAATCGGAGTTGACACGTTTTTAGATCATTGACGTTAAATGTAAAAAAAAAAAATAATAATAATTATTGATTTATATTTAATTCAATAAATTATTACATTGTTTGGCAACCCTGTTTGTAAACTGTTAAATGATATTAAACTGAACCTTCAATCTTTTCCAGTGATGTCTTGTGGCATGGTGGGGTATGCAAAATCTGTCAACTTTGAGAATCTGTATTTTAAAAAAGTCACTTTCTTAACACTTTCACCATGGGCAAGCACTGAAAGTTTCACTCAAATCAAAAGAGATGCGGTCAAAAGTGGATTGAAATCAAATGGAACGACCCTATATCCAGTAGCTCAGAAATGTTATGTCTCCTCAACAAGCACTTCATTTTTTTTTTAATGAAGGTGATTATAATGACTTGAGCGCCTCACTGTCACTGATTGAGTCATTTGCACCTCCGAGCATGACTGAATCCTTATCATAGTTACACTACTGTTCCACTGCTTTTGATTCCCACTGTTGGAGTGTATCAACAAAGTGCGTCAGAATGTTGAGAGGTTTTTCTTGAGAGATATTGGGAGGGAAATAGGAGCAACGTTTATTAAGCGCGCAACAAACATGACACCATCAACCTACATGAGTTTTAAACAATAGAAAATGTCTTCACCATTTACATTTTTCACGAGTCACTTCCCATTTCAATTTCAGAGTCCCTGTAGGGGATTTCATGAATGGCTGAGTATCGACTGCAGGACTGCAGGGCTGCTGCGTTGGGTGCCGTTTTTCTACTGTGGTCAGAAAAAAGCCTAATCTGGAAGTTGTGACTATACCCCAGCAGGCTTCGGGCTCTGATGGCTGAGTATAGTTACATTACCCAGCAGGGGCCATGGGCCCAAGGTCTAACACAGAGCATGGTTATATTAAACGGCAGGGCCAGTGGCCCCTGAGTCTTAGCATGGTGCATGGTTACATTATACAGTGGGTTGGGTTTGGATTAGGCCCCTGAATGAGAAAAGGAGAGTCAATTTAGAGTTAGTAATTTATTGACTTGAGGAGCCCTATTCTCCTCAGACAAAACCCAGGCAGGGTGCTGTTTCATGGCCGTCGCAGAGCCTCAGAGGAGAGGCAGGCTCTGCCCTGGGCTTAACCCTGACTACAGTCCCCTCTGTGCCGCCATGTGATGGTTAACCCAGGGCCTGCTTGATTACCACAGAGTGTGTGACCTCAGCATGTGTGTGTCTCTCACAGGAGCATGCACCACACTGGGCCTGGGCACTGCTGAAATACCCCTCTGTGTTCCCCTCATTGTCTGCCCCAGCATGTGGTTGGGTGGCAGGGTAGCCGGGACGGGGGGCATGGCTTTGGAGGAGCAGGACTTGGGAAGCTGGAAAGCTTTTTTTTTTTTTTTGGCAGGAGCTGTTGGAATGAGCTGATGCCACTATGGGAGTGCATCAAAGATGTTATCTGTTCCAGGAAAAGAGGTAGAGAGGCAGAGAGCCTTGCCTTTGATGCCACCATATTTGCGTTAATATCTCACCCGTTCTCTTTCTTCTCCTAACTAGCTCATTGCACACACTTTGCCTCAGGGTTACCACAAAAAGACACACAAGTACAGCATCATCTGTTGATTCCGTGCAAAGCAAAATCACCCCAACGGACCAGTTTCTTCTCCCTAAGCATAAATGTTGAGGAGTCATCCCGAAACTGTAAATGTCAGGAAAAACCTGATAAGGTACAAAGGTGATATGTTATGCATGACACGAAGTGGTACACTCATACTACAAACTATTTTCTGAGAATCAGGCCATCCAGTGTGAATAACAGTTAGTCACCTGGGGAGTCAACTCAAAGCTGTAGGCTACCTGAGAATAGTATTGCACAATTAGCATCTCTGTCAAATAGCAGTCACATCTGACCATTCCATTACAGTGGGTAATTACAGCCATTGCTTTACCCTTGTGACCACACTAATTGGCAACTTTGACCAATTACAATAAAACACAAATGGCAGGTGGAAACCTAACAGAATATTTATTGTATTTTATTGTACAACCATGAGGAAAGGCTTTTAACATGTTATAAGAAGGCACAAGTGTTGTTGGTTTTTGTTGTGCGTCATATGCAAACGCCTTATCATTTTTCCAAAGAAAACTGGCTGATAATATTGAATCTTATTCAAGGCAACATTTTAGATGTGTTGAACAGACACTTGGATACATTCGTAGCCAATTCTAACAGATATCAATAGCTACTGCTGCTACAGAATAATTGTCCTACGGCCGAATCAGTAAAAGTGAACGCGTTAAGAATCCGACTCACACATAGAATATTCTACATGATCAAATTAACACCCGATTTCCCTCATTCGAGAGATAAGCCACATCATTTTCCATTAGTTAAATTATAAGCCTACCTAAAATGAAAGCCTTTCGCGGCAACAGATCTGTGGACGCATCCAGCAGAACCAGGATAATATTAATAATCATTCTGGTGTATTTACAGTATAGGATATAACAAACTTATTGATGAGAGGTAGATAAGATATATGTCACGCAACATACACGTTCGTCTTTGTAAATGATTGCCGATGTGCATCAATAAAATGTATATTTAGGCTAATACACCCAGTGAATCATGGTCAGTATAGTAGGGCAGAATATTTCAAATTCACATTGTAACAAATATCATATGGTCTACGGGCCATCCACCTCCAACCAATGTCATCAATTAAGTTGATCCCGCATGAAGTTTGTGACCGTGGCCCATCCCTGACACACATTGCCGTTACGCACGAGACTCACCTGGGGTTGGTCCGGTTCCAGTAGACCGCATAGCGGTCGGACACCACCTTGGAGGCCGGCTCTTGGCCGTAGACACACGTCCATAACACCAGCGAAACGCATAGGATCATTTCCATCTGCGGCATGGCTCCCGAACTTGGACACGTCAAGGTCCCTCTCGATGCAGCGTCTGGCGCGGTAGAATTCTTCAAATGAACAGAGTGAAATTAGATTCACATCTGAAGGCTTTTAAATTATAATTGCCTTATGTCTTAGTTGACTGCTCGAGTATAACGCATTGATTGGATTATTTCACGAGGCAGTTATTGTGCTGAGGCTTGAATTGACATTTGTAAAAAAAAAAGTTGTTTTTTCATTCAGTAAAAAAAAAGCAATGCCAGTTTGTGGAATAAAAATTATTGCAATTGGTGGGTAAATGTCTTGATTATTAATTAGTTGAGGATCCGTTTAAAAGACAATATTTCAGTCATTGTTTTTGTCGTGTATTCATAGCAACAAGAGTATCCTCTTCGACCGCAGAAGATGTGGGATGTCACAGATATTATAAACATGAATTTTAGCTTTATAATAGTTTTCTCCTGTAGTCGGTCTACCACAGCCTACACAAATGAATAATTATTCTCTCGGATCAACTCTTCTTTGGGCACCAATAGTTTCTGTAACTATAGGCCTACGCAGCGTTGAATTGTTGATTTTCAAGTTAATAAGAGCGTGGTCCATGCATAAATATGCTCTGAAATGTTTCTATAACATTTGAATAATAATTAACTCCACAGAACCAGCCGGCTACAGACAGTGCCAAATCTTCCTTTACTAGCGCGGATGTGTGTCCGTGTCGTCGGCGCTGTCGCTGTATTGTCACGGCTGAAGAACCGCTGAAGAACTAGGAGCAGCTCTTTCCTTGAACCGGAGTCGTTCAAATGTGCCGTGGCAAAAAACGAGTTCATAAAATCCTTAGCATGGACACAAATACTTCTAAGTGTCGCTTGAAACGAGGCAAATATAAGCAGGAGCGGTGGAAAGTCGTGTAGTTCAGCATGAAGAAATCAACCCATGTCAGAGCAGCGCTCGCTCGGCCATGCATGATCCCCCACTGTGCCAGCGCGGGTACAGTTTCAGTCTCACGCACAGTCTCATTGGTTTGCATTTTGAATGATGGGCGTTTCGCTTACAAAAACAACATCCCTCCTCCTGAGGAGGTGTATCTGCTTCAGTGCTTCCTCAAGCGACAGATAATTTATTTCACAAAGTAGACATACTAGGCATGAGGGCCATGGACCCTAAACGAGATTATCAAGATCTGATACCAGCTCCGCAGGTCGGTTACAGGTTTACACCTTTCACCCAGGTTGATGCTGTCTTTACGCACACATAACGTATTTTGAAATGAACCATGTTTTTCATTATACAGCATTGTGGAAACTTATGCTGCAACTAACCACTGAGTCGTATTGCCCGCTACTGTATTTTCTATCATCCATTGAGATCAAATAGTTCATTTACTACACATTTAGCTCCTGTGTTCAATTCCATTTCGATATACCAGTGTGTAGAATGAACAGTTCAGTTAAACATGTGAATAAAGTGACATGTATGTGGCACTCTGCATTACTTCCTACTTTTTGTCAATGTATTCAACATTCAAACATCGGGCAAGGGCAATCGATTACTGTTCTACCCTGTCTTGCAGGGTTTGCTGACTTGTAGGCTTGGCTACAGAGACTGATGCGCAGTATCGGTTTTTGCTCATACCATGCTTAACGCAGTAACCTTCCAATGTTTCTTGGCGCCCCACAGTGGAGAACAGGATAATCGCTTATTGGAAGGCAGGAAGGTAGGCTTTAAAATAAAGTAATTCGATTCAATATCAGGTAATGTGTTATGTTTTCTATATTTGTAATCAATGTGATTATTTTAGGATTAACATCATAGGCATGTAGTAGGGCCAATTGTTAAGGTATTTATTGTGTATTTTACAATGGGTAGATCTAATCCTGAATGCTGATTGGGTAAAACCACATTCCTGCCAGTGTCAATTTAAGCAATAAGGCATGAGGGGGTGTGGTATACGCTTCGCAGAGTGCCTGGACACAGCCCTTAGCCGTGGTATATTGGCCATATACAACAAACCCCTGAGATGCATTATTGCTATTATAAACTGGTTACCAACGTAATTAGAGCAGTAAAAATGAATGCTTTCTCATACCCGTGGTATACGGTCTGATATACCACTGCTGTCAACCAATCAGCATTCAGGGCTCGACCCACCCAATTTATAATCCACAAATTAACACCGGCTAAATCTATGACGTTAAAATGCCTATTTACTCTGTTCCATCTGACTGCGCAATCCACTGTCTCATCAGCACAGCACAGTAAGTTATGAACTTGATGTCCACTAGAAAAGCATCTAGACATTATCTCAGATTTCTTTTTGACCAACATTTAGTTTTCAACAGCAGAGATTTGTATAAACCTTGCTGTCTGTCTCTCTTACATTTGCAACATTGTTTCAATATTCAAATTAGATCTCCAGCTGTCCCATAGTAATGAGGGTGCCGGGAATGGGACCGAGACAGTCAGGCAGCGTTTCTCAGCCAGTCGAAATCGTGAATCAGCTGGCATAATTTTTATGGATATATACAAGTAAATGTCAATTTAAAAAAGGTAAAACGAAAGTGCAGCTAGTTTGCAGTTTTTCTAGATTCAGTTTGAAGTGATTGTGTTAGTTGTGTTGTTGGCTAGCTCCTTTGAACAACAGTGTCCTGACGAGAGAGCACACTTTCAATGGCAGGCAAATCGCGCCTAATTAGCTCATTGTCATGGATGTATACAAATAAATGTCACTAGAAAACAGCTTAAGCAAATGCAGCTACTGTTGTTATGCTGGCTGCACGTTTTGACCTGACTGTAAATTAGCCGTCGTTGGCTAGCTAGCTAGCAAGGGATGAGAACGTTGCCAGCCAGCATGTTAATGGGACATTTAGAACCAACGACTGGGTCGCTTCCACAGATACAGAACAAAAAGACTGTACAACTGGGTATCGTCTCCGGCAACCGAACCGATAGAACGAACGACCAGCTGGCTTGGGTAGCAACCCTAGATTTGTTAGCCTATACTTAAGTGATAATGCCCTCGAAGACGGTTTTTGGAGGATATATCCTCCAAACACTGGCTTTTTGGGCATTATTATTTAAGTATAGGCTAACATACCATCCAGCAGACAGAATGGCAGTACTAGACACAGGAGGGTCTGGTGCGTCAAAGATAATCCCTAGTATAACAGTACCATGGAGGAACCTCACCTTAAACCCTGGATATTCAACCAGAACATGAATCATTCAAGATCCAGAACATCTCAACATTCCTAACCCTAACATTTTCTCAAAACAGTCGCCAACTCATGAGTACCTTATTAAGTTCAACCATCCAGTGGTTTGGAATTGAACTTGGCTCTACGCATAGCGACACACTTTCCAAGGCTGAGATCCCGAAGACATATGTTGCTTAGTAATACAGTAAACACTATATTTTTGCAGAACAAATAGCCTGCGTTGCATACAAATACACATAGAAAAGGCAATTATATTGATGAAATATGAGAACCTAGCTTTGTATGTAGAAAATAAACCATTAGCATAATCACACAGGACAATTAGTGTAATATGTTCCTTTGGTTGTGTTTAACTCAGTCTCACACTGTGTTTGTTTGGGTGGCCAGTCTGGCTATGTGTGATGTGTGTGAGCTGGTCACCAACAGGCCCAGTCTCTCACCCAAGCAGACTAATCCATGAGCCTTAATCACCTCACCATCTCCCCAGCTAAAGCGCCTGTCCTACTTCATTCATGCACCATATACATCCATGTCACGAGAGACAATGGAGTCATTATGAATTAGGGTCAGTGGAGCCGCAGTGTGTGCCGGCGCGATACACAGCGCCGCATTCTAATGTGCCCTCTTTCTCATGGCCTTGCGCGGCTGCCTCTGTCACACACGTAAAGAAACATAATCTCTACCTGCCTCCACACATGAGCTACATATCACACACACATACAGAAGGAGAAGGAGGAGATTGGATCTGCCATGCACAAATGAACAAGAAATTGCCCGAAAAAGGCAGTGATGGGAAAATGGCTTGTTTTGACCTTTTCTTCCAATGGGTTATTCATATTTCTCATGACCCATTGGCATCAAACCAGCACTGTGTTTGTGTTATAACACACTCATAATGCCTCTAGAGTCCTCTTCCGTTAGCAAGGGATAATATGGCAGTAATCACATTGTAGCTGTGTGTGAAACCAGATTCCCCCTACACATCTGATAACCTCCACTGTAATGGTTATGGATTCACTGAGGGTCAACTACCTGTTCACAGTTTAGTGGGTATGGAAGGTGTAAGACATAGCATAGCGGTGCTTTATCTTGAGTTTGGTTTACTGCTGATTGTTCTGGCCTGGCTAACACCTGGAGAGTCATTAGAAAGGATGCCGATCTATGCTAGAAACTGAATGATGAATGGAAATGTCTTTCTCTTCCTTTCTTTCTCTCCCCCCTCCATCCTCTTTGACCGCATGTCATGCTAATGCTAACTACTCATAGAAAAGTAAATGTTTATCTCTCTCCCGGTGGAGCGGTTTATTTCTCTGTCTCTCCCCATCACTCCTCTGTCCAAAAGTCTACTGTGACCCATTCCAGCTGGCCACTTTGCTAATACAAGACTATAACAAAGCTATGGTGAAGGATAGCTCCTAATAAAAGAGAGATGCCGAAAAGTGGTAGAGAAACATACGTTCAGAACAAGAGAGAGAGAAAGAGATGGATAGAGAGATCAAATCAAATCAAATTGTCTTTGTCACATGCGCCACATACAACAGGTAACCTTACTATGAAATGCTTACTTACAAGCCCTTAACCAACAATGCAGTTCAAGAAATAGAGTTAAGAAAATATTTACTTTAAAATAAAGTAAAAAATGAAATAAAAAGTAACACAATCAAATAACAACAACGAGGCTTTATACAGGGGGTACCGGTACTGAGTCAAGGTGCGGGGGTACAGGTTAGTCAAGGTAATTTGTACTTGTAGGTAGGGTAAAGTGACTATGCGTAGATGATATACAGCGAGTAGCAGCAGGGTGAAAACAAAGTGTAAATAGTCTGGCTGGCCATTTGATTAATTGTTCAGCAGTCTTATGGCTTGAGGGTAGTAGATGTTAAGCAGCCTTTTAGACCTAGACTTCGCGCTTAGCAGAGAGAACAGTCTGTGACTTGGGTGACTGGAGCCTTGAAAAATGTTTTGGCCTTCCTCTGACACTGCTTAGTCCCTGATGGCGGGAAGTTTGGCCCCAGTGATATACTGGGCCATACGCACTACCATCTGTAGCGCCTTGCGGTCGGATGCCGAGGAGTTGCAATACCAGCCTGTGATGCTTTCGATGGTGCAGCTGTATAACTTTTTGAAGGTCTGGGGACCCATGCCAAATCTTTTCAGTCTCCTGAGGGGGAAAAGGTGTTGACGTGCCCTCTTCACGACTGTCTTGGTGTGTTTGGACCATGATAGTTTGTTGGTGATGTGGACATCAAGGAACTTCAAACTCTCGACCCGCTCCACTACAGCCCCGTCGATGTGAATGGGGGTGTAATCGGCCCTCCTTTTCCTGTAGTCCACGATCATCTCTTTTGTCTTGCTGACGTTGAGGGAGAGGTTGGTGTCCTGACATCACACTGCCAGGCCTCCCTATAGGCCGTCTCATTGTTGTCGGTGATCAGGCCGACCACTGTTGTGTCGTCAGCAAAGTTAATGATGGTGTTGGAGTTGTGCGTAGCGAAGCAGTCGTGGGTGAACAGGTGGTACAGGAAGAGGCTAATCACGCACAGTGGCATTGGATGAATCTCGGAACATATTCCAGTCTGTGCTAGCAAAACAGTCCTGTAGCGTAACATCCACGTCATCTGACCACTTCCGTATTGCGCGAGTCACTGGTACTTCCTGCTTTAGTTTTAGCTTGTAAGCAGGAATCAAAAGGATATAATTATGGCTAGATTTTCCAAATGGAGGGATAGCTTTGTATGTGTCTCTGTTGTGGAGGGAAGGTGGTCTAGAGTTTTTTTTCCCTCTGGTTGCGCATGTGACATGCTGGTAGAAATGAGGTAAAACTGATTTAAGTTTGCCTGCATTGAAGTCCCTGGCCACAAGGAGCGCCGCTTCTAGATGATCATTAACTTGTTTGCTTATGGCCTTATACAGCTCGTTGAGAACGGCCTTAGTGCCAGCATCAGCTTGTGGTGGCAAATAGACAGCTACGAAAAATATAGATGAAAACTCCCTTGGTGGATAGTATGGTCTACAGCTTAACATGAGGTACTCTATCTCAAGCAAGCAATACCTAGAGACTTCCTTAATATTAGACATCACGCACCAGCTGTTATTGACAAATAGACACACACCCCCACCCCTCGTCTTACCAGACAGCTGTTTTGTACTGCCGATGCACGGAAAACCCAGCCAACTGTATATTATCGGTGTCGTCGTTTAGCCACGACTCGGTGAAACATAAGATATTACAATTTTTAATGTCCCGTTGGTGGGATAGTCTCCAACGAAGATCATCCAGTTTGTTATCCAGTGATTGTTTGTTGGCCAATAGAACAGACGAAAGAGGTGGGTTGTCCACTTGCCGATGAATTCTCACAAGGCACCCCGATCTCTGCCCCCTGTATTTTTGTATTTTCTTCAAGCGAAGGACAGGGATTTGGGCCTGGTCTCGGAGAAGCAGTATATCCTTTGCGTCAGACTCATTAAAAAATATATATTTCTCTAGTTTGAGGTGAGTAATCGCTGTCCTGATATCCAGAAGCTCTTTTCGGTCATAAGAGACGGTAGCAGCAACATTGTGTACAAAATAAGTTACAAACAATGCGAAAAAACACACAAAAGAGCACAGTTGGTTAGGAGCCCATAAAACGGCAGACATCACCTCCAGCGCCATTATCCCTCAAGATAGAGATAGCGAGAGAGAAATAAAGAGAGAGAGATAGAGAGACCGAGAGAGTATAGGAGATGCAAGGAGGCAAGGTGATTTCGATTCAGCAAGCTGAAGTTCCGTCCTTGATCTGTTCTTGTCTTTTAATGTTCTGTATTATGTCATGTTTTGTGTGGCCCCCCGGAAGAGTATCTTCTGCTCTCATAATAGCTAATGTAGATCCTAATAAATACCAAATACCAACGCTGTAGGAACAGTATACATGACCATTGGAATACAAACATACCCCCCCCCCCCACACACACACACACACACACACACAGAAACACAAACACACACACACACAGTCAGAAACAAACACACAGAAACACACACACACACAGACAGACACACACACACACACAGACAGAAACACATACACACACACAGAAACACAAACACACACACACAGTCAGAAACACACACACAGAAACACACACACAGACAGAAACACACACATCCACACACAGGCTTGTTTATGGCCAGAATAATAACTTCCCTCCATGCATGTTTTCATAATTTATGTTTTCATAATTTATGTTTCCCTGGTCCAAAGAAAGTCATGTCTGTAACCCATGAAGGCTGCACTGTTTAAAGTCATTGTAAAGAAAGTGAGGACTGCTGACATTTGAATGCCAGCTATTTCAGCTGGGAAAGTTCTCACCAGATTTCTACATTTCCACGTACAGTATATTGCAGAGCAGTAGAACGAGGATCAGAGTCGCTGTCGTGACATGGGGAGAAAAGAGTCACAACTGTGGGTGTCCGCTGTTGGAGAATCAGAGTGGGTCAGAGCCAATCAGCCTCAGGCAGTCACATAGCAAAATCAATGGGGTGGCAGGTAGTCTAGTGGTTAAGAGTGTTGGGCCAATAACCAAAAGGTTATTGGTTCAAATCCCAGAACCGACTAGGTGAAAAATCTCTAGATGTGCCCTTGAGCAAGGCACTTAGGCCTAATTGCTTTGGATAAGAGTGTCTGCCAAATGCTTAAAATGTGAAAATGTCCAATCAGCTCATCCATCTGTTCATATTGCCCTCTCAGTCCACTGATAACATTGTTCTCTCATCAGTCACATAGTTTGTTATGTGAAATAAGCTTTGTTCAAGGACACAAGATAAGATAATCTTTGTTCTAAGATAAAGAAATAATCTAAAATTGTGCTCTATTGAGTGGTATTACATGGCCACCTTAAGCACTAGGAGGCTCTGCTGATCCATAGCCGTCTGGTTTGGTACAGTATGTCTGGCCTTTTGGTTGTTTTTGTGTCTGCTTCTTACGACTGAATAGAGATTGATCCCGTAACCAAACAAAGCACAAAATGGTCCAGCCTTAGAAGCAGCTTTTGTGTTTGTTAATCTTTTTAATAACTCATTAATTATGCATCATATACTCAAACACACATCTAAACCCCCTAAATGAAAAGGTCTGGAAATGAGTTTTGCCTCCTTTTATTCATTGGCCTTTGATCTGAAGAGTTTCAAGTTGAAGTAGGTACGTGTTCATAGCAGGACTAAAGGGAGTTGTCATGAATTGGATGTGCCAAATGAGAAAGCTCAAAGTGGTGTAAAATTGATCTGAGGCCACTAGTGTTGAAGGGACATACGTTCACGTCTCCCGTCCAATGAAAGGAGGGCGGCATGGGGGTCGTGATCCAGGCCTGACAGGGTCTAGGGGAGAACAGGAGGGAATACATGGAGGAAAATGAATGTCTGGCTTCACTTCCAACGGACACCTGATCCCCTGTGGGGATGGGCGATCGGCTGCGTGTGAAGGAAACAGGCACTTTTCAATAAAGATGAGAAGCCAAAAGGTGGCCTTTAAAACACGATCGGAAAACAAACGCCTTGTCAAACATGTGTAAGGAGCCTGAAATTGGTATTGAAACATCTAATAAGAATGCCTATATAAGGGTACACTGCAAAGCATAAGATATGTTGATGTTAGGAAATGATACAGCGTTGCTGCACATGTGTTACATGGTTTGGTGTAAGAGTTGTACAAGTATGCTACAAAGGTCTTATAACTACACAAGCTGCATGTAGAGGCATATGGTTGATGCCACTGCACTGGGTAGTGTAGGATCCTATGCTTTAGTCTAAGGCTAGGCAGTCCAGCAGTACTGAGGAAGACCTCATAGGACTGTGGATCGAGTCTTTTGGTATGGCCTTAGGATAGTTTCATTAAAGCCTTGAGATGGAGCAGCCTGCCAAGTGAAGCACTGAATAATCCATATGGAAAGGTCAGACTAGGCCTTTGGAAGTCAATACTTATCTTATCTTATTCATGAGCTTCTTTAATGTTGTAAGGTACAAAACTATAAACTAACAAAATAAAGAAAGTCGCACACTCCAGGTATGAACTCCCAGCAATTGAATGGGTATTACGAACGTTTCGGCATCACTGTGCATCAGGGTGATGTCATGAGTACTTGAGCCAGGTTATGTAGACAAGCAGTGCAATTAGTGCAACCAATGACAATAGTGAAGAGTGTGTCATAATAGTTAAGTGAATTAAAATGAATTAATAAAAAAAACCAATAGTTTATGGCATATTAAATATATTACGCTATTGTTATCATATAGACACATCATTTAATATTGTACATCATATTAGCATCAACATACATTATTGTTAATTCAATTTTGCATAATTGTTTCGTATTTCATTTCATATTTGTTCCATGTAATCTGTTGGTTCAACCTCAATGTATAATGAGCATCATCAACAGGGGGAACATATTAGGTGCACGCTAATAAGCTGTAGTGTCACGCCCTGGCCATAGAGAGGTTTTTATTCTGTATTTTGGTTAGGCCAGGGTGTGCCTAGGGTGGACATTCTATGTTCATTTTCTACGTTTTGGATTTCTGTGTTTAGCCTGAATCAGAGTTGTCTATCGTTGTCTCTGATTGAGAACCATACTTAGGTAGCCTTTTCCCACCTGTGTTTGTGGGTAGTTATTTTCTGTTTAGTGTGTTTTGCACCTGACGGAGCTGTTTCGGTTGTTCTTTTGTTACTTGTTCTATTTTGTGTTCACGGTTTGAGTTGGAGGTGTTGTGCTCCGGACCGTGTTACCCTGTGTTTTGGGTTGGTCAGTGTTTTCCGCCCTGTTTGGGCATGACAATTTTGTGCTGAATAAATTGCCATTTTTCCTTGAACTCTCTGCGCCTGATTCCTTCCTACCTTCCACTCCTAGTCATCCGTGACATGTAGCAAAAATATATCAATTTATAAGACTTGTTCATGAAAGATTTGTTCATAAGAATTAATCATTTCTAAGACTTGTTTATAAAAGAATGTTCTTATGAACAAGTATTTTTCGCCGTTAGTCAGAACCTCCACACAACACATTTTTCTGGGTGTGCGCCAGCTCATGTTTTTTAAGGTACAAAGCTGACGTACTTTCCCATTCACTAACGAGGTACAACCCCATGCTTGTTTTAGTTGGTTTTGCACATCCAATAAATGGGATTGGTTGTTTGGAATTTGATGTCTTTAAAGGCAAATCCTTTATACGTCCTTAACTCTCTTTAAACACAGCTTTAGTCCCTCAAAGGTGGTGTATTTGTTTAGTTAATCTCCCAGGGTATCCTAAAGCCACTCACTATGGTGAACAGTCAATGGGGATTAAGGGGCAATCCAAGAGGAGCTGCTTAAAATATACACATGGGGCAGAGTTTTTGGGAGGAGAACTCCTAAATGTACACACAGTGAACGAATTCCATTTCACCCCTGGTTTGTGTCCCACAAAATTACTAAGAATTGATTTATATAGCTCTTTTCTACCAACTGAGGTACTCAAAGCGCTTTACATAGTAGGGGGAAACTCACCCCATGACTGTATGATGCAGTGAGAGAGTGACACACCACACACACATGACCAGCAACAGTCTGAATAGGTTGATTCACCTCTCCTCCTCCAGCTGTGCTCCCCACTGGCCTCCACACACACACACACACACACACACACACACACACACACACACACACACACACACACACACACACACACACACACACACACACACACACACACACACACACACACACACACACACACAGGAGAAGGTGCTTTTACAGGGCTGTGTTTTCCTTTTACAGGATACTGTGAAACCTGCTCCCCTGGGTTAGAGAGAGACTTTAATGAAGGTAGGGTGAGAGCCAGGTCACAGTTACTAGTCACTCTGGCCCGGCCCGATCCCTCCTCAACAACCATCTCAGTTCTGTGGTGGGCGAACTGAGAATAATCATAGAAAATTGGAGTGCTCAGCCTAATATTTATAGTAACAAAAAGTCTTTGGGTGCTGGGTTCAAAAGGCATATACTTGAAGAAAGGAAAAACCTGCACTCACTGAAATATAAGTTGGAATGTATTTTTTCAGCAGCAGAGGTCTGAACAAACTGTCGCGTTTCGGCGGCAGCCTTTATCACCATTAAATAAATATAACAACTCTGAAATCATACAGTGTTATTTTCTTGTCTAAATTTGACAATGCTCTAACCCTGGAGGTCACAGTTCATCATTTGTACATCTGTAAATAGAAATATAGATATGCTAATGATTATTCAATTACAGTCGTGGTCAAAAAATATTGTCACCCTTGCAATTTTCCCTAAAAATAAGTTGAAATTGACCAAAGTTTATGATCTCCACAATTCTTTATTTCACTGTTAATATTACAGTTTTTTTGGATTGCTTACACACTAAAATTAAAAGTAGTACACTATTAGCAAAACCTTACACTCAAGAAGCAAAACATCAGCCCATATTTGCACTACTATAAGCACATTGTCAACCTCACACTTGTTGCAAAACTCTACACACAGTGATTTGCAAAACACTAAACACACTTAACATACATTACACACAAAAATCTATCATGAAGTCACGTCCTTGCAATACCAAAGCACTGACTGTCAAATTACCACACCGTCCAACCAATTGGTTCAACACAGTATTCAGGTGTGCAAACACTCGTTTGCTTAATTGTAGACACACCAATCAGGTGTATAAGCACTATAAAAAGCAGCAGGTGAGTAGATCGGTCTTCAAGCACAATGGAAAGTGTCAGAGAAAGAGTAAGACGAGGAGGAGGAGGAGGAGGACGACGACGACGAGGAGGACGAGGAGAATGAGGAGAATGAGGAGAATGAGGAGGACGACGAGGAGAATGAGGAGGACGAGGAGAACGAGGACGAGAACGAGGAGGAGGAGGAAGGGGAGGAAGAGGAAGACAAGAAAGTGCTCAAAGAGGACCGAATCTGACAAATGAGATCCACGCAACACTGGTTGACCACGTTGTCAACCACGGCCTGACGCTGAGGGAAATTGGACTGCGCGTACAGCCAAATCTAAGCCGATATGCAGTGGCAAGTGTGATGAGAACATTTCGACTGGAAAATAGGTATTGTAAAAATATCATCATATCAAAAACATCTGCACGGTTTCAGTAACTGCTTACAGTACTGTATTCTATGCACTATCAGCACTTCTGTTACCTTTTCCAGTGAAATTACTGTACTATTGTATACTGAATTTTTTCTACATAGGATTGAGGGTCAGGGACGACAAGGGGGAAGGCCTCCTATGTTCACAGAACAGCAAGAGAGGGAGATAGTAAACATGGTTTTGGCCAACAATGCTATAACACTCAAGCAGCTCCAAGCTAACATTGTCAATAACCACGCCATTTTCAACGATCTCCATCAGGTCTCAACATCAACACTGGCACGCATCCTAAACAAATAACATATTCAAATGAAGCAAATTTATCGAGTGCCTTTCGAGCGCAATTCCGAAAGGGTGAAACAACTGCGGCATGATTATGCAGAGGTATGTATTCACTTTAGCAGTGTGATCTTGCATACTGTCTCATAATATTTTACTGTACTGTAATATGTATACTAGATCTACACTGAACTACACAATTTTGCCTGACACTGTTTTTCAGAGAGTTTTATGAATGGATGGAGAGGAGATCCAGCATGAGTACATTTACGTAGATGAGGCTGGGTTCAACCTGACGAGAACACGAAGGAGGGGAAGAAGCATCAATGGCCACAGGGCTATAGTCAATGTCCCAGGGCAAAGTGGGGGTAATATAACACACTGTGCAGCCATTACACAGAATGGGGTCCTCCACCGCCATGCCCATATGGGCCCTTACAACACAGCACTCATACTTACATTCTTGGACCAATTGCACAACATAACAGCAGCAAATCAAATCGATCATATGCAATACATTGTTGTCTGGGACAATGTGTCTTTCCACCGCTCTGCTCTGGTTCAGAACTGGTTTCAGCAACATCCACATTTCACCGTCCTATATCTTCCACCATACTCTCCATTCCTCAACCCTATAGAAGAGTTTTTCTCAGCATGGCGGTGGAAGGTATATGATCTCCATCTCCAGGCTGAGGTACCCCTCATCCAAGCCATGGAGGAGGGCTGTGACCAGATGGAGGTCGCTTCAATGCAAGGATGGATCCTTCATTCAAGACGTTTCTTTCCAAGGTGTCTTGCTAATGACAACATTGCCTGCGATGTTGATGAACTTCTCTGGCCAGATCCAGCTAGGCGAAGAGACAATGTCTAGTTATTTTTTATTTAATTTTTTTGAACTTACAATATGTAAAGTGACGTTTGGTTACAGTATTATGAATCTCCATGTCAACATTTTGGGCGTGTTGAGAAATAAATGAGTTTCTTCAGTCTGCAACATTGGTCTTTTGTAGTGTTTGGTGAATTTACATTATATTTGTACTTTGTTGATAGTAGCCTACTCTAATCATAGGGAAGTAGAAGTGCTAAAAGTGTTTTAGGTTTATCACAGCAGAGTGTAACTCGTGTCAATAGAGTATAGTAATGTGAAACGTGTGTGTTTCATATGGTAACAAAGTGTGGTTTTTAAAAATAAGTGTATAGTTTTTACAAGAGTGTTTAATTTTGCAAAGGATCTGTAGTGTTTTGCTACTTGGGTGTGTGGTTGTGCTAATTGTGTGTAGTGTTTTGAAAACACGGGCCCTGTTTTGAAAATCGTGCTTAAGCAATCAAAAAAAACTGTAAAAAACCTTTGTTCTGTAATAAATACATTTAAATCAGAAAATAAACAGAAATGGCATTGACAAAATTAGGGACACCCTAGACTTGATATTTTGGAGCATATCCTTTGGCCAAAATAACTGCAATCAAACGCTTTGTATAGCCATCGATGAGCTTCCTGCACCTCTGTACTGGCAGTTGGTCCCAAACCTCTGGTGTATACTGCTCCAGTTCTCCCAGATTTGAAGAGAGTCTTCTCCCCACTGCTGTTTTCAGATCTCTCCACAAGTTTAATGGGATTTAGATTTTGACTCATTGCTGGCCACGTCAGAACAGTCAGTTTGTCAAGAACCATTCCTGGTTGCTTTTTGAAGTGTTTTTGGGGTCATTATCTTGCTGGAAGACCCATGACCTTCGACGGAGACCCAGCTTTCTGACACTGGGTCCGACATTGTGCTCCAAAATGCCTTGGTGTTCTCCTGATTTCATGATGCCATGCACACATTCAAGGCACCCAGTTCCAGAGGCAGCAAAGCATCACTGAACCTCCTCCATGTTTGACTTCAGGGAAGGTGTTCTTTTCTTTTAAATAGTTTTTTTCTTTCTTCTGTAAACATAGAGGTGGTGTGCTTTACCAAAAAGGTAAAGAGTAAGGGTTAGGGTTTCCACACAGCCATATTTGCATGTTAAAGTGCTTCTTCATGAAAAACAGACGGGAGACAGAGGCAAACCTGTGCTCATTAGCTATGTGTGTCTCCGAACACCTGTGTTTAAACGGAAAACGGATGCCACAAACGTGTTGTCACTGGAAAATACTGTCGGCTGCAACTGTGTTACAGTTTTTTTCGATTGCTGTGGATTTACAGCACTTTGTTCAAATGCTAACACACTGCTGTCAAAACTGTGAACCACACATTCAAAACGGAATAGATTTCAGCCTTGTGCCTTTCAAACACTGCTGATTGCAATTTCAGCTGAAAGGCTAAGCAGGTGTCTTGTTTTAGACTTGTTAGTGAACACACACACATATTACAGTATGTATAGGTAGAGCTCAGAAAGACTCATTTTGGAAATGGAACAAGGAAGATGGGTTCGTGGAGGGAGAAGGGTGGCAGGGAGAGGGCGGATGCGTGGAGGAAGACAAAGAAGACAAAGAGCTGTTATTTCAGATCAAATAAGGGCTACACTTATAGACCATGTCGTGAACCATGGTCTCTCATTGAGAGAGGCAGGGTTGAGGGTGCAACCCAATCTGCAAAGATCCACAGTGGCATCTGTAATGCGAATTTTCCATCATGCAAACAGGTGAGAGTTACATCCTTACAGTAAATGAAAACATTACAGGAATCTATTTTGTATTGCAATTATAGAATATTTACACAGATATATATTACAGTAAGTTTGACTGTAAAATATATTTTTACAACAGGACCCAAAGGCTGCCCCCAACAGGGGGAAGAGGAAAAATATTTTCAGATGCGCAGGAAAATGCTATTGTTGTCAACAATGCAATAAAACTGCGGGAGATTCAAGATAGAGTGCTGGCTGATAATGATATATTTGAAAATGTTAATTCTGTCAGCACAACAACTATTGCTCGAGTCCTAAAGAAACACCAAGTTACAATGAAACAGTTATACACTGTACCGTTCGAGAGAAACAGTGAACTGGTAAAAGAGCAAAGATACCAATATGTCCAGGTAAGACGTCTGAGGTTACGTACACAGCTATACAAAATATTTACAGTAAAAAAAAACACTAGCATTTCTACAGTAAAACTGTGCACTTACTGTTTTTCAGAGAGTAATGGAGGTGGAAGCACTGGAAAGACCACATTCATTTGTATTTATCGATGAAGCTGGATTTAACCTTGCCAACACGGCGCAGAGGAAGGAATGTTATAGGTCAAAGGGCCACTGTGGAGGTTCCAGGCCAAAGGGGGGGAAATATCACCATGTGTGCTGCAATGGCCAATGATGGTTTGCTTCTCAACACACCACTCATTGGCCCATACAACACAGAAAGGCTTATAGCTTTCCTAGAACAGCTCTATGCTCAGCTAGTGCCAGCAGAACAGGGGGAGCCAGTAAGAAAGTTTTTGTCATAGTTTGCGATAACGTTGCTTTTCACCACTCTGCAGCTGTCACAGATTGGTTTGCAGCACATCACAGATTTATGGTTTTGTACCTGCCTGCATATTCACCCTTCCTCAACCCAATAGAGGAGTTTTTCTCTGCCTGGAGGTGGAAAGTGTTTGGTCACCACCCACATGACCAAATGTCTCTTTTGGAAGCCATGCGTGCCGGATGTGAGGACACGAGTCCAGAGGACTGCCAGGGATGGATAAGGCACTCCAGAAGGTTCTTCCCCAGGTGCATGGCAAGAGAAAACATTAGATGTGATGTTGAAGAAAACCTGTGGCCTGATGCTAGAGAGAGGCAGGATTAGCCCCTCAATTATTTGTTCGAATTACAGTATGTACTTTTAGTTTCTACCTTTTTTTCTCATTACTGTAATTCCGTAAATTACTACAGACTATTGAAGCAAACTGCTAATTTTCATTTACCTTAAAGAATTGTTATGTTCTAAAAATGTTAATAAATCATGTGAAAGAATGTCACTCTTTTCTTTGAAGAAAATATTACTTTGTATGAAGTCACTGAAATTGTTCAAACTGTAAAGATGAAAAGTTTGTATTTTCTGTATTGGTGTTTGATGCTAGTGTTTTTACTCTCAGTGTGTTCTGAGTGACAGTGTGTGTTATCTCAGTGAGGGTTGTGCATAGTGTTTGGCTGCACTGAGCGTGTTTTGAGCCATGTGTTAAGAGTTGTGTTGCTTGGAATGAGTTTTGCAGGTGATGTGAACTGTTTAGCTCAGGTGACTGTTGGTAGTGCAGACTGTAGTTAGAGTTTTGCACATGTGACTCCAGTTTAGCAATCGAAAAAAACTGTAAAACCGGTTAAAACACTATACATGTATATTTTGCATTTGTGAAATTGTTTTGACGTGATATGAAACTATAAGGCTATGTGAAACTATATGTTTCTAGAGCCATACTGAAATTGAGAACCGATATATACGTTTAGATGGAGTATTTCGCTGTTTTGGCTGCCTGAACCAATTCGTAGTTTTTAAAATGTATTTTAACATGGAAGACGTATAGACCTCTTTCTGTTTTAGCAAACGTTGCCACAGGAGGTCGAGTGCAAGTAGGTGGCAGAACAAGTGGGAGTTCTTATAGAACACCAGCAAAAAAAAGCCACTAAGTACATTTGCTTATGAGTGCATTTTACACTACTACTAGGCCCGTATGAATGTCCTGCTTAATATAATGTTTGTCATCAACGAAAATTGACTACATTATACTTAAAAAAACACTTCAACTTCAACTAGTAAAATGGCTCTTTGGCAAGCTTTTGCTACAGTGAGTGTTAGCATTATAGCTAACAAATGCTGCATCCAAAATAGTTATTTTCCAAAGATCACAACCAAATATAACCTTACCGACTGTTCAAGCAAGAATCAAAAAATCATTGTAAGTATATGAGAACCCCAAAAAGTGACTTTATTTAGAAGTAATAAAAACTTCAATCTAGGCTATGTTGAATGGGCGCAGATGGTGATGGCTCTCATACTGCCGCCAAGAGTCGCACTCATCTGTGGGTGAAGTCAGTGTGTCGTGTACTGGGAAAAGGGTCTAAATTTGAGACCTAGGTCTCGTTTTCAAATGCGCCCTGTATGATACAACATAAATATACACATTATACATTATACACTATATGTATGTACAGTGCCTTCGGAAAGTATTCAGACCCCTTGACTTTTTCCACATTTTGTTAGGTTACAGCCTTATTCTAAAATGTATTCAATTGTTTTTTTCCCCTCATCAATCTACACACAAGATCCCATAATGACAAAGTAAAAACAGGTTTTTAGAAATGTTTGCAAATGTATAAAAAAAATGTAAACTGAAATATCACATTTACATACACTACCATTCAAAAGTTTGGGGTCACTTAGAAATGTCCTTGTTTTTTAAAGAAAAGCACATTTTTTGCCCATTAAAATAATATAAAATTGATCAGAAATATAGTGTAGACATTGTTAATGTTGTAAATGACTATTGTAGCTGGAAACGGCAGATGTTTTAATGGAATATCTACACAGGCATACAGAGGCCCATTATCAGCAACCATCACCATCACAATGTGTTAGCTAATCCAAGTTTATCATTTTTATCATTTTAAAAGGCTAATTGATCATTAGAAAACCCTTTTGCAATTATGTTAGCACAGCTGAAAACTGTTGTTCTGATTAAAGAAGCAATAAAATTGGCCTAGTTGAGTATCTGGATCATCAGAATTTGTGGGTTTGATTACAGGCTCAAAATGGCCAGAAACAAAGAACTTTCTTCTGAAACTTGTCAGTCTATTCTTGTTCTGAGAAATGAAGGCTATTCCATGCGAGAAATTTCCAAGAAACTGAAGATATCGTACAACACTGTGTACTACTCCCTTCACAGAACAGCTCAAACTCTCTCTAACCAGAATAGAAAGAGGAGTGGGAGGCCACGGTGCACAACTGAGCAAGAGAACAATTACATTAGAGTGTGCTTTTCTTTAAAAAACAAGGACATTTCTAAGTGATCCCAAACTTTTGAACGGTAGTGTAAGTATTCAGACCCTTTACTCAGTACTTTGTTGAAGCACATTTGGCAGAGATTACAGCCTTGAATCTTGCGTATGACGCTACAACCTTAGCACACCTGTATTTGGGGTGTTTCTCCCATTCTTCTCTTCATATCCTCTCAAGCTCTGTCGGGTTGAATGGGGAGCGTTGCTGCACAGCTATTTTCAGGTTTCTCCAGAGATGTTCGATTGGGTTCAAGTAAGGGCTCTGAAGGACACTCAAGGACATTCAGAGTCTTGTCCCAAAGCCACTCCTTCCTTGTCTTGAGTGTGTGCTTAGGGTCGTTGTCCTGTTTGAAGGTGAACCTTCGCCCCAGTCTGAGGTCCTGAGCCCTCTGGAGCAGGTTTTCATCAAGGATCACTCTATACTTTGCTCTGTTCATCTTTGCTTTGATCCTGACTAGTCTCCCAGTCCCAGCCACTGACAAACATCCTCACAGCATGACCACCACCATGCTTCACTATAGGGATGGTGCCAGGTTTTCTCCAGACGCGACATTTGCCATTCAGGCTTCATACATTTTTTGGTACCCTTCTCCAGATCTGTGCCTCGACACAATCCTGTCTCTAAGCTCTACGGACAATTTCTTCTACCTCACGGCTTGTTTATTTCTCTGACATGCACTGTCAACAGTGGGACCTTATATAGACAGGTGTGTGCCTTTTCAAATCATAGACAATCAATTGAATTTCCCACAAGTGGACTCCAATTAAGTTGTAGAAACATATCAAGGATGATCAATGGAAACAGGATGCACCTGAACTCAATTTTGAGTCTCATAGCAAAGGGTCTGAAAACTTATGTAAATCTCATATTATTATTTTTTAGTTTTAATACATTTGCAAAAATGTCAAAACGTTTTTTTCGCATTGTCATTAAGGGGTATTATGTGTAGATTGCTGAGGAATTTTTTTTCATCAATTTGAGAATAAGGATGCAATGTAACAAAATGTGGAAAAGTCAAGGTACTTTCCGAAGGCACTGTATCTCCAATGGGTTATATGCTCTGGGTTTACTGTTAGAGCTGGTTTTAGGACTAGACAAATACTGTTAAAGTAACAATGCATAGGCATAGAACATGCATTGCCGACTTTGCTCCTAGAGATCTAGCTGCTGGGTGTGCAGGTTTCTGTTCCAGCCCAGCCACAACACCTGACATTCTGCTTATTATTTGTATAAGATACTATTCATTCAACTATTCAAATCTTGTTTTGGAGTATGGATGTTTTAATAACCCACTTCATTGTATGATATGAAATGAAGTGTTGATCATTTGAATCAAGTATTGTGTATTTTAGTCATTCCCTGTCTGTCTGTTTTATTTGGTTGTCACACACATTTTGTCTGATGATATTGCACCCATTTGTAGCTGCAGCTGGTGTCCTTGATCATTGGTGTGGGTGTAACAATCCCTGTGTGGCGGACCTGGGATGCAGCTCCTGTCCACAACATCACTTTATACCCACAGAGCAGCGTCCATTTATCCTACAAAAACCAATGATCTTGGTTCGGCTAGGATAACAGTAGTTGAGGTGTTGGGGCAGGTGAAATCACCACACAATGGCTACTAGGGCTTTGTCACACTTTTTCTTTACGTGATTCTTCGAATCCCATCTCCTCACCTCTATTGTCTTCTCCTATTGGAGAAGGTACAAGGACCCTCCCCTCTGACCTTTTTCTCCAGTGGGTTTGAGAAGGAGGTGAGGAGAAGATTCGAGGAGGGGTGAATTGAGAAAGAACCTAGCGCTCACCTGTCAACTAGCTCACATGGGCTGAACACTCACACCATCTGCTACACTCACTGGCTTACTCCTTCTCCACATCAACCTCAGCGGTCAGTAGAGCAGACTGTGTGAACTCAGTCAATCTAGCGCCCACATAATTCATGTTGTAGTTATTTAATTCTGCTACATTGACTCAGACCACACAGTCGGCCTCTGAGTTATACTGTCGGCGGGTAGGAGGAGGTGAAAGGGGTGTGACTGGAGCAGAGGTGAGCTGCAGGTGAGTTCAGAGGATGACACACAGCTGTACATTTCAATGAAACATGGTGAAGCCCCAAGAAGCCTGTGTTTCAGACATGAGGAAGTGGATGGCTGCAAACGTTCTACTTTTAAACTCGGACAAAACAGAGATGCTTGTTCTAGGTCCCAAGAAACAAAGAGATCTTCTGTTGAATCTGACAATTAATCTTGATGGTTGTAGAGTCGTCTCAAATAAAACTGTGAAGGACCTCGGATTTACTCTGAACCCTGATCTCTCTTTTGACGAACATATCAAGACTGTTTCAAGGACAGCTTTTTTCCATCTACGTAACATTGCAAAAATCAGAAACTTTCTGTCCAAAAATTATGCAGAAAAATTAATCCATGCTTTTGTTACCTCTAGGTTAGACTACTGCAATGCTTTACTTTTCAGCTACCCGGATAAAGCACTAAAGAAACTTCAGTTAGTGCTAAATACGGCTGCTAGAATCCTGACTAGAACCAAAATATTTGATCGTATTACTCCAGTGCTAGCCTCCCTACACTGGCTTCCTGTTAAGGCAAGGGCTGATTTCAAGGTTTTACTGCTAACCTACAAAGCATTACATGGGCTTGCTCCTACCTATCTTTCTGATTTGGTCCTGCCGTACATACCTACACTTACGCTACGGTCACAAGACGCAGGCCTCCTAATTGTCCCTAGAATTTCTAAGCAAACAGCTGGAGGCAGGGCTTTCTCCTATAGAGCTCAATTTTACTGGAATGGTCTGCCTAACCATATGAGAGATGCAGACTCGGTCTCAACCTTTAAGTCTTTACTGAAGACTCATCTCTGCAGTGGGCCATATGATTGAGTGTAGTCTGGCCCAGGAGTGGGAAGGTGAACGGAAAGGCTCTGGAGCAACGAACCGCCCTTGCTGGTTCCCCTCTCTCCACTGGGATTATCTGCCTCTAACCCTATTACAGGGGCTGAGTCACTAGCTTACTGGTGCTCTTTCATGCCGTCCCTAGGAGGGGTGCGTCACTTGAGTGGGTTGAGTCACTGACGTGATCTTCCTGTCTGGGTTGGCGCCCCCCCTTGAGTTGTGCCGTGGCGGAGATCTTTGTGGTCTATACTCGGCCTTGTCTCAGGATGGGAAGTTGGTGGTTGAAGATATCCCTCTAGTGGTGTGGGGGATGTGCTTTGGCAAAGTGGCTGGGGTTATATCCTTCCTGTTTGGCCCTGTCCGGGGGTATCATCGGATGGGGCCACAGTGTCTCCTGACCCCTCCTGTCTCAGCCTCCAGTATTTATGCTGCAGTAGTTTATGTGTCTGGGGGCTAGGGTCAGTTTGTTATATCTGGAGTACTTCTCCTGTCTTATCCGGTGTCCTGTGTGAATTTAAGTATGCTCTCTCTAATTCTCTCTTTCTCTCGGAGGACCTGAGCCCTAGGACCGTGCCTCAGGACTACCTGGCATGATGACACCTTGCTGTCCCCAGTCCACCTGGCCGTGCTGCTGCTCCAGTTTCAACTGTTCTGCCTGCGGCTATGGAATCCTGACCTGTTCACCGGACGTGCTACCTGTCCCAGACCTGCTGTTTTCAACTCTCTAGAGACAGCAGGAGTGGTAGAGATACTCTTAATGATCGGCTATGAAAAGCCAACTGACATTTACTCCTGAGGTGCTGACCTGTTGCACCCTCGACAACTACTGTGATTATTATTATTTGACCATGCTGGTCATTTATGAACATTTGAACATCTTGGCCATGTTCTGTTATAATCTCCACCCGGCACAGCCAGAAGAGGACTGGCCACCCCTCATAGCCTGGTTTCTCTCTAGGTTTCTTCCTAGGTTTTGGCCTTTCTAGGGACTTTTTCCTAGCCACCGTGCTTCTACACCTGCATTGCTTGCTGTTTGGGGTTTTAGGCTGAGTTTCTCTACAGCACTTTGAGATATCAGCTGATGTACGAAGGGCTATGTAAATACATTTGATTTGATATTATTCTAGTAGCCACTATGATGTGATGTCACCCCTTCTGAGACTTGAAATAGTGTCTCCTTCTGTCTATCATGTATTGATCTATATATTAATACTGTAACTTCTCAGCTGGGGGACAATCTCAAATTTTGCACCAATTTGCTTAATTCTGCTACACTCACCGTTCTCCTTCTCCAGTGGTTGGCATGCTAGCTTCAAGTGTAATTTGATCAGGGTTTGTGTCCTGACTCGGTCAGCCATACATGGATGAAACTCATACATTACATGACTACTTTGCAGCTAATGTAAAGTGACCCTTCACTGTGGTCACTCTCCAGGGGATTTTTCTCTTGCCTCCACTATCCGTGCTCTACCCTTTTTCTTCTATAGTCTACAGTGGATGTGAGATTATTTATGGCATGCATGCCCATTGCAGACATATGGTGGGATTAGTATTTGCCTCGTGGGCATGTGCAAAACATTTGAACATGTGGCTTGTCATTTATATACTCAAACAGGATTATCAAATTCTCACACGTTGGTTACTTTTTGTTGAGATGTTTTCTCCATTTGAAATGAAACTATTAGAAATATTTAATGAAGTTTTTAATGAAGCTGCCAGTTGAGGACTTGTGAGGCGTCTGTTTCTCAAACTAGACACTCTAATGTACTTGTCCTCTTGCTCAGTTGTGCACAGGGGCCTCCTACTCCTCTTTCTATTCTGGTTAGAGCCTGTTTGCACTGTTCTGTGAAGGGAGTATTACACAGCGTTGTACAGTACGAGATCTCCAGTTTCTTGGCAATTTCTCGCATGGAATAGCCTTCAGTTCTCAGAACAAGAATAGACTGATGAGTTTCAGAAGAGATTTCTTTGTTTCTGGACATTCTGAGCCTGTAATCAAACCCACAAATGCTGATGCTCCAGATACTCAACTAGTCTAAAGAAGGCCAATTTTATTGCCTATTTTATTGCTTTTCAAATGTGCTAACATAATTGTAAAAGTGTTTTCTAATGATCAATTAGCCTTTTAAAATGATAAACTTGGATTAGCTAACACAGCGTGCCATTGGAACACAGGAGTGATGGTTGCTGATAATTATCCTCTGTGCTCCTATGTAGATATTCCATAAAATATATGCTGTTTCCAGCTACAATAGTCATTTACAAAATTAACAATTTCTACACTGTATTTCTGATCAATTTCATGTTATTTTAAAAGACAGAAAACTTTATTTTCGTTCAAAAACAAGGATATTTCTAAGTGACCCCAAACTTTTGAATGGTAGTGTATATAAGTTGTCTGTTCAGTTTTTTTGGTTGAATCAAGAAATACAACCTTGTAATTTTGTGCTAGCTAGCTAGCAATGATGGCGCGCTGCAGCGCCGGGTGTTTACTGGGGAAATCTTGGATGCGCATGCGTATAGAACACGTTATTGTTTTGACAGTTGAAAAGGTCTAGAACCAATATTAGGATCCATTAGTCCATTATTGCACAAGGCTGTGAATAGACTGCGTTGTTTGAATGGAATGTTGGCACATTGGCAGTTAATTAGAACATTTTATGGAGTCATTCGTCTAAATCTGTCTGGATAGCTAGCTAACAAACATACAGTGCAGATGAATTCTTCAAATTCATTATTTTACACTATCACAGCACTGGCAAACCACGGTTGACCAACTCCCTGAGCAAAATGGTTGACATTTCTCCCACCATAAGAAGGTTTTTATGTCCATTCTATATTCTAATTCCTAATTCATTCTATGGGTGAGACAACCACATATTACAGTCAAATATACAGTATACAACCATTCCATTCCAGCTAAACAATGGATATATAGCATTTAGCAACAAAGAAATACAATGTAATATACATCTAAAATCTATCAATAAACAATCTGAGAACAGTAATATTTTACAGATACATGAAGGTACAATAAGCAATCATTTCTGGTGAAAAAAACACAAATGTGAAAAATGTATGGATATATAGCATTTTGATAAAAACTCTTAATTTCTTTGTGCTCGTTTGTCCTTGAGTGTCTGTAGCTATATGTCTGTACTGTAATAGAGAACTACTCAGACACACCGTGGAACAGTCAGTGGGGCAGCAGTATAACTATAATGACTGCATTTCCTCCCTCGCCTATTGGCACTTTATGAATATTGCTGTTATTTCATTTGCCAATTTGGTCAATTAATAAAATGAAAATACATTGAGCAGGCTACTGTTGTTTTCCCCCCTGCCAGCCGTGAAGGAAGATCAACACTGTCGTCATTTCAATCTCCCTCATATAAATGGTCAAACTAGATCTGAGCATGGTGATGATACACTCTTTGCTGTCATCAGTACATGTCTAGGTTACATGTTTGAAATTGCAGAAGGGCATGTTTATGTATGTGTGCATGTACTTGGGTCAGGAAAACAGAGTGTGCATTTGCACATGATGTATATTTAGCACATGGAGATGTGTGAAACTCTCCTCAGCCTGAAGTTTTTCAGAAGTTTTTCTGGTGCATTTTTTTCCGAAGCCATCTCTGTCTCTAAAGCCAGGAGATTAGAGAGACAAGCAGATGAAACATCACAATGATTAAAATAATATGCCTCTTTATTGTGGGGGAGAGAGAGACACAGCTTCTAGTGAGGAGTCAGTCTCTCTCCGCTCGATATCACCTCTGTGTTAAAAATGAAAAGTATTGATCCCTTTTACCTCAAGCAGCTTGGCTGATTGAGCCTGAGAAAACCTGCATCAACTGCCAACACTCACAACCAGGCCCCGGAATGATAAACGGGCCAGGTCGACCACCATCTCACAGTTCATTTCAAGCAACACATTTCCTGTCCATATGATTTGGGTAGAGCCCTGTCTGCTCCTGTCCTATACCATGGACAGACTTATCTGGGGGTCACCAAGCTTCTCACATCACGCCTGGACATCCACGGTGGCTGAGATAGTGGCTTTGCCCAGACGTGACCCCTTGTTTCCCCCTGCATACCTCGGTGGTGAGATCTGGTTCTATATTGACTGGAACTGGGTTCCTCCCACTGTAATCTCTATGGGAAGCAGACAGGGCTATGTGAATCAGCTCAAACAGAACTTGTCATTGAGGAAGGTAATGCGGTGAGTCGGTGACAGGCAAGTCTCTGTTCTTTCCAGACCTCACTCCTGACTGTCATACGGCTGTGGCTGGGCTGTGTGTCTGTTCTCCAAGCTGCCAATTACATTTGTGGACCTGTAATCAAATGACAGTGTCTGGTGACCAACAGCAAGACTTGCACACATTCCTGGTCCGGTGAATGAGTGAGACGGTAATGTCTTTGTCAGTCTATGAATGTCAGTCTGTAAAGGAGTATATGATGGAGACATTACCTGTTTCATACTGATGAAGTGTGTGGTTCACAGTGTCATATATAGGCCACAGTTCAGTGTCTGACCAGCAGAAGTAACTTATGGAGTTTGCATGGTGTGGAGATGGTATACCCATTAGGACTCAATTCCAGTCCAATTCAGTCAACTCAGTAGATTAATTAAAGTTTAATGAATGAATTGAAATGTCCTCATTCATTGATGTACACAAAACAGTGCACAAAACATTAAGAACACCTAATATTGTGTTGCAGCCCCCCCCCCCCCCACACACACACTTTTTGCAATCAGAACAGCCTCAGTTTGTCAGGGCATGGACTCTACAAGGTGTTGAAAGCGTTCCTCGGGGATGCTGGCCCATGTTGACTCCAATGCTTCTCACAGTTGTTTCAAGTTGGCTGGATGTCCTTTGGGTGGTAGACTATTCTTGATACACACGGGAAACTGTTGAGCGTGGAAAACCCAACAGCGTTGCAGTTCTTGACACAAGGCACTTAAATGTTTTGTCTTGCCCATTCACCTTCTGAATGGCACACACACAATCCATGTCTAAAATGTCTCACGGCTTAAAAATCCTTCTGTAACTTAAAATCAAATCAAATGTTATTTGTCACATGTGCCAAATACAACAGGGGTAGACCCGTGAAATGCTTATTTACAAGCCCTTAACCAACCACGCAGTTTTAAGAAAATGAGAGTTAAGAAAATATTTACTAAATAAACTACCGTTAAAAAAAAGTAACGTTTCCTCCCCTTCATTGACACTGAATAAAAATATAAATGCAACATGTAAAATGTTGGTCCCATGTTTCATGAGCTGGATAAAAGATCACAGAAATTTTCCACATGCAGAAAAAGCTTATTTCTCTCAGATTTTGTGCACAAATTTGTTTACACCCCTCTTAGTGAGCATTTCTGATTTGCCAAGATAATCCATCCACCTGACAGGTGTGGCATATCAAGAAGCTGATTAAACAGCATGATCATTACATAGTTGCACCTTGTGCTGGGGACAACAAAAGGACGCTCAAGTTTTGTCACACAAGACAATGTCACAGATGTCTCACGTTTTAAGGGAGCGTGGAATTGGCATGCTGACTGCAGGAATGTCCACCAGAGCTGTTGCCAGAGAATTGAATCTTCATATCTCTACCATAAGCCGCCTCCAATGTCTTTTTAGAGAATTTGGCAGTACGTTCAACCAGCCTCACAACCGCAGACCACATGTAACCACGTCAGCCCAGGACCTCCACATCCAGCTTCTTCACCTGCAGGATCATCTGAGACCAGCCACCAGACAACTGATGAAACTGAGTTTGCACAACCAAAGGGAAGCTCATCTGCGTGCTCATCGTCCTCACCAGTGTCTTAACCTGACTGCAGTTCGGCGTAATAACCAACTTCAGTGGGAAAATGCTCACCTTCGGTGGCCATTGGCACGCTGGAGAAGTGTGCTCTTCACGGATGAATCTCGGTTTCAACTGTACTGGGCAGAAGGCAGACAGCGTGTATGGCATCGTGTTGACAAGTGGTTTGCTGACGTCAACGCTGTGAACCGAGTGCCCCATGCTGGCCATGAGGTTATGGTATGGGCAGGCATAAGCTACAGACAACAAACACAATTGCATTTTATCTATGGCAATTTGAATGCACAGAGATACTGTGATGAGATCATAATTCATAATTCCTGGAAACTGAAAATGTCCCAGTTCTTCCATGGCCTGCATATTCACCAGACCTATTGAGCATGTTTGGGATGATCTGGATCAACGTGTAAGACAGCGTTTTCCAGTTCCCACCAATATCCAGCAACTTTGCACAGCTATTGAAGAGGAGTGGGACAACATTCCACAGGCCACAATCAACAGCCTGATCAACTCTATGCGAAGGAGATGTGTCACACTGCATGAGGCAGATGGTGGTCACACCAGATACAGCACTGTCTAGTTTTCTGATCCACGCACCTACCTTTTTTTTAAGGTATCTGTGATCAACAGATGCATATCTGTATTCCCAATCATGTGAAATCCATAGATCAGGGCCTGATTAATTTATTTCAATTGACTGATTTCCTTATGTGAGCTGTAACTCAGTTAAATCTTTGAAATTGCTGCATGTTGAGTTTATATTTTGGTTCAGTCTACATTGATTGAAGTGTATAAATAAGGGATCATAGCTTTCATCTGGATTCACCTGGTCAGGCTACGTCATGGAAAGAGCAGGTGTTCCAAATGTTTTTCACACTCAGTGTATATGTGTCATTTTGAGTTGACACAATGGAATTGAACTCAAACCCTGGTACCCACACACTCTGACTGGTGGATATTACATTACTGTCAACTGGATGTTACACTGCACACCATGTGGCTGATGTAGCTGTGCATGTGTGAGTGGTGTTGACATACAGCAGTCCGATTGTGCTGGACAAAGTAAAGAGGAGGGGAAGGAGGAGGACAGATTAAGCCCATTTCAGGCTCTGGCGGAGGCTTCAGACACTAGGTCAGAGAGGTCACAGCTGAATCCACAGATTACTCTACTGCTCAGTGAGACGGAGGGATTTGATGGTGATGGGGATGGTGACCACCTCCCTGAAAGAGGAGGTGATTCATCATATAGGCTATAAATCAGGCAGGCTGACACCCCCCCCCCACTCACACCTCATATCCGCCTGTTTATTTTACCACCCCAACTATCCATAATACTGCAACTGTCAGAAGGACCACAGCTGAAATACATGGACCAGCCAGGCTGTGTGTGTGTGTGTGTGTGCACATAGGCATTGGTGACTCGGTGTGTTTGTGTGGGTGTGCACGCGTGTGGGAGGAATCTTCTCGCAAGAATAAATACAAAAGGCTTGTTTGGACCGTCTGTGCGCTCAAAGTGCTAATTTAGATAAACTATAAGCGAACACACTTGAGCTAGTCAACCTTTATTGCCTAAGAAATGGAGGAAGTAAACAAACACTTATCTCGTGGCCAAAGGGGTTCGTTTGTGTTCTCACGGAGAATGTCTCCCCTAGTGACTGTCTGCTATCTTTGTCCTCATTGTCATCAGGGACTTCAAGTAAACGCACTGCAACCTTCCAACAACAAACTAATAAAGGCACAGTTTATATAATTTTTTTGTCTCCTAATCAACTCTATCAGAGCGTTCACCTGAGGCTTTGGAGAGAATTCAAATATTTACTCCATCAATAAAATCCTCATTGGCACTGCCTCATTGGCACAGTAGGCTCTCTGAATTTGAATCAGGTGAAATAAAAGAAAGAAAATAGGAGTAGAAAATTAAAAAGAGAGCGACTGTTAGTTCACCCAAATTATCAAACATTTATTGTGAAGTTCAACAAGGTCACTTATAGATGTTTTGAATATGATGCGTGAAAAATGCTAATATCGGTCCCATGACTTGAATGGGATTTGTGCCACAAATTCTAAAATGTTAGCACGTGGCCTACACAATGGCGCCGACAGAGATGGTCGACCTCGCTTCAGGTCCTTAGGAAACTATGCAGTAATTTTTTTTTTTTTTTATGTATTAGTTCTTACCTTGTTAGCCCAGAAAATCTCAAGTGTTATTACATACAGCCGGGAAGAACTATTGGATATAAAAGCGACGTCAACTTATCAACATTTCGACCAGGAATACGACTTTCCAGAAGCGGATCCTTTGTTCGGACCTCCTCTCTGGACATGGGATCTTATCCCAGAGGCCGACCCAAAACTATGCGGTCGCCGCAGGAGAAGCAAACGGAGCAGGCTACTGGTCAGACTTAGATGGCGAGCACACCGCTTCCAAGCATATTACTCGCCAATGTCAACATTTGGGAACGAGTTGCCTTCCAGAGACATAAGAGATTGTAACATTCTCTGTTTCACAGAAACATGGCTCACTCAGGATATATTGTCAGAGTCAGTACAGCCACCCGGTTTCTTCATTGCGCCGTCAGAAACAAACATCTCTCTGGTAAGAAGAAGGGCGGAGGTGTATGCCTTATAATTAACAACTCATGGTGTAATCATAACAACATACAGGAACTCAAGTCCTTTTGTTCACCTGACCTAGAATTCCTTACAATCAAATGCATTATCTACCAAGAGAATTCTCTTCGATTATAGTCACAGTCATGTGTATCCCCCCCACCCAAGCAGATGGCCCTGAAAGAACTTCACTGGACTCTATGTAAACTGGAAACCATATATCCTGAGGCTTCACGGCTTCATTATTGTAGCTTGGGATTTTAACAAAGCTAATCTGAGAACAAAGCTTGCTAAATTCTATCAGTATATCGAACCCGCGACACGAGCTGGTTGCATTCTGGAACATTGCTAATCCAACTTCCGCGATGCATACAAAGCCCTCCCCCGCCCTCCCTTCGGAAAATCTGATTGTGCTACATTTTGTTGCTCCGAGCCTATAGACAGAAACTAAAACAGGAAACGTCGTGCTCAGGTCTATCCAACGCTGGTCTGACCAATCAAATTCCATGTTTCAAGATTGCTTCGATCACGTGTACTGGGATGTGTTCCGGGTAGCCTCAGACAACAACACTGACATATACACTGACTCGGTGAGCGAGTTTATTAGCAAGTGCATCGGTGATGTTGTACCCACTGTGACTATTAAAACTTTCCCCAACCAGAAACTGGAGATTGGTGGCAGCATTTGTGCAAAACTGAAAGCACGAACAGCTCGTGGCAAGGCGACTGGAAACATGACCAAATACAAACAGTGTAGCTATTCCCTCTGCAAGGCAATCAAACAAGCAAAGCGTCAGTATAGAGTCAAAGTAGAGTCACAATTCAACGGCTCAAACATGAGATATATGTGGCAGGGTTTACAGTCAATCACGGACTACAAAAAGAAAACCAGCCCCAGACTCCCAGACAAATTAAGCAACTTCTTTGCTCGCTTTGAGGACAATACAGTGCCACTGACACGGCCCGCTACCAAAGCCTGTGGGTTCTCCTTCACCGTGGCCAACATGAGTAAAACATTTAAACGTGTTAACCCTCGCAAGGCTGCTGGCCCAGACGGCATCCCTAGCCATGTCCTCAGAGCATGCGCAGACCAGCTGGCTGGTGTGTTTACGGACATATTCAATCAATCCCTATCCCAGTCTGCTGTGCCCACATGCTTCAAGATGGCCAACATTGTTCCTGTTCACAAGAAATCTAAGGTAACTGAACTAAATGACTATCGCCCCGTCAAACTCACTTCTGTCATCACAAAGCTCACTAGTCAAGGATCATATCACCTCCACCCTACCTGATACCTTAGACCCACCCCAATTTATTTACTGCCCCAATAAGTCCACAGACCACGCAATCGCCATCCCACTGCACACTGCCCTATCCCATTTGGACAAGAGGAATACCTATGTAAGAATGCTGTTCATTGACTACAGCTCAGCATTTAACACAATAGTACCCTCCAAACTCGCAGTTAAGCTCGAGACCCTGGATCTCAACATGGCCCTGTGCAACTGGGTCCTGGACTTTCTGACGGACCGCCCCAAGGTGGTGAGTGTAGGAAACCAACGACTGTGTGGCCATGCACGCCTCCAACTCAATCATCAAGTTTGCAGACGAAACTACTGTGGCAGGCTTGATTACCAACAACGACGAGACGGCCTACAGGGAGGAGGTGAGGACCCTTGGAGTGTGGTGTCAGGAAAATAACCTCTCACTCAACGTCAACAAAACAAAGGAGATGATCGTGAACTTTAGGAAACAGCAGAGGGAGCATCCCCCCATCCACATCGACAGGACAGTAGTACAGAAGGTGGAAAGTTTTAAGTTCCTCGGTGTACACATCACGGACAAGCTGAAATGGTTCACCTTCACAGACAGCGTGGTGAAAAGGCGCAACAGTGCCTTTTCAACTTCAGGAGGCTGAAGAAATTTGGCTTGTCACCCAAAACCCTGACAAACTTTTACAGATGCACAATCGAGAGCATCCTGTCCGGCTGCATCACCGCCTGGTACGGCCAATGCTCCACCCACAACCGCAAGGCTATCCAGAGGGTAGAGTGGTCTGCACAATGAATCACAGTGGGCAAACTACCTGCCCTCCAGGACACCTACAGCACCTGATTTCACAGGAAGGCCAAAAAAATCATCAAGGACAACAACCACCCAAGCCATTGCCTGTTCACCTCATTATCATCCAGAAGGCGAGGTCAGTACAGGTGCATCAAAGCTGGGACTGAGAGACTGAAAAACAGGTTCTATCTCAAGGCCATCAGACCGTTAAACAGCCATCACTAACATAGAGTGGCTGCTGCCAACATACAGACTCAAATCTCTGGCCACTTTAAAACATTTAATAAAGGTATCACTAGTCCCTTTAAAAAACGGCACCTACATTACTAATTTCATATGTCACGGTCGTTTGTAGAGACGGACCAAGGCGCAGCGTGATTATAATTCCACATAATTTATTAAAGCGAAACTCTCAAACAAAACAAGAAAACAAACAACGAACCGTGACTACAGACGTGCAACATGCACTAACTCAAAATACAAAATACAGTATCCCACAAAACACAGGTGGAAAAGGCTACCTAAATATGATCCCCAATTAGAGACAACGATTACCAGCTGCCTCTAATTGGGAACCATATCAAGCACACCAACATATAAATATGAAAATTTGAAAACCACATATAAATAATAAACTAGAACACCCCAGTCACGCCCTGACCTACTACACCAAGAAACATTGGCTCTCTATGGTCAGGGCGTGACATCATATGTATACACTGTATTCTATACCATCTACTGCATCTTGCCTATGCCGCACGGCCATTGCTCATCCATATATTTATATGTACATATTCTTATTCATCCCTTTGCCTTTGACTGTATAAGGAAGTCGTTGTGAATTTGTTAGATTACTTGTTAGATATTACTGCACTGTCGGAACCAGAAGCACAAGCATTTCGCTACACTAGCATTGACATCTGCTAACCATGTGTATGTGACCAATAACATTTGATTTGATTTGATTTCATGTGGAAACAGTGCCAGGGAAACTAAACCAAAGCATGGATTGCTGTCATACCTTTTCCATAGACTGCTTACAGGGTAAGGAAACCAATTTGTAATTTTGTAATTTGGGTGAACTATCCTTTTAACTCTGTAGACCTCAGCAAATGGCTTAACTGTTGTCGCTTATGTGTCCAGTGACTGTGACTTCCCATGACTGTGAGAATGTGCCAAACTCCTTTTTAGTAGCTCTTTGCAACTTTTCCCATGGGAATAGTATACTGTACACATGGAGGATTCTTTCCATTTGTATTCAGCCTCTGCTACTGAGCCAGGATATGTGTGCTCTGAGCTCATTAGAACGATCATCATTGTCTTCATTCTGGTAGTAGTCCCCATAGACTCACAGTGCAAGCTTTACCTCCTGGTGGAGAGAACAGCTCACTGCAGGGCAGGACAGGACAGAGTTCACAGGATCGTAATAGTGTAGAAGCAGGATTGGGTAGGTTATTTTGTAAATGTAATCCGTTACAGTTACTAGTTACCTGTCCAAAATTGTAATCAGTAACGTTACTTCTCGATTACCCCAACTCAGTAACATAATATGATTACGTTCAGTTACTTTTAGATTACTTTCCCCTTAAGAGGCATTAGAAGAAGACAAAAATGTATGTTACCAATTGAACAACATCTACTGCAGGATAAACCGATGTTAACGTTTACATAGCTGGCCGTATATGGATTTAAAATGTTACTTTATGGGTTGGCTATATAGGATTATTCTAACCCATCACTTTCTACTACATATAGTAATATGAATAAATTATATATTTACATTAAAAACCAAAGTCTATCAGAATTCCAGTCATTCCAATAAATGTTATACCTCTTGATCTTCAAGAAAAGGACTTGGAAATATGGAAGTATATATTAGTCATATTGTTTTACCTGATCATAACCCCAAAACTAAGGACTTATTAGCCAGCTGAGGGATGGGTCTGGAGAAGTGTAACCACTCTCAGATTAATAGGCAGAGTTATGAATGCAAGGACTGACCATCCATGATATCAAAATGATTGTTTTAACCATATTATGAGGCTATTTTTTAACCTTTATTTAACTAGGCAAGTCAGTTATGAACAAATTCTTATTTTCAATGACAGCCTAGGAACAGTGGGTTAACTGCCTGTTCAGGGGCAGAACAACAGATTTGTACCTGGTCAGCTCAGGGATTTGAACTTGCAACCGAAAGGTTATATTTATTTATAGATTTATTCAAAGTAGCCACCCTTTGCCTTGATGACAGCTTTGCAGACTCTTGGCATTCTCTCAACCAGCTTCAAGAGGAATGCTTTTCCAACAGTCTTGAAGGAGTTCCTACATGTGCTGAGCACTCGTTGGCTGCTTTTCCTTCACTCAGCTGTCAAACTCATCCCAAACCATCTCAATTGGGTTGAGGTCGGGTGATTGTGGAGGCCAGGTCATCTGATGCAGCACTCCATCACACTCCTTATTGGTCAAAAAGCCCTTACACAGTCTGGAGGTGTGTTGGGTCATTGTCCTGTTGAAAAACAAATGATAGTCCCACTAAGCGCAAACCAGATGGGATGGCGTAGTGCTGCAGAATGCTGTGGTGGCCATGCTGGTTAAGTATGCCTTAAATTCTAAATAAAACACTGACAGTGTCACCAGCAAAGCACAACCACACCATCACACCTCCTCCATGCTTCATGGTGGGAACCACACATGCGGAGATCATCCGTTCACCTACTCTGTGTCTCAAATTTGGACTCATCAGATTAAAGGACAGATTTCCACCAGTCTAATGTCCATTGCTCATGTTTGTTGGCCCAAGCATGTCTCTTCTTATTATTGGTGTCCTTTAGTAGTGTTTTTTTTTGCAGCAATTTGACCATGAAGGCCACGCAGTCTCCTCTGAACAGTTGATGATGTTGAGATGTGACTTACTTTATTTGGGCTGCAATCTCGGAGGCTGGTAACTCTGGGTCTTCCTTTCCTGTGGTGGTCATCATTAGAGACCTTCATGTCTTAAAGTAATAATTGACTGTCATTTCTATTTGCTTATTTGAGCTGTTCTTGCCATAATAGGGACTTGGCATTTTACCAAATAGGGCTTTCTGTATACCACCCATACCTTGTCACAACACAACTGATTGGCTTAAGAAGGAAAGAAATTCCACAAATGAACTTTTATCGAGGCAAAAAGGTGACTACTTCATGAAGCTGGTTGAGAGAATGCCAAGAGTGTGCAAAGCTGTCATCAAGGCAAAGGGTGGCTACTTTGAAGAATCTCAAATATAAAATATATTTTGATTTGTTTAACACTTTTTTGGTTACTACATGATTGCATATGTGTTTTTCATAGTTTTGAGGTCTTCACTATTATTCTACAATGTAGAAAATAGTAAAAACGAAGAAAAACCCTTGAATGAGTAGGTGTGTTCAAACTTTTGACTGTACTGTATGTATATATATATATATATATATATATATATATATATATATATATATATATATATATATATATATATAAATAAAAATGATAATCTTTGGATGCTGACAGCAGTCGCACCATTGGAAGACATAGCTTGGACTGTAGCCTAAAAAAGCCTATTCCTGCTCTTTTCCCACGATCCATCAAGAAAAATTGTGTGTCTTCATAGTGGTCTCTGACTTAAACTTGCGCCTTTTTTCAATGCTGATTTGAATGTCATTGAGAAAACAGAGAAGGGTCAACAACAAAAAATTCTCGCAAACATCCTTTCTGAATTTTAAAGTAATCCTCAAAGTAATCATCTAGTTTTTCGAAAGTATCTGTAATCTGATTACAATATTTTAGCTGGTAAAGTAACGGATTACAGTTACCGTTTTATTGTAATCCCTTACACGTCCCGGATTACATGTAATCCTTTCTCCCCAACCCTGTGTATAAGTATCCACACTCATGCAAAACAAGAATCACACATAACCAAACCATTGGAAAAATAAAAAACCCTAAACCCCAGTGGCAGAAACACACACAAATCTAATACATAGACTGATTCATCTAGTAATTTTATTAACTCATAAAAATTGGTCCTCATAACTTTTCACCTGTTTGTATGAAAAGTCCACATTCCACAGCCAGGGCTCTCTCTGTCAATGCAGAGAGGTCCTCATTAGCGGTGACCCTCTTGCTAATAGCTCTTAATTTCACATGAGTGCAGCGACCTTTAGCACCACCGTGTCAGGGGTCGCGACCTGCCTCTCGTTAGCTCTCTAAAGGGACATTGGCTACGTTTTATATACCAGTGATTAAAACAAAGCCTCGGCTGTTGCCATTTCAAAAGGCTCTTTCTGGCAATCAGGTGCTCTCTGTGAGTTTACCCAACCCTAACACTCAGCTCTGTTTAGGCCCACAGAGCCTTCAGAGGGAGATGTGACCTCAAAGCCTAACCCCAGCGCATGGAGAGACAGACGCATCGCTGACCCTAAACGTACCCCATAACACTTACTGTCAGAGTGGGATACAACCCCTAACGCGAACACTTTCTCACACAGATGGATATGCCTTCAAACCTAATGAACATTTAAATGTCAAAGACCCACACAGCTCTTATACAGACGCCCACTCACAATAATTGCATTGTCTCAAAAGCTAATGCTTTCATATATGGATAATGGTATTTTTCTAATTATTATCCTTAGCCGGAGGGAGAGTGATATGAAAAGAAAACATAACACAGCCAAAGAGCATTTCAAGTATTATTTGGGGGTTTGATACTAGTCAAGAGTGCATATCTACAGGGTTCATGACTGGTTGGAATCGGTTAACATTTTTACAGGTATGATGTCATAACAAGACATGATCTTGGGCGTAACAGCATAACCTGGTGCATTATGGAAAGAACTGGACTTCAAATAGAGCCCAGATAGCTCAAATAACTCAAGAGACAAAATAGTTATAAGAATGTAAATCTAGAGATTTGGTTGCAGAAAACAAGCAGGTGGAGGAGAACCAGGGCTTTTGTGATTTTGTGTGAATATTCCAGCCCTCTTTTGCTGAAACAAGTTTGTTTGATTTGTTACAGTATCCCTACATGAGAGAGAGAGAGAGAGAGAGAGAGAGAGAGAGAGAGAGAGAGAGAGAAAGAAACAAGATGAGTGGAAACAGATAGAAAGAGGAAGCAAGATGGAGAGAAAGATATTGAGAGATATGCTACTATATGAACAGAGGGGGTTGTCGCAACCTGACCATCTATAGCCATCATGCATCATCCATATCCACATGTTACTGACAGACTGGTATGAGCAAAAACTGCATCAGTGTAGACATATATGATGGAGAGAGTTGAGGTTGGCAGTAGACGTGAATCTTAGTTGACGGTGCTTAGGAAGAACCCATATTTTTCTAGGGCTGATAGAGGACATGCTTTTGCATACACAGTGGTGATATTAGTGAACACTTGCCTGCGCCTCCGCACAGCAGGTTTATAAAACACTAACGATGTATGCAAATGCAAGCCACAAAATTATTAAACATTGTGACAAACACTGTTTGTTCTATTTAATGTGTTCACATCAGATATGGTTTTTTAAATGTTTTATTTGGTACAAGTCATATTTTATGCCCCAAACTGTGTAGGAAGAGATAATACAAGCAGGGTTTGTATTTAGAGCTGAGTGACCTAATTGTAGCCTAATTATTGAATTTCAGACTAACATCATGGATATTCAATTTAAAGTTGTCACGTCTACACCTGCTCCCGCGCTCCGCCGTTCGACATTGCCGGTTTACTAACCACCGGTCCTGGCAACCCATCATTAAGCACACCTGGACTTCATCACTACCCTGATTACTTCCCTATATCTAGCACTATGTAGCTTTTCTCACCAGGCAGTATTGGTTCTGTTTTCACGTCAGATGCAGCTCCTTTGTATCACGCCATGGTGGTTTATATTAAACTCACCAACTGCACTTGCTTCCTGACTCCCTTTGTCTCCATTACAAAAGTAAGATGCAATTATCACTCTGCCCTGACCAGTCATTGTTTTGTTATTCCATTATCCTTCTGATGATTACGGGTCTTTATGGATCTGGCACACGTGAAAATGCGTTCTCTGTAGTGATGAATCACACTTCACCATCTGGCAGTCTGCTGGACAAATCTGGATTTGACAAATTCCAGGAGAACGCTACCTGCCCCAATGTATAGTGCCAACTGTAAAGTTTGGTGGATGAGGAATAATGGTCTGGGGCTGTTTTTCATGGTTCGGGCTAGGCCACTTAGTTCCAGAAAAAGGAAATCTTAACGCTACAGCATACAATGACATTCTAGCTGATTCTGTGCTTCCAACCTTGTGGTAACCGTTTGGGGAAGGCCATTTCCTGTTTCAGCATGACAATGCCCCCGTGCACAAAGCGAGGTCTATACAGAAGTAGTTTGTCTATGTCGGTGTGGAAGAACTTGACTGACCTTCACAGAGCCCTGACCTCAACCCCATCAAACACCTTTGAGATTAATTGGAATGCTGACTGCAAGCCAGGCCTAATCACCCAACATCAGTGCCCAACCTCACTAATGTTCTTGTGGCTGAACATCTAGTGGAAAGCCTTCTCAGAAGAGTGGAGGATGTTATAGCAGCAAAAGGGGGACCAACTCCATATTAATGCCCATGATTTTGGAATGAGATGTTGCCAAAATGTTTTTTTTTTCACATCTTGTGCAAGACTTCTTTAACAGGTGAATGATAATGGCAGAGAAGTAATCAACATTTTAAAATGAATAGATTTGGTGGATAGTTTTTCATTATTTTGACCTCACCACATAACTGGAAGAGGAAGTGTAAACTCTAACATACCTTTCTAGCTAATAAGCTAACTCCAAATAAATGTTTTACCAATAACTGTTAGAGTCTAAGCTGTTGGGGGGGGGGGGGTTGTTTATCACCCATAGATGCTTATTGAATAAAATAAGGAATAAGGTTAAGTGTCTGTCCTATATCTAGGAGATTAAAACAAATTACAGATTACCTGGCCTCCACATGTGGTTTGGGATGAGTTGGACCTCATAGTGAAGTAAAAGCAGCCAACAAGTGCTCAGCATATGTGTGAACTCCTTCAAGACTGTTGGAAAAGCATTCCAGATGACTACCTCATGAAGCTGGTTGAGAGAATGTCAAGAGTGTGCAAAGCTGTCATCAAGGCAAAGGGTGGCTACTTTGAAGAATCTCAAATATTTTAATTTGTTTAACACTTTTTTGGTTACATGATTCCATGTGTTATTTCATAGTTTTGATGTCGTCACTATTATTCTACAATGTAGAAAATAGAAATAAAGAAACCTTTGAATGAGTAGGTGTCCAAACTTTTGACTGGTAATGTGTATATATAGTTCTACACATATCACCCCTTTTTTGGCTAGCCACAAAACTACCTCCATACTTTTAATCCAGTTACCTTCAAACGAGTCCCCTGATACTTGTAGGGGTCATAGAGCAAAACAGCATTGTGTCCGTGTCGTGAGAATGTCCCCTAACCACAGTGGGGTCATGTTAGTTTGCATGCCAAACTGGTACTTGCGGTTCCTTTTTCAAAGCCTATGTCAGAAACTGCAGTGAGTGTAATTAGCTTGACATCTTTAGAAAGATACGCTCATATTTTATACATGAACATAACACTAGTGTTATTCATAAAAACGTCGTATTCAGTGCATTCAGACCCCTTGACGTTTTCCACTTTGTTACATTACAGCCTTATTCTAAAATGAATTAAAGGGTCACAGTACACTCACAAACCACCGTCTCAAAACCTCACTCATGAAACAACCACACACAGCAAACTATTCAAGCTTCTGCAAAGGAAACCAGACAACACACCTCTTTTAACAGGTAGATCATAATGAGTAATAGGACACACCTGAGTGTCATTAAGGTCTCTAGGGCGGTCTCTGCTGCCCTCTGGTGACAGGTGGAACCATGACACGCAGAGGGTTGAATACTTATCGAATCAAGATATATTAGTATTTATTTATAGATGTTTCATGTTTTTTTTTTTTACAAATGTTAAAAATGTACTTCCACCTTGACATTGCAGAATATTTTGTCTAGATTGTTGACAATTAATGACAATTAAATCCATTTTAATCCCACTTTGTAACACAACAAAATGTTGAAAAAGTCAAGTGGTGTGAATATTCTCTGAAGGCACTTTTTGTGGGCCCCCTGCAGTACCCTAGGGGTCCACTGACCACAGGTTGAATACTGTGCTGATATGCCTTATTCATACAGCTCTACTCTACCATAACACATGGATGAGACTTGTTCATATTACTAAAATACATATCCCTAGAAATACCAGCCAAAAATCAAAGGCAGAAATCCTGTTGACTGCATTGAGAGAAATCCCATAGAACATCAATAGTCATGGTTTAGAGAGCAGGGTCACTGGGGCTGGGGCTTTTGGGTTTAACTCTGGAGGGGACAGCACTGTGGACAAGGGTAATGCATTTACATTGACCCACTTCAATATAATGTTGATCAAAACATCCAGCTGTACTCAATGTCAAAATGTATTTCTCAAGGAATTTTACAATACCTCTTATACAAACTAAGGCTAATGTAATCTTATAAAAAGTGGAAGATGATATGGCAAATTACTACGATGCTAAGGGGGGGGAAATCTGTGCAGAAAAGCAAACAAAAACAAAGTATTGGATTTTTTTAAGGAACAAAATCTTTGAGACTGTTGGCACATAACAAACCATTAGGCGCCCGCCTGGATTTAAGAACAGGAAGCCATTTTAGGAACACATCAGTGCATCATAGCAGAAAGGAATCCAGCGTGAAATGGAGGGGAGTCCACCATCCTTATAAAAGCCTGGTGTACACACTTCTACACACACGCCTACACAGTGCACACACACAGCCTCTTACTGTAGGCCTTACAGTAAGTCTCATCCGTTGCTCTGAGAGCCAAATCCAAAAATCTCCTCTGTGCTGGGGCAGTCAGCAGTCTAATGAGGCCCTGTAGAAGCAGCCAGCCCTACTGTAAGCAGTAGTTAGAAAGTAGTAGCTTTGGATGTGTGCTTGTGTTTGCAGGCCAGCACTGCTCTTCCCAGGCCTTGGATCTCACACTCTCAGCCCTAAGCAGGATTCAAGGCTTTAGGTGAGTTTACTTTAGCCTGCTGTGTAATGCTGAGAAGACTGAGTAGACATTCCATTGGAAGCATAGAGCAGCGTTGTGCTGTATATGTGGTTGGGTTCTATATAATGTAAAACCATGCACGGACATGACAGGGCCTTCATAGATATCTAGCATGAGACTTCAGCAAAACATATTTTCCAACGTCATGTACAGTAAATCCCAGCAACAGTCTGCTCACTGCTTTCCATGTGGACCTGAAGGTCAATTACATTGTATTGCAGCATAACAAGCTCTCAACTAGTGGTTTACTTGCGTGTGGGCATGAATGTGTGTGTGCCTCGTGCATGCATATAAGCGTGCATGTGCATCAAACAGTGGCAATGAACTGGGCACTGTGCTGTATGCTGTGCTGGTCCATTTACAGAAAGTCTGTGTGTGTGTAAGTGTGCTCATTTTTTAAAGTAACGAGCATAAACCATCATTATAATGGAACATAATAGTCTCTCCAGCACCGCTTACTTATGTGTGTGTCTGCCTCCTCAGTGTTAATGACCAGAGCTTCTCCCCTCCCTGCCTGCCCCCGACAAAATGGCACCACTGTGTGAGAATAACAATGATCATTACTCATATGTACTCCGCATGCATACACTACACATGAACCGGTAGGGGATTGGAATCATATGTTTTCAAGGTCTCATGTCCAGTCCAGCTACACATGACTTACAATAACACCCTCAGGCTAGCATACGTTTTGGCCTGTGATCAAAATGGCATGCTCTCAAAAATGTAAATTTTTCGTTAATCCAGAAGTCTTCTTTCGCTATCATTTGTAAAAATCAATGTGTAATTGACAAACATGAAGTCTAATTCCTTATCCATCAGTAACTTGACCTACAATGTTATGACTATTCAACAAGATCTTTCTCTTCTCTCTAATCTACTGTCTTTGTTATGCTGTCTCGCCCATGTAGTGCTGTCCTTGTTACGCTCTGCGTGAGTCCTCTGGTCCACTGTAGTCCTCTCAACGGTTTAGTCTTTGTTCAACACTGACTTCTAGCCCTCTTCTGTCACGCCCTGATCTGTTTCACATGTCCCTGTGATTGTCTCCACCCCCTCCAGGTGTCGCTTATTTTCCCCGGTGTATTTATCCCTGTGTTTCCTGTCTCTCTGTGCCAGTTCGTCTTGTATGTTTCGAAGTTAACCAGCGGTTTTCCTGTTCTCGGTTTTGACCCTTGCCTGTTTCTGGACTTTGTACCCGCCTGCCTGACCATTCTGCCTGCCTTGACCACGAGCCTGTCTGCCACTCTGTACCTCCTAGACTCTGATCTGGTTTTTACCTTTTTGCCTGTCCACGACCATTCTCTTGCCTTCCCCTTTGGATTAATATACATTATAAGACTCCAACCATCTGCCTCCTGTGTCTGAATTTGGGTCTCACCTTGTGCCTTGATATCTTCTCTCTGGTGCCCTACTTCCACAATTTGTTTGTCTCTTCACCTGGCCTCTCTCTCTCTCTCTCTCTCTCTCTCTCAACTAGTCAGCCTGTTATTCCTGGCAACCAAAACTGCGACAGTGTTGTAATATTTATTCACCAAACCCCTTATACCACATAAATCAGCAGCGCGGCAGGGCAATACCAGCTCAATCACACCATTACACAGACCACAAAATGAATGTCCTTGGACAAGCAGGGAAGGTAAATATTTGAACGGATTGGCAAAGTGGAGGGAGTGGCTGCCAAGATACAAATCTAGTTGGTAAATTGAAGTAAAGGGAAGGGGGGTGGACATTTTGTGCTAAGAGTGATTGAGAGATTCTCCATGCATCTTGATACAGACTCAGACCACATGTGCACTCAGGACATTCAGGTGACACCAAGATCCACGGGGGCAAGATAATGGTGGAGTAGCTCTGGGTGAATCAAGACTTCAATTCCACACCGCACGTAATGGGCCGGCTGATTCACGTAGTTTATCCATCATCCTCAATGAGGAGACTTTCTGAGAGGCAGAACCAGCCAGGGTCGGAATAGGATCTGTCGACCAAGAATTTCATTCACACCTGTCCTCTGAGGAACGGACTCATAATGAAATGGTACAGTGTCTGTAGGTTAAACACATAAAGCCATTAGCATGACAAATGTCAGTTGACATCCTCAGTCCTCAGTGTCAGCCGGTGCCAGGATCAGGAGCCTTGAATGTATCAAATGGAGCCTCAACATGGACCATGTCACCAGGTAATATGTCCTTCACTGCCTTTAAATCCTACCCTTAACTGAAGGGTAAAGGCACTAAGCATTAGCCCTCAAAAGCTGAAGAAACTTTTTGTTTTTCAGGAACCTCTACTTCTCTCTAGGTTGCTGAGGGGCCAGTGTATCAGAGAATCTCTTGAAGTCTGTAATATTGTGTTACATAGAGTAAGTAATTGATAAAGAAGGCAGACAGTATATTTTTAGTCGTATATACATCATATATGGAAGGGGCAAAGGTGTACAGAAACACGGTGCACATTTCCCCCATAAAAGGTTAGCCGGAGTAACACTGGGGCTGCTGAACCAATCAGAGGGACAGGGAGTGCTCCTAGGTGTCCTTAAGCCTGTGTGTCAGAGGGAGTATCGGGTGTCCTGCACACGGTCGGCCAGACCCTTTTATATAAATCCCAGATGTTTATGGAGAGATGTATATGGCTTTTAGCTTCAACTAAGGTCCTAGAGCTGACGCTGGACCAGACACGGCCATATCCAGTCCTCCGTGACTGTTTGGCGCATGTCGGGTAGGGAGCTTATTGGGAGCCGAGAAAAGTAGCAGCCCTGGGGAGAAATAATATAGAAAGCACCCATGATCTAACTCAAATAGGTACATGCAGTATCAAATGTGCAGTGTTCGTAAGTGTGTGTATGTATGTGTGCCTGCCTGCATGCGTGAGGAAGAGAGAGAAAGAGACAGACAGTACATGTGAGCCCATATCTGACAGTTGGTGTTGGAGAGGTTTCCCCCGGAGATGTGAATCTCCCTAAATCTGGACCTAATAGGTTTAGCCATGTGATATAAACACTTCATGTCCATTACAGCACGCCAAGCGTGGAGATGTACCGAGACGAGAAACCTCTCTCCACCTTTTTCTTCCCCTCTCTCTGCCCTTCTCTCTTACCTTCTTTGTCTTTCTCTGCCTAGCTTTCCATTTTGCTCTCTCTCTCTGTCTTTCTATTTCTATTACTCTCTCTCTTTCTCCTTATCGCTCTCCTTCCCTCTCTCGCCTTGTGCTTGGAGAGGAGCCTTCAGATATATAATCAGCCTCATTTCACCATGCAGAGAGAAGCTTGCTTTCTCACCAAAAATGAGTCTGCCTTTCATAGAAAAGTGCTCTCTCCCCTGAATACAAGGTATATTAATAGAACCACCAAGCATGCATTCACCATGCTGTTGCATAAATTGAGATGTTTGGTTGAGAGAGGTGCAGAGCTCACGCTCTCAAAGGTGTGAGTGGCACAGTACTGTGCTGGTAAAAGATCCATTATAAGCATTGACACATGTAACCTATTTTAATCCAGGGCAAAATTATTGATTCATGTCAGCCTAAGTGACAGCGCATATCAATACCAACCTTTTAAGCTAACTAAAGCTCTATTGTGTGAAATACTGGTGTTCTCTTGACTGTATTTGTGGATATGGTGCTAAGAGTACTCTAGCAGGATCTCTATAGAACCAGTCCCCATGTCACAAGTCTCCATCTCCACCAGACCAACAAATGGCCTTTTAGTGGTCCATCTAAAATGACTCATAGCCTATTAGTGTGACCCCTCATCCATTTGGTGACACAGGTACCTGCCTATAAGAGCAGCTCTTAGTGATGTCTGAGTGCTGCTCTATTAGTTAACCCAGAAGCAGGGTTGTTAGTGTAGTTAGTGTTGACTGCAGCCTTGCTGGTTCCTGTAATACTGGGATGATTTCTCTCCCTCGGCTAATGGAAGCTGAGGCGAACCCCGCTCTGAGGAGCATCCGCCAGTCATGACTGATAGCCCTCCACATACCACAATGGCACTTTCATGTTGTTGCCATGACGACGACCACGCTCCCCAGCCGAGTGGAGGGTTTGCGTGCCACTGCGGTATGGCCGGCTCCTTGGTTACGGGAGCTCCGAAGGGGTGCATCCGTGGCAACCGCATCTCAGTGAGAGTCGATGAAAACAGACGGGTTTCTGACTGAACATAACAACACTACAAACAGCTCCAAAGCACAACAGTGACAATGACACAACAAAGAAAAACGCACGTCTTTCACCAACAGTATGAGCAAAAACCATGAGGATTGTAAACTGAGCACAAGCACACAAACACACACCTGACCGAGACGGCTGTGTTATCTACACAACAGTGAGGGGTCAAGGGGTTTGCTTTACTAAGATTGCCCATGATCTTGATTCCATTTTGAGTAACTAGCAGTGCATGAAGCTTAGTGTGTGTGTGTCTGTCTGTCTGTCTGTCTGTCTGTCTGTCTGTCTGTCTGTCTGTCTGTCTGTCTGTGTGTGTGTGTGTGTGTGTGTGTGTGTGTGTGTGTGTGTGTGTGTGTCTCTCTGTGTGTGTGTGTGTGTGTGTGTGTGTGTGTGTGTGTGTGTGTGTGTGTGTGTGTGTGTGTGTGTGTGTGTGTGTGTGTGTGTGTGTGTGTGTGTGTGTGTGTGTGTGTGTGCGTGTGTGTGTGTGAGAGTGTGAGTGTGTGTGTGTGTTATTCTGGCCTCAGCAGGGTTCCATCAGCCTCGTGGATCACAGACTGTGACCAACACAGTGGCTGGGAATCTTCTGCCCTTGTAATGAGCTGCATATGAAAGCAGAGGAAACACCAGCTGTGGCTCATCCACACTCCATGGCTCTAGTATTGGGCTTACTTTTTTTTGTAAGATTTTATTTATTTACACAATTCTAACAACATACACATACAAAAGACAACACATAGACGCACACAAACATACGCACACAGACCAATAGACGTGAAATATGAGCTAAACGTTACAAATGGTTGAAATGCTAAGACCAGAAAAAGTGTAGCTGTTGCTACACGGCTGAAAATGGTTATAACTTTGAATCTCCACACGAGTTGAAGAAGATAAAGACTAGACCTTGCCAGTCTACAGCTGGGCATGTACAGTGGGGCAAAAAAGTTTTTAGTCAGCCACCAATTGTGCAAGTTCTCCCACTTAAAAAGACGAGAGAGGCCTGTAATGTTCATCATAGGTACACTTCAACTATGACAGACAAAATGAGAAGAAAAAATCCAGAAAATCACATTGTAGGATTTTTAATGAATTTATTTGCAAATTATGGTGGAAAATAAGTATTTGGTCACCTACAAACAAGCAATATTTCTGGCTCTCACAGACCTGTAACTTCTTCTTTAAGAGGCTCCTCTGTCCTCCACTCGTTACCTGTATTAATGGCACCTGTTTGAACTTGTTATCAGTATAAAAGACACCTGTCCACAACCTCAAACAGTCACACTCCAAACTCCACTATGGCCAAGACCAAAGAGCTGTCAAAGGACACCAGAAACAAAATTGTAGACCTGCACCAGGCTGGGAAGACTGAATCTGCAATAGGTAAGCAGCTTGGTTTGAAGAAATCAACTGTGGCAGCAATTATTAGGAAATGGAAGACATACAAGACCACTGATAATCTCCCTCGATCTGGGGCTCCACGCAAGATCTCACCCTGTGGGGTCAAAATGATCACAAGAACAGTGAGCAAAAATCACAGAACCACACGGGGGGACCTAGTGAATGACCTGCAGAGAGCTGGGACCAAAGTAACAAAGCCTACCATCAGTAACACACTACGCCGCCAGGGACTCAAATCCTGCAGTGCCAGACGTGTCCCCCTGCTTAAGCCAGTACATGTCCAGGCCCGTCTGAAGTTTGCTAGAGAGCATTTGGATGATCCAGAAGAAGATTGGGAGAATGTCATATGGTCAGATGAAACCAAAATATAACTTTTTGGTAAAAACTCAACTCGTCATTTTTGGACGACAAAGAATGCTGAGTTGCATCCAAAGAACACCATACCTACTGTGAAGCATGGGGGTGGAAACATCATGCTTTGGGGCTGTTTTTCAGGACGACTGATCTGTGTAAAGGAAAGAATGAATGGGGCCGTGTATCGTGAAATTTTGAGTGAAAACCTCCTTCCATCAGCAAGGGCATTGAAGATGAAACGTGGCTGGGTCTTTCAGCATGACAATGATCCCAAACACACCGCCCGGGCAACGAAGAAGTGGCTTCGTAAGAAGCATTTCAAGGTCCTGGAGTGGCCTAGCCAGTCTCCAGATCTCAACCCCATAGAAAATCTTTGGAGGGAGTTGAAAGTCCATGTTGCCCAGCAACAGCCCCAAAACATCACTGCTCTAGAGGAGATCTGCATGGAGGAATGGGCCAAAATACCAGAAACAGTGTGTGAAAACCTTGTGAAGACTTACAGAAAACGTTTGACCTCTGTCATTGCCAACAAAGGGTATATAACAAAGTATTGAGATACACTTTTGTTATTGACCAAATACTTATTTTCCACCATAATTTGCAAACAAATTCATTAAAAATCCTACAATGTGATTTTCTGGATTTTCTTTTCTCATTTTGTCTGTCATAGTTGAAGTGTACCTATGATGACAATTACAGGCCTCTCTCATCTTTTTAAGTGGGAGAACTTGCACAATTGGTGGCTGACTAAATACTTTTTTGCCCCACTGTACAAGTGGTCCTAGAACTTAAGACTAGGACTCAAGCTGCAGCTAGGTCTCCATTGGTCAAGACCCTGAAAATCAACACGAGGGAAAGACGACCAAGCAGCCTCTAACAATCAATGTTAAGGCTGAGTAGCTGTTCTAAGTACTGTATCTAAGAAAGTTAATTTAAGTAGGACTATCCGGTTATTCTCTTCAAATCATTGTCGACTATACTGCTCTCATCACAACTCTGAGGATCATCGACACGGCTGATTAGCTGTCCTCAGAATGAGTGAAAGTAAACACAGACAACTAAGAAGAAGGACATTGTGACCTGTTGTAGACAATCAGAGCCTTACGCTTACGAACGAAGGAGAAGGCCCAATCGAAACCTTTTCGCAAAGTGGAACCCTTTTCACGAAGGCCTGGGTCCAAACCGAGATACACGACGAAGAAAGACATTCAACATGTAAATGCATGCATTACTTCTTACCCAAATGGTCGGCAGTTCGGGACAAGGTATTAGGATTACTGTGAGTGTAGTTCCCAAATGTATCCAAGTGTTGTCTCGCTTTCTTTGTCACTTTCTCTCTCTCTCTAACTCTCCATCTTTTGCAACAAGTGTCATATTGTGTTAGTCCACTAGGGACCTGTTTTCATCCTATTAAGTTTCTAATCAATAACCTATTTCGTGTGTGTGGGTGTATCCTGTGTTATCATAATAATAATAATCTAATCAATTTGTGTGGTACGGAATGATCAGTAAGACTCGGGTTTGTGCAGATTCAAGAAGTCTGTAATGTTCAGAATGAGACTGATATGAGGTAATGATTAATAAGTGACTGTTATCAATATATAACATATCTTTTAGAGTAATTCGGGAGATGGTAACTCTATAAACAAATTCTTCCATGGTGCCCCAAATTCCTAATGAGTTAGTTGTTACATGATTCATTTAATCGGGTAACAATTAAACATAGTTAGTTGATTTGATAAATAACAGTCATCACATTATAATAAGTCACGTCACGACACTGATAACTACTTTTTTGAGGAAAAGTCTACTTACTATGCCTGTTATTTGTGGTTGTTCCACATAGCTATCTTAAGATGGGTGCGCTAACTGTAAGTAGCTCTGGATAAGAGCGTCTGCTAAATGACTAGAAAATCAAAAGATGAGAACACAGACATTTTTTAAATGATGTATTGAAATTAGCTGTCATACATTTTTGCAACACCTCCACCTTTGCAGGATGCGCATGGGATATGGTCACTAGTGTAGCCAGGAGGAGAGGCTTCATTCAACATAGTACATTCATCAGCCTTGAGCCATGTTTCAGTCAGGCCAACCACATCAGGTTTATGATCAGTGAGTTGTTTTTTGACTATTACTGCCTTGGAAGTGAGGGATCTAACATTAATAAGAAGTCCTATTTTGAGATGTGAGGTATAATCACAATCTCTTTCAATAATGACAGGAATGGAGGTCTTTACTCTAGTGAGATTGCTAAGGAGAACACCTCCATGTTTAGTTTTGCAAGACCTAGATTGATGCACAGACACATTCTCAAAGGGAAAAACTGAGCTTTGTTCGTATTTTGTTGTCACGAATTATTCAACTTAGAGATCTGTAATCAGCAGAGCACTCCTGATTTTCCTGATTTTAAAATAACGGAAATAACTCTTTGAGACATGGAACCAGGAAGTACTGAATTGAGTGACGTGTGTTTATGTTTGTGTAAATAGCGATGCTACTTTGTCCCAAAATGTTAAATTGAGCCGTCCATTCCTGGTGCTTTTCTCCGCGTGAATGTTTTAAAGGTGTCTAATGTTTATCTTTGGGTGGTCTCTATTTTCAGTGATTCTTTGTTGTCTGCTGATATTTGGTTCAGGGTTGTTGAGTCTAAGAAGGATGTAGGATCAGTCCAACTGTTGTTTAATTCAGATTTATATATCAATCAATCACATTTATTTATAAAGCTCTATTTACATCAGCCAATGTCACAAAGTGCTATACAGAAATCCAGCCTAAAACCCCAAACAGTAAGCAATGCAGATGTAGAATCACTTTCATAGAATCTATATATTGTGTTGTTGTTGTTTCTAATTAACGCAGTTGTATCTTTATCTTTTAATATAACAACTGATTAGGTGTGTATTCGTTTTGTGAGGGCTGCAAGATGTTTACCAGGTTTATTTGCAATTAAGTAGTACGCTTTATTTGAGTTTAACCTGTAGTTGTTGGCTCTCTTCAAAAGTAAAAGATCGTATTCCTGCTTAAATTAAAACCAATTGTATGTTCTTCTTTACCTTGTGAAGATTTTTGATGGTATTTGTCTAAGATTGTGATTTATTTTTATTTTACTTACATTGGTATTTCAAACTCAAGTTGAACTTTTTGCTGAGTATGAGATTATAATTGCCCTAATGTACGCCTTAAAAGCATCCCAAAGTATTTTGGGGGTCAGCTTTTCTCTGTCCTCTGTGTTTATATTTGTAATGGTAAAGGTGTATATTTTTAATCTACCTATTTCACACATTACGGGTCTTGAAGATGCACTCTGTTCATTCTCCATATTCTGTCGTTAAGTGCATTTTCTGTTTGTGTAATTAATCACGATGATCCGATATCACTATGTCATGGAAGTTTTTAACCCAGCTAATTGTTGAGTGCATTTTTTGGAAATAAAAATGTAGTCAATTCTTGAATAGCTTTTCTTACTTTGAGAAAAAAAAATGTAGTCTGTTGTAGGTGTCCTAGAAATAATTTGTAGAGATGACATTTTTCAGCCTCTTTAGAGGCTCCTTGAATTTGCCTTTTTTTATTGTTACATCTGTCTAACTTATCGAATGTTTGATTTAGGTCTCCTGCTAAGATAATAGTTCCTGTCTGGATTTGATCTAATATAGCTTGCATTCTATCTTTAAAAACAGATTTGCCTCTGGGGGAAGTACAATGAAATCAATGTGTATTTTTCACCATGTAATACACAATTCAACATTACAAAATGTCCTTCTTGATCTGTGTGCTGGGATATAAGGGGAAAAGGTGTATTCTTATTTATTAAGATACCTATACCTCTACTGTTACTAGTTCCTACTATTATTGGTCTTCCTGTTAGCGTTGTTTCCAGAGAGATAAATAGAAAATATTTTTTGGACACTATCGATCGGTAACACGAAAATTACAAGACAGCAGTGACTGCAGTACATGGCAAAGACTTAACGAGACATGAGTTAGAGGTTGTGTCTCAGGTTGTCTCTGTGGAGGGACTGAGGGTTCTGTGCCAGGCAGGGGCTCAGGTGTTGGCCTGGCCCCTGTTCCAGAGGCCTGTGTCCCTGTCCTGTCTTCTTCCTGTCTTCTCCCAGCTGTGACACAGTGAGTGTGCTGAAGGTGATTAGATTAGCAGCATCTGAGGCCTCGCTGTCTCTCCGGGTCTCTGTTTGTTTCACTGACAATGACCCTGGGTCCATGGCCATACCACAGCGTTAGTGTCAAAATGGTCCCCTATCTACTTTCAAACCTCCACACTTGGCTATTCGTCTGTGTGCGTGTGGCGTGTGTATGTCTTGCACTGCAACTGGTGTTAAAACCTAACTAAACTATCCTTATTCACTGTTGAATCATCTCACCATCAGTGGTGGAAGGTCTCAGGTTTTGTTCCTACAGAGTTCAACAGCTGGTTAAGTAGTAAACAGAGTGTACATGTAAATGGGAAACCTTGCCTATTGCTTGTCTGTCATTTGCTAGATACAAAGCTAAAAGAAGAGCTGCGTTCACCAGCCACATGGGTCCTGTTCTCAACACAGACTAGCTTTACAGAACTCTAAATATGCGATCAGCTCTGCCACCAACATTACTTTGACGAAACATCTCCATAGAACAATCTCAACTCAATCTTAACTTTCATATTTTTACTTGATTGTTTTCAGACGTGGAAAAGAAATGCATGCAACGCTGCCTACCAAACACATCTGTGTTATACAGAGTTCATATTAAAAGTCAGCCACTCCGACTGCAATACATATTCCTCCTTGAATAATCTTAATAATAATCTTGAATACTCTTTTCACCTCTCTGTTCAGTTTTGAATATCATTCAAGCACTTCTCTGATGCCACTCTTTGCCAAGCATCTTGTCCATCTCTGGTTGCCAGCCAGGGTACCCAGGTGTAGCATTGAGGTACCCAGCTGAGAGGCCACATGCCCAGGCATGACTCATAACCAAGTCCCCCCCCAACCCTGTCATACAGTCAGTCACGGCTGACAGAGGCCTCAGCAGGGCACCGAGCGTGAAGGATGGGGAGTGTTTGGAGGAGTTGGATGTGTGTGTGTGTGTGTGTGTGTGTGTGTGTGTGTGTGTGTGTGTGTGTGTGTGTGTGTGTGTGTGTGTGTGTGTGTGTGTGTGTGTGTGTGTGTGTGTGTGTGTGTGTGTGTGTGTGTGTGTGTGTGTGTGTGTGTGTGTGTGTGTGTGTGTGTGTGTGTGTGTGTGTGTGTGTGTGTGTGTGTGTGTGCGCGCGCGCGAAGGTGTCTGTCTGTCTGCCTTGGCCAGGACACAGTGTGTGAGCCATGATGTGTGCATGGGTGAGTCAGTAAGAGAGTGTGATGTCATGCCCTGGACTGGGTAAGAGCCCCTGGTGTGCATTATGTGAGGGTCTGTGTAGCTCTATTGAAGGATGCTGAGTTAGTGAGAGCGTTTGCACGGCCACTCTCAGCTTGATCAACAATACTTGTTACATGTTCTTGCCCTTTCTTCTTCCCACCCTGACTTGCACTCCACAGTCTCTCTCCCTCCTCCGTTCTCTGTTCTCCATTCCCCACTTTCTCACTTTCTTTGCATTTCTCTTGCCTTTCCTCTCACATTCTCTCCCGTCTCCTATCTCCATTGCTCTCTCTCTCTCTCTCCCTCTCACTTTCTCATTCATGGAGCCCACTCATGCGGAGTAGATGATCTGCGATTCTGCCTCTGACTCCGTGTTGCGCTGCAATGACCCATCATTTCACACCAGGGCAAGCAGCACGAGTGTATACATATGAATAAGAGGCTGCTACCGCCGACACTGAGACTGGGAGAGCACCTCTCTCCCGCTCCACCACCCCTCCTGAAGCAGACCTGATGAGTTCAGTCACTTGGGGAAGACAGCGCAGATACTAGGAGGAGAGAGAGAGAAGGCGAGAGAGAAAGAGAGATACTGGAAAAGGAGTCCATCCACTGAATTTCATTAAATACTGTACACATTCCAGCAAATATTTAACTTTTCCTGTTGATAAACATTATGCCAGATATAAATCTAGTAATGTACTCTTATATTTTGAGCAAAATAGTGTTTTTTTAGACATTCAGGGAGTTGGTCTGATGGTCTGGCGTGATGTCATTGACCTCCCCCTTGCTTGCGGGAACAATAAAAGACAAAAGAGGAAAGCCCCCCCACACCTGTGCCATGTGATGTCATACCTGGACCACCTATTGAGATGTGCCTTTTGTTAAGTAAATCAGGTGATAAATGAGTTTAAAAGGAGACTGGAGTAGAAGAAGAAGAAGGAGATGATGCCTGTTTCTAATGGCCCAATGTTTCTTGGTTAGACATGATGGGAGGATTCCGGTTGCAGCTGATTTCTATGCTTATGTGTGAGTTACGGTGTCAAAAATGTTATGCTCATGTTTCGGCGCTTATGAGGACTAATTTGATGGTGTGAAGAACATAACAATTCTGCCGCGGAGGCAGTCAATAAACATTCATTAGACATCAGGAGGACATTATGTTGTAATGTTCCTCGGGGCAGATAAATACCCTGCCATATGCGGGCCGGCAATGTGATCATTTAAATTATCACCCCGGATATTAGAATTAACCACAACTAGCAATTACAGAGGCTAGGGCTATTAGTGAGAAATGTCAATCTAATTATGCATGGGGATGGGACATTATCAGGTAATCCAGGAGAGAGCCTGGCCCGACGCGTAGACATTATTGTCAATGCCTGCCACACGCCTTACGTGGAAAATCTATTGGCTGTTACTCCGCAAAGGTCAACCTGCCATGCCTGATAACATTCATGTCCTGAGTGTCAATTATGATCCTAGGCTGCCAAAATAATTAGAGGGAGAAGGGGAAAGACAGAGGGGGAAAGGAGGGCAAGGGCTTCAGAGCTCGGTTGAGATGGGTGGCCAGTAGCTGAGTCTTGACAGTATTGTGATCAGGCATTGTGAGAGGCATACATACATTTCACCTGGGCATGAACATCAACAAGCAACTGCAGGGGCTCTAAATTGGTCACAAATGCGTTTACACAGACAGCCCGATTCTGATATTTTTCCCAATTATTGGCAAAAGAGCTGATCTGATTGGTCAAAAGACCAATTTGTGGAAAAAATGGCAGTATTGGGCTGTCGTTGTAAACACAGCCAAAATGTGTTTAAGTTTCTAAAACAATCTACTCAGCGTTCAGTGAGCATGGCCAATCGTGTGTCTCAGAAGAACCGAGGAGCAAAGAAGAGGTCAATGGGGAATTGATTTTTCGGAGCTGTATCTTTACAGAGGCAGACTGTCTTCAAAGCGAGCAGGAGATGAGGTGAGCTGTCTGTGTCTCTGTCTTTGTCTCTCCATCAGAGACGGGCCCTGGAGGTGAGGGACGGCCAACCCACTCACTGCCAGGGAGAGGACCAGACCATGTCTGTTATTTGACTGATAAAATAGTAAAAAACTCAACACTGTGACCCCCTCTGCTCTCTCTATGCCTCATAGGAACGGAGAAAACAAAAATAATCATCACCAAATCTGACTCCAGTGAAGCATCAGAGGGAGCACAGAGGGGGAGGATTCATTAAGTAACACAGACTCAGATGAACTCACTACTCACAATTGTGATCCTGCATATTCTGGTTATATCTGCATATTCTGGTTATATCTGCATATTCTGGTTATTACTATTATGTTTTGTGTCCTACTTACAGGGACTGTCTGTAATTTCCTCCGACTACATTCATTAGACCCAATCTGAACCGTTTTGGCCGGCCAAATGATTGTAAGATAGAGAGCGGGGCTTAGCTGAGTGTTTGGACACTAATGAATGTCTTGTGTGGAGCTGAGAATAACTCTCTCCAAGTGTCTGTCCCTGTGTGTGGGGGAGCCTGGGTAATTGAGTTTGGGAAGAGGCCATGTTTTTAATATAAACAGAGAGGGTCATGTGTCTCGAGCTGGTAATGGAGCCATTTGTTGCTTCCATTTGTCATTTGAATGTCATTATAACAGCCTCCTGTTTGTTGTGAATATGAATCTGTTTTACAACAGACTGAGGATTTAGACTGGAACATGAATGAGACTGAAAAATGTGATGACACATGTCAGTAAAATGTTTAGTCCCCTTTCAAGATTTCCAAATATAGGTTTTTCAATAGGAGACCAAAGTCAAGTCTCTGTACTGTATCCTTACTCTATGCCAACATGAATATCCAAAATCAATGCCAGGCATTCAAATAATATGTTTTTTTTCTTTATTTCTTAAGGAAATACAGAGAGGGGACAGACAGTGGTAGGGGGCAAAGTCGGAGTGCGCCCCTCCGTCGCTATGGGGCTATGCGTGGTCCGGAGTCAGGAGTGTTACTGCTGTGCCAGACTCCAGCACAATAAGACCCATTCTCAGACATGTTTCTGCTTGGTCTTGTTCAATGGCCATGCGCACCCTGGTATGCGAGGCCAGTCTCTGTCTAAGTATTCCCGACTCTGAGCGATTCTTTAAAACCCTCATTTCATTCAAGAGCACCTTTTCACTCAGAGCGGGGTTCTGTGCGGATCGCATTGTCATAAGAAAACACATAACTCTCCTATTCATTATTCATTCACAGACCTCCCCTCCAGGTGGTCATGACACGGCATTCCTCGTTGACATTCCGAGACGAGGTTCTGAGCCCCGGCTCTTCCGGAGAAATTGAGGAACGCTTTGGAGGCGCAAGGTGACATCAGAGGGAATTAAACAAGGGTAAGAGGCAGAGAGAAGCGTAGCCTCACCTTATTATAACCTGACCCCAGGCCACAGGTCTCTCCCAAGGGAAGGACACGTCCAGGGCAACGCTGCTGTCACACACACACACAAAGCCACCACCACCACAGTACATACTCTTTCAACTGTTGATTTGCTTTGAGAATATAGGACGTATGTTCACATTAGTAAATCATGTGTCTAGCTTAAGTAATGAAATACGTTTCTGCCTTTCCTGGTAGCTACATTTCGAATAGCTTGCCTAATTTCAGTTTTTGTGACAAGACAAGCAAGTTGAGTGTAGAGAATAATTGTGCCATCTAAACCGCTGTGAAATATATTTTCCTTAACCAAAAATATGACAGTTTCAGCTGTTTGAAGATGGTGTACAAAAACAGAAAGTAAAAGACGTAAAAACAAAATAGCGCACATAGAACAAATCTACAGCTTCTTAGACTTGCTTTCAATGAGAATGACAGATCTATAACTCACATTTCTATGTGAATTTGGTCAGGTCGCCCAAAAATTCAACATTGCAGCTTTATCATACAAGAGTATGGAATATATTGGTCAGTGCAGAAATGTGAAACTAGGCTCTAGGATCCTATGGGTTGACAACATGACAGGTTGAATTTTATGAAGAATGTAAGGAAAAAACATTCAGTGACCCGGAGAGCCACTTTGTAAAAAAAATGTAGACACACACAGAGACGCACACTCCTACAGTCCAATATAAACGTCCCTTTCTCTCACAAACACATATTCGCGGAATGAAATTCCATTTCCTCTAACACAGCTAAGATCCATTTCTCATTATCCATCTTAACTGGCCTCATCTTTTCCTAAAGCCCCATTGTGTGAGTGACAACAAGCCAGCGTGCTTCAGTAAGAAGAGGCTTTGGACCCAGAGGTCCCAGATTTATCTTTGGATGGAGAGAAACCCAGGCAGTGATGCTGAATAGCCCAGGCCTAGGAGCACATATGTACATGGAGGAATTCATTGTCCATACAATCACATCCGCGGAGAAGAACATGGCAAACGCCGGGAGATAATCACACGTTTCTTCTCTCACTGCTGATGATTTATGAGAGCTTCACTCCTCCAGTCCAGAGACCTGGCACCAGTCCTCTCTTTTTGACAACACGGTTTCATTTTCATTATTCTGTCAAAACTGAAGATCGATGACTGAGGCATGTGTACACAGACATATGCAGCACACGCCCACCGAATATGAACAAGAGGCAAACATTAATTTCCTCATGAAAGCACATACATGTGACATGGCTGATGAATTACATGTGAAATGTACGTGTTCTAATCCATCACATTGATTCCTTTACACCTACAATAATGTACACTAGAAAACCTATTCTGTCTTTATATTCCTATCATATACCCGGCAGCTTCTATAAAATCAAAACCTGTGTTTGAGAAAGAGTAGGAATCTGAAGACTCAGGAGATAAAGCCCACTAGGCACAGACGTCAATTCAACGTTGGTTCAATGTACTTTCCTTGAAATGACATGGAAACAACGTTGATTCAACCCGTGTGTGCCCCGTGGGAAGGTTGCATTTATCTTAGGTTCCTTTCTTACAAACATATTACCTCATCAACGTCTGGAAACTTACTCCACCCCTCACTCAATCACAACTCTTAGAACACACAGGATATCTGTTCTCTCATGAACTTCAAGGAGGTAATTGCGACTCTATTTCCTCAACTTTTACAAGCGTTTTGAGAGGTTCTTGTCATTATCGACCCTGCCTTTATGTCTTAATACACACTTAGAATACAGCAGAATTAACCCAATGTCTTGATGATAACTCATGTAATGGGTTGAAGATGGCAGGCAGACAGAAACTGTGCAGACTCTGGGTTAGCACAACCGGGGTAGAGAGACCCAGTAAACACATGGCTCAGCCAGGACCTTGGATGTGGAAACCTGCTTCATGAGGTGTTGCTGGATGGGGACAACAGGCTTTTGCTCATGAGGTCATCCATTTTTCATGGCTGTGAAACCTAAGTGGATATCATCAGCCTGTCGGGGACTCGTTGTGGTTCTGAACACCACTGGTCTGGTAATGGGGGCAGAAAGGATGCAGAGTTTTCCCCTTTCTGCCATCACATGACCACTAACCAGTTCTGAAATGACCCCGTAAGGACAGCTAACAGGGTTTTTCCTAAAACACCATTCCTACCATGCAGTGCCTTTTGGACCTCATAACGTTTGGAGTCACAAGTTTGGACACACTCATTAAAGGGTTTTTCTTTAGTTGACTATTTTCTACATTGTAGAATAATAGTGAAGACATCGAAACTATGAAATAACACATATGGAATCATGTGGTAAGCAAAAAAAGGGTTAAACAAATCAAAATATATTTGATATTTGATATTCTTCAAAGTAGCCATCCATTGCATTGATGACAGATTTGCACACTCTTGGCATTCTCTCAACCAGCTTAATCTGGAATTATCTTCCAACAGTCTTGAAGGACTTCCCACATATGCTGAGCACTTGCTTGCTGCTTTTTCTTCACTCTGTGGTCCAACTCATCCCAAACAATTATGTTGAGGTTGGGTGATTGTGGAGGCCAGGTCATCTGATGCAGCACTACGTCACTCTCCTTCTTGTTCAAATAGCCCTTACACAGCCTGGAGGTGTGTTGGGTCATTGTCCTGTTGAAAAACAAATGATAGTCCCTCTAAGCGCAAACCAGATGGGACAGTCTATTGCTGCAGAATGCTGTGGTAGACATGCTGGTGAAGTGTGCCTTGAATTCTAAATAAACCATGACAGTGTCACCAGCAAAGAACCCCACACCATCACACCTCCTCCTCCATGCTTCACGGTGGGAACCACACATGCGGAGATCATCCGTTCACCTACTCTGCGTCTCACAAAGACACGGCGGTTGCAACCAAAAATCTCAAATTTGGACTCATCAGACCAAAGGACAGATTTCCACCGGTCTCATGTCCATTGCTCGTGTTTCTTGGCCCAAGTACAGTGCCTTGCGAAAGTATTCGGCCCCCTTGAACTTTGCGACCTTTTGCCACATTTCAGGCTTCAAACATAAAGATATAAAACTGTATTTTTTTGTGAAGAATCAACAACAAGTGGGACACAATCATGAAGTGGAACGACATTTATTGGATATTTCAAACTTTTTTAACAAATCAAAAACTTAAAAATTGGGCGTGCAAAATTATTCAGCCCCCTTAAGTTAATACTTTGTAGCGCCACCTTTTGCTGCGATTACAGCTGTAAGTCGCTTGGGGTATGTCTCTATCAGTTTTGCACATCGAGAGACTGAAATTTTTTCCCATTCCTCCTTGCAAAACAGCTCGAGCTCAGTGAGGTTGGATGGAGAGCATTTGTGAACAGCAGTTTTCAGTTCTTTCCACAGATTCTCGATTGGATTCAGGTCTGGACTTTGACTTGGCCATTCTAACACCTGGATATGTTTATTTTTGAACCATTCCATTGTAGATTTTGCTTTATGTTTTGGATCATTGTCTTGTTGGAAGACAAATCTCCGTCCCAGTCTCAGGTCTTTTGCAGACTCCATCAGGTTTTCTTCCAGAATGGTCCTGTATTTGGCTCCATCCATCTTCCCATCAATTTTAACCATCTTCCCTGTCCCTGCTGAAGAAAAGCAGGCCCAAACCATGATGCTGCCACCACCATGTTTGACAGTGGGGATGGTGTGTTCAGCTGTGTTGCTTTTACGCCAAACATAATGTTTTGCATTGTTGCCAAAAAGTTCAATTTTGGTTTCATCTGACCAGAGCACCTTCTTCCACATGTTTGGTGTGTCTCCCAGGTGGCTTGTGGCAAACTTTAAACAACACTTTTTATGGATATCTTTAAGAAATGGCTTTCTTCTTGCCACTCTTCCATAAAGGCCAGATTTGTGCAATATATGACTGATTGTTGTCCTATGGACAGAGTCTCCCACCTCACCTGTAGATCTCTGCAGTTCATCCAGAGTGATCATGGGCATCTTGGCTGCATCTCTGATCAGTCTTCTCCTTGTATGAGCTGAAAGTTTAGAGGGACGGCCAGGTCTTGGTAGATTTGCAGTGGTCTGATACTACTTCCATTTCAATATTATCGCTTGCACAGTGCTCCTTGGGATGTTTAAAGCGTGGGAAATCTTTTTGTATCCAAATCCGGCTTTAAACTTCTTCACAACAGTATCTCGGACCTGCCTGGTGTGTTCCTTGTTCTTCATGATGCTCTCTGCGTTTTTAACGGACCTCTGAGACTATCACAGTGCAGGTGCATTTATACGGAGACTTGATTACACACAGGTGGATTGTATTTATCATCATTAGTCATTTAGGTCAACATTGGATCATTCAGAGATCCTCACTGAACTTCTGGAGAGAGTTTGCTGCACTGAAAGTAAAGGGGCTGAATAATTTTGCAGCAATTCAGCTATGAAGGCCTGAATCACGCACTCCTCTGAACAGTTTATGTTGAGAGGTGTCTGTTACTTGAAGCATTTATCTGGGCTGCAATTTCTGAGGCTGGTAACTCTAATGAATTTATCCTTTGCAGGAGAGGTAACTCTGGGTCTTCCTTTCCTGTGGCTGTCCTCATGAGAGCCAGTTTCATCATAGCTCTTGATGTTTCTTGAGACTGACCTTCATGTCTTAAAGTAATGATGGACTGTCATTTCTCTTTGCTTATTTGAGCTGTTCTTGCCAGAAAATGGACTTGGTCTTTTACCAAATAGGGCTATCTTCTGTATACCACCCCTATCTTGTCACAACACAACTGAATGGCTTCAAACGCATTAAGAAGGAAATAAATTCCACAAATTAACTTTTAACAAGGCACACCTGTTAATTGAAATGCAGTCCAGGTCCACCTCAGTCCACCTCATGAAGCTGGTTGAGGGAATGCCAAGAGTGTGCAAATCTCTCAAGGCAAAGGGTGGCTACTTTGAAGAATCTCAAAAATAAAATATATTTGATTACTACGTGATTCCAAATGTGTTATTTCATAGTTTTGATGTCTTCACTATTATTCTACAATGTAGAAGTAGACAAAACCCCATGAATGAGTAGGTGTGTCCAAACTGTTGGCTGGTACTGTCAGAAAAATAACGTTTGACTTTCAGAAAAACATATTGATCAAGCTCAGGAACTTAATTTTCTTAGGTGCATTTTCCAACCTGTTACGTGCATAGTCCTAACAGGATGGAATCTAACATGGTGGTAATTTGGAGCATAAATTAGCCATAGCTCTGTGAGTGAGCAACATTTTGCTAGCATAATGTTGAACACTTGAACAGGATTTTAACTTCTCTGTCAAACATATTTTAGCATTTAGAAATAATAATGTAGCCTAACAGGGTGGATATTTGTAAGTGGGACAGACTGACAACATGAATTGAGTGTGTATATTTAGCTTTGCCCCATTGTTTTCCCACCAAAGTGGGTGATGACACTTCCTGAATGTGGTGTTGTTGTATGATGGGGTTGTTTTCTTAAATGGAGAGTTACAAAAACATAACCGTGTGGAAACTGATGCAGTAGCAGGGACACACAGAAAATCTTTAAAAAAATAATCATAAATACAATAATCATGAAAACAACGTTATTAATGAGAGAGAATTGAATTAGGACTATAAAATAGTGACGAAATATGTTTTATATTTTATTATTTTATGGCATATGTTTCTCATGGAAGTTGATGAATAACATCTGGGGACGTGACAGAAACGCCCACATCAACTGGGAAAAAAAGTGTTCAGAATGCATACAATTCAATTTCAAGATACTTATGTTTGTGTTTTTAAGGTAAAGGACACTTGGCCTTATATTTAAAGCCTTTTGGAATCCACATTTTACACAAATGAAAAATCATCCAGTTATGTCATTTCCGTGTCCTCTTTCCGACTTAGGACAAAGAGTTTTCAGAAGTAAACAGCTGTCCAATGTGTTTTGGTGGTGTGTGATGGCACAGATGTGTGGACATTTCACGGCTAATAAATAATGTGGAATTGTCCTGCTCTATAATGACATTTTAGGACAAAAAAGGCTGCCATTCTACTGTAAAGAACTTGGACACAACTCAAGAAGGACCGACATAACTCCTATTAATACCCAGACCATGACATTTCTGATATCATAAATATGTCAATGGAATACTATGCCCTACATAGTCCTAATGAGGGCAGCTATAAACAAAAGGATGTCAGATTGTCAATTGTCGTATTATTTCTGATCAAATTCACCTGTCTGACTGCACAAGAAAAACAATTGTACACATATTTTTTTGACACTACTGTTTCACAAGTAGGCTATTCCACTTCAGAGATCCCCAAGGGCATGCAATTAGTCAACGACAAAGCAAGGCGCAAATACAGTGTGACACATTGATAATACATGCAGAATAAGCCCAACCAAAATGGGAAAGCACATGAAAGGTGAGAAACAAACTTCTAATTAATATAATATGCTGTTTGGTTAGATAAGTTAATTTGTATATCTTTAACACACTTATCAATCAATTAATTGTTTATATTGGATCCAAATAATGTATAATTGTAAATCATTAGAATTAAACAGGTGACAAAACATTTAAACATTTACCATATAGCCTATATATCAAGCTCTTTCCTTTGGGAGGCAGAAAAAAAAAGCTATTTTCAAATCTGATGCCAAAGTTGGAGGGGAAAAGTTTATATTAGGGAAAATAATACATACTGCAGAGACAGGACAGAAACATTCAGTCCATTATAGCTAATGCTCTAATGCTGTCACTCTTACATTAGGAGTATAGACACCTGTGTGTGCCTCTCGGTCCCTCTCTCTAAACATCCCTGCTACGGGTCATTTGGACTAGCAACTTGGTCATTTGGTGATTCAATTGGGACAATAGTTAATTGAGCCAATTCACATTCAGAGCAATAACTTGAGCAAAGCACCTGAATTATCACAACCAAGCGTTTCGGGTAATCTTTATATAACGTTAGAGGGGTAAGTAGTTAAAAACATTAAGTCAGAAATTCCAAACTTTCTTTCTCAACCATTTTCCTCTCATTACCAAAAGTATGAATCAATATGAAATGGAGAAACATTGGGTTGATTCACTCAGCAGGACATATATGTCAAATCCAATCATTTCCTTTTGCAATGTAAACACGGAGCAGGGCAATCTATTCCCTGGAACCTGTGGAGGGAGAACTACAGAGAGGGGCTATGGAGTCCGGTATTCCACAGCACTTCAGTGTTTTAGCCTCCCGCAGTCAACAAATCTCAAGCAGCCCATTACTACGGGAGAGCGGGAGTCAGCCAGCGAGCAGGCCAAACATAACATTACTCACATTCACTATACCATAAAGATGTGTCTAAAACATTGCTCAGCCCCGGCAATTCCTTATGGAGATTGTCATAACAGTCTGTAGAAGGATAGAGGGCCACTATCCGGTTTCAGCCAGTTCATCTGAGGACAGGACAGCATGCTGACTCTGTTTGTTTAATTACTTCCCCTCTCCTCTAACCATCAGGTTTCTCTTTGTATTCAAACATGGCGTAATGCTGTAATGCCAACCCCAGATCAATGCCAAGGCAACATGTGGTTGAGACAGTTCTTTAGTAATACGCAGGTGGCCCAGTGGAGGGCAATTTAATTAGTTAAGATTGATAATGTGCCATTTGGGAGATGGGGACTCAAAGGAACTCTATCAATCAAAACTCTCCGCTTCCAAATTGCCTTGTTATATTCCAGTCCACTGGACAGATGCATCTCTTTAAGTTCTTCTCTCAGACCAGTCTGTGCCCGGTGTAAGTGTGTTGACTATGACATATGGTTGTCTTTATGGTCCTGGCCTAGGATCAGTCTGTGTGCTGTATTGGCTAGTTATACTGTATATTGCACCTTCAGAGGCTGGACTGAGATCAGATGGTCTGTAATCTGAGCATGATGGGATTGTTATCAGGTACTGGAGATGGAAGAGGAGAGCTCTCAGGCATAAGTCAATGAAAAGCAGAAGAAACAATAGTCTCGTTTACATATGTTGTTGATATTTCATGTCTCACTTGACACACTATCACATGATGATGTCTACAGTCTTCTTCTTCTGCCACTCGTATATACACAATGGCAATCATTAGACAATATATGAACTGCAATACGATAATCAAGATAATCAAAAGTATGTGGACACCGCTTTAATTTAGTGGAATCGTCTGTCCTCGGTTGCAACACTCACTACCGAGTTCCAAACTGCCTCTGGAAGCAACGTCAGCACAAGAACTGTTCATCGGAATCTTAATGAAATGGTTTTCCATGGCCGAGCAGCCGCACACAAGCCTAAGATCACCATGCGCAATGCCAAGCATCGGCTGGAGTTGTGTAAAGCTCAATGCCGTGGAAACATGTTCTCTGGAGTGATGAATCACGCTTCATCATCTGGCAGTCTGACGGAAGACATACGGTTGGCGGATGCAAGGAGAACACCACCTGCCCCAATGCATAGTGCCAACTTTAAAGTTTGGTGGAGGAGGAATAATGGTCTGGGGCTGTTTTTCATGGTTTGGACTAGGCCCCTTAGTTCTAGTGAAGGGAAATCTTAACACTACTGCATACAATGACATTCTAGATAATTCTGTGCTTCCAACTTTGTGGCAACAGTTTAGGGAAGGCCCTTTCCTGTATCAGCATGACAATGCCCCCGTGCACAAAGCGAGGTCCATACAGAAATGTTTTTGATCGGTGTGGAAGAACTTGACTGGCCTGCACAGAGCCCTGACCTCAACCCCACTGAACACCTTTTGAATTAATTGAAATGCCAACTGCAAGCCAGGCCTAGTCGCCCAACATCAGTGCCCGACCTCACTAATGCTCTTGTGGCTGAATGGAAGCATGTCCCCACAGCAACGTTCCAACATCTAGTGGAAAGCCTTCCCAGAAGAGTGGAGGCTGTTATAGCAGCGAAGGGGGGACAATCTCTATATTAATGCCCATGATTTTAGAATGAGATGTTCAATGAGCAGGTGTCCACATACTTCTGGTCATTGAGTGTACCAGCCCAATGCTTGTTTGAGCCTATATAAACACGGTAGAGGAGCCACAGCACCACAATAACCCCCTCCAACCACCCCTGAAATGGCTTTTGTCTCTCCAGCGTATGCTGCCTCTTTGCTGTAATTGAACAGAACAACAACGTACAGTGAGGAGCTGAGCGGGACTGTAAAGGGTCCGTTTGAGATGCGCCCTGACCCTGACGGGGCATGAAAGCGCTCCCATCCACCTCATTAGGCCTTAAACAGTCCAAAGCCCAAGGTGTAATGAGAGCAAGCAGCGCAACCAGCAGCCCCCTAGCTCCGACCTCAGGTAGCATTTATGAGCAGATCACTCAATGTGATGAGGAACAATAGCAATAAAGTTGATGGGGAACAGCAATACAGGTTCCCTGGCCTAATGGTCCGGGCAATGTAATGAAACATTAGCACTTCTTTCTATAGGAGACAGGCTTGTTGAAAGCAGTTACATGCCAATTACTCAAGGAACAGCAGAAAGGGTTCTGTGATTGGAGCAAGTAATCCAACACCCTACGAAGGCAATCAGGACATGCTGGATTTCTTTTTGACTGCAGATTAGCCCGTCTGCACAGTATAACAAGCAACTTGTTATTAAACAACAAGCCATTTCTATGTCATTCATTTGTCCTGACGTCTTTGTATTCCAATTCCCCTGCCTTGATTATTTATTGACCAAGACGAGAGTGGGCATTGAGCAGGGGCAGTGGGTTCACTCAGTGATGTGAAAAGGGCGAATGATGCCCCTTGTCCACTTTCTTCCATGCCCTCCTCCAACTGATGCCTGCTTATTTTATCCCTCCCTTCCTCTGTCCCAATTCCCTCCCTGCGTGCCAGCCTGTGCCCCCTGTAGTGACGTGTTTCTCCTACTGATCGGTGTTCATTAGAGCAGGGCTGTCAGCGGGCCTGACTACGCAGGGAACACAGTGTGATCATCACAGGTAATAAGGCTCCAGCAGTGCCAGGGTGTCGTTCACCAGGCAGCGTCCGCTTCGTGCTGCTGCGTGTCACGCCTGTGTCTCCAAGATGGTGACAGGAAAAGGAGAAGTAGAGAGGACGCAGCAGTGTCCCCCATCAACCATCTATGGGCATGAATACTGTCTCCTTATCAAAAGCCTGATTAATAAACCCAGTCCACAGAGAGATAGAGGAGGATGAATCACTGTCTAATTACCTCTTCCTCTGCCTGCTCTTCTCTCCATCCACCCCTCCGGCTCTCTGCCTCCGCTGTATTTTGTTACATTTTGTTCCTTCGCCCCATGCTCTGTCCCACCCTGTCACCATTTACCCCATCAGGTAAACAGAGTGTGCTAACATAAGATAATAGATGCATGGGGGTGTTAAAGCACATTTTACGTGGAAGAATACACATTACAGTCATTAGCAAATGGTGAGACACTAGTGTGTATTGAGGCAGAATGGGGAGAACTCCTCAGTACAGAAACACTGGAGGGTGTACCTGAGATGGCCAAACCGGGAAGACATTTGAACCTGGGAAGAATATCAGCACAGTCAGCGGGGAAACACTGGGTATACCTTCTCTGCCAACCAGTCAGTCAGTGGGGTACAGGGAGATAGGGGGCAGAGCATGGGTTAGAGTGCTCTCTCTGTGAACTATGGGGATTCCCCGTCTCTCAACACCTCACACTGTACAGAGTTACTGAAATAGCACCTCACACAGGCAGTATTGAATGAGAGCGGGTGTTAATGAAGCAGGTTGGCATTTATTGGGATGCCTCACGTACTGGAGGCAGCTCTGCAATGTTGTCACTAGCTGGCACAGCCACAAAGTCAGAACATCTGATTTTAAACCTAACCCTAACCTCACTGCTAACATATGCCTAATCCTTTCCTTAATTTAAAACTAAAAAGCGTTTAAAAAAAATGTATTACTTTTTACGATATATAGCCAATTTTAATTTTAAGATTCATCCAAATAAACGTGAACCTGCGTCAATTAACGTATTTAATCCCATCAGTCACAATAGTGACCGTAAAAAACGTTTTCAGTCATAAGGCTCTATAAATGTTACTGAATGATATATCAATGCATTTCCAGCAAATATTGAAATAAAAGAGGGTCTCAATGAAAGATGTACAATGTCACATGTTTAGTGTAAATTGTCACATGACCAGAGCTGTTTACTTCCTGGTTGCACCATGAGAAGAGGATGGCTGCATCAAAGCTACCAAACAAAAGGTTAGTAAAGTACGTTAACATAAAGATAGGACAAAGATTTTTGGTACACATCATCTTTAAGGTGTCTAGTATTGATATATGCATTTGAAATTACTCAACTTTGTTCAGTGTGGTCATAGAATGTGTAAACATGTTGACGACAGCAATAGTGAGCAGCGAGATAACACAGTGCATCTAGGTATACTTATACACATACATAGTTCTTGTTCTACCTAACTTTCTACTCTGTTCTTTCTTTTAGTTTTACTTTGAGTCAAGTTCTGGATATTTTGGATCTAGGTGACGGCCCAGACAAGGCATGATAGCGTTGGGTCAGATATGGACTCTGAGGGGGAGCCAGGCTGTTGAATGTATATGCTGAATCTATGCAAACAGATCATGACAGGAACAAGGTTATCAGTGATGATGTGCAATGCGGATAAATTGCTTTGATTAAATAATGGCCTCAGTTCATGTGGTTGACAACACAAAGATCACTGACAACCAATTTAAGGTTAAGCCCGTCTTCTCTGAGCTCAATGAGTCACACAAAGTCATGCCATTTCAGAAATGGCTGTCAGTGGATGAGAGCATGATCCGATACTATGGCCGACATGGATGTAAGCAATACATTAGAGGTAAACCAATCCGTTTTGGTTACAAGCTATGGAGCCTTGCCTCACCCAGTGGTCACATGTATCACATGGAGCCATATGGTGGATCCCACATACTCCTCCCTGAGACTGGGTTGGGTCAGGGACCCAGTGTCGTTCTCGGTCTTGCAGAGCAATCTCAGGTGCCTCAAGGTTACAAGTTCTTTCATGACAACCTCTTCACTTGCACTCCTCGATGAAATGACAAAAAGAGGATATGGGAGCTCTGGAGCAATGAGGCAAAATGGTCTGTTTGATGTCCCATTCAAGCCACAGAAGGACTTCATGAAGTTACCCTTGGGGAACCTCTGAGGTTCTGACACAAGGACACAAGTTCCTGGTCCTTTGGAAAGACAATAACATTGTCACAGTTGTCACGAACCGGGAGACAACGTCGAGACAAGGAATAACAAAATATATTTATTAAATAAAGCAAACTAAATACAATTAACAATGTTGTGTGTAATCAGTAGTGTGTGTTTGCATGCATAAATGTGATAATGTGGGGTGTTGAAAGGTGCCAAAGCAAACAAACAAACAAAAAGGCCACAAAAACCCCACAACAAAATCTATAAAGGTGTTTGCATGGAGAGAGTCTCCTCCATGAATGGGGAAGTGGTGTATTTATCCTGGGACACACCCGGGCCCAGTTGTGTCCTATGTCGTTGACGACCCTCCCGGCTCCGCCCACCGACATCCTATTAAGGAATACAAGAGCAAAGAGAAAGAATATGGCAGACAGAGTGGGAGGGTCGTCACACAGTGGCAACAAACATGGAGGAGAAATACAGTGAGACCTCTGTCAAGAGATGGAACAAGGAGCGACGTGCCTTTTGACAAAGTCCCACAACCAAAATGCTTTTGGAAAAAAAGGTAAATTGATTCAAGATGTACTGTATGACAGTAGGTCTGACTGATCGTAGTTCAAAATAGTGATGCACAAACTAATTGTGCACTTGGTCCTAAAGCCTACTTCTAAGATATATATATATTATTTTATTTTGTTCAGTGTAGGCCTCTACTTGAATACATATTCTACAGGCCATCTCTATCCTAAATATTACCTGTATGTTCAATGTGAATGGATCACACGACTGCTATACAGTTATTAGTGAATGTTGCACTAAAATGTCACAATGACAATGTTACAATGAATATTGCACTAAAGTACAAGTTCAAATGTTACAATAAAGTTACAATATTAATGTTTCAGTACATGTTGCACTAAAGTAACACTGTTACAATGTATGTTACAATAAAGTTACAATATTAATGTTTCAGTACATGTTGCACTAAAGTAACACTGTTACAATGTATGTTACAATAAAGTTACAATATTAATGTTTCAGTACATGTTGCACTAAAGTAACACTGTTACAATGTATGTTACAATAAAGTTACATGTTGAAATATGTTGATGGTTGTTGTATTTTTGTCTTTGCTCTCAGTATTCGTATCAGTGTTGCATAAGGGTTTTTGATGTGTAAAATAGTCACACTAGAATGTGATGGGGCAAACTAGTAGCAATGCTGGGGACTGCCAGTGACAGGGTTTTAAATGTGTTAATAACTGGGCTGGGTTATTTAAGAATTCTGATGACTGCATAGGAGAAATATGTTAATTCAGTATACGTAACATTATCCCATCGGTCACGATTGTGACCGACCATAAAACACACTTTTTCACCAACTTTTCCATGAAATTAAAAAAAAAGAATGATTGATTATTTCAAAAGGTTACTAATGACACATGATTTGGATATTTTCATGTATGGGAAAAATGTGGGATTAAATGGGATGAGTTAAACATCCCATATCAGTTGGAATGCAGCTAACCTAGCACATGTAGGGCCTAGGCTTTGCCTTTTATGTTGGTTATTCCACCACCACCACCACAGACCTTAGTCAAATGGTTAATTAATTCTAATGGACCAAGAGACAGGGCTGAGATATCTTTAAAGAGATGGTGGGAGGCTCTGTGAAATGACGATTCCAGCATGCATTATTAGTGTGTTATACCTTGGTTTTGCACTATCTCTACTCTTTTGATGCCTCCAGGTAAGTTAGTATGTGAGTTAGTGAGGGGATTTCTACCTTCATTCTGAATGTGAATAGATTCTCAGAGCAATTGGGCCTTTCAAGCACAATGCCTTCACCCTCCTCCCTTTTTGGTGTGGAGAACTAGGCAACATATCGATTTTCCTAGCCAGCTAAAGTCTGTGTACTGTCCCGCTGTTGTTCCTCTGTTCCATTTTCTTCCTCGTTTCCTCTGACTAAATCTGCGTGCCTTGTGAGTGAAATTAGCTGGCCGTGATGGTGCTGTGCCCCTGGGCTCCTGCTGATAGCCGCCTACTGCCTCACCGCTGTAAAGCCAGAGACAGCGACCAGCAGGCTTCCTTCCCAACAGATAAAAAAACACAAATATGAATTGTTATTATTATTATTATATCTCCCTCTCTCTGCTTCGCCCTGACATCCAACTGCCTTCTTCCCATTGGTTGTCAATAGAGAAGCCAAGAGCCTGTAAATCTGTCTGTTTATATACATCACATCAAGTGCAAATATGAATGCTCAATTTCCTAGCAGTGGGCCATCCTCTAATGCATTTATCCTCTGCAAATAGCAATGTCACGCTAACTCTGGGGAGAGGCGTCCACTGAAATGTTATGAATAACTTTATCAAATTACACATTGAAAGCAAGAGGGGAATAATAAGGCTAGCGCCAGTGCTTCCCAGTCCGTACAAGTGAGCCAAGTTAAGAAAACCAGCCGTTTAGAAATGCTCCAGGTCATTCAGTATCCTGTGTTGTTTTCCCTCAGGGCTGAAATCTGAGGTATGAAATAATAGTCAAGGAAACACTGGAATTATCATTATATCATTTAACAAAAGATTAACATTTTTAACACTTTTCTGTGAATTTAACCTCATTGAAATGAAAAGGTACTGTATGTGCAGAAGAAAATATGCCTCAGACATTTTGTTCTTGGCTGTGTTAAATCTCTGGCTAGCCGTAATCAAATGCATGACTGTTAACTTTGATAAATCCTACTTTCAATCATAGTGAATGGAATCCAAGTGTGTCGCTTGCCATAGCCAAGGCTTAGGCACAGTAGTGATTTTTCAGTTTACAAATGGACAGGAGAGAACCACGCTAAGTTGTTCTGTTTCACTGAAACAGGTCTCTGAAAGAGATTTCTCTACACACTAATTAAATTATAAATTCAATATATTTTATCCATATGCCAAATGTCAAGCTGTTTCTGAGTTATTCCTGAGTATGTGCAGAATCAGTTGGTTTTGGCCGGATATCCAGAGTGAAGCATGCTGGGATAGATGCAGAACAGCTGCGTCTCTGACTGAAGATTATAGACCTCCTGGTCATGACCTCCAGCAAAGGTCATGCAGGTCAAATACATATTCCCTACCTTTAAATGACATACAGTCATTGTAGCCTACAACAAGTATTGTCAAATCATTCTTCTTTCACACCAAGAATACATATTTGGATTAATGTACCTAACAAAATAATATCCACAGTATGACAAAAAGAGACTCTAATTCAAACATTCTCTCTCTCTCTCTCTCTCTCTCTCTCTCTCTGTGTAGAAAGAATGTTATTGTTGAATGCTCCTGGAAAGCTGGTTACCATGGTTTGATTGAATAGTGGCCAAGGACAAGTAATAAAACCATTTGAATGATCTCTATGGGCCCGATTCCGACTTGAGTTAAGCGTGCATAAATGGAATGGAATTACCTTTTTATACACTTTTCTCACTGTGCATTCTGAACTAGAACTTTAGTATGAGAATAGCATGCTATTCAACCACTATTCGTTTTGGATGGTGATCAAATAAATGAAGGTGTGTCTACAGATACTCTGTATTCTGACCTTGACTTAATTCCCTAATAATTCCATCCCCTTTATGCGCGAGGAAACGTTTACCTAGCGTTTCTAAGTAGAAAAAGCATCTACTTTCATTTTCAGATAGAAATAACAGCTTTCTCCATGCGCTGTAATTCACAGATTGATACGAGCTATTGATAAGAGCTAGGTAAATTAGTAATCCGTTTGGATAAGGGGATTGTAAATATAAATTACTTGTTTTAGATCTATTTTACCTTACAAATGTGAAACCGGTTATACGGCTGTAAACTGAAGCAAATAAAATAAAATAACATTTTATTGGTCACATACACATGGTTAGCAGATGCTAATGCGAGTGTAGCGAAATGTTTGTGCTTCTAGTTCCGACCGTGCAGTAATATCTAACAAATAATCTAACATTTTCACAATGACTACCTTATACAAACAAGTGTAAGGAAATTATTAAGAATATGTACATATAAATATATGGATGAGTGATGGCCGAACGGCATAGGCAAGATGCAGTAGATGGTATAGTATATACATACAGTGCCTTGCGAAAGTATTCGGCCCCCTTGAACTTTGCGACCTTTTGCCACATTTCAGGCTTCAAACATAAAGATATAAAACTGTATTTTTTTGTGAAGAATCAACAACAAGTGGGACACAATCATGAAGTGGAACGACATTTATTGGATATTTCAAACTTTTTTAACATATCAAAAACTGAAAAATTGGGCGTGCAAAATTATTCAGCCCCTTTACTTTCAGTGCAGCAAACTCTCTCCAGAAGTTCAGTGAGGATCTCTGAATGATCCAATGTTGACCTAAATGACTAATGATGATAAATACAATCCACCTGTGTGTAATCAAGTCTCCGTATAAATGCACCTGCACTGTTATATTCTCAGAGGTCCGTTAAAAGCGCAGAGAGCATCATGAAGAACAAGGAACACACCAGGTAGGTCCGAGATACTGTTGTGAAGAAGTTTAAAGCCGGATTTGGATACAAAAAGATTTCCCAAGCTTTAAACATCCCAAGGAGCACTGTGCAAGCGATAATATTGAAATGGAAGGAGTATCAGACCAGTGCAAATCTCCCAAGACCTGGCCGTCCCTCTAAACTTTCAGCTCATACAAGGAGAAGACTGATCAGAGATGCAGCCAAGAGGCCCATGATCACTCTGGATAAACTGCAGAGATCTACAGCTGAGGTGGGAGGCTCTGTCCATAGGACAACAATCAGTCATATATTGCACAAATCTGGCCTTTATGGAAGAGTGGCAAGAAGAAAGCCATTTCTTAAAGATATCCATAAAAAGTGTTGTTTAAAGTTTAAAGCCACAAGCCACCTGGGAGACACACCAAACATGTGGAAGAAGGTGCTCTGGTCAGATGAAACCAAAATTGAACTTTTTGGCAACAATGCAAAACGTTATGTTTGGCGTAAAAGCAACACAGCTCATCACCCTGAACACACCATACCCACTGTCAAACATGGTGGTGGCAGCATCATGGTTTGGGCCTGCTTTTCTTCAGCAGGGACAGGGAAGATGGTTAAAATTGATGGGAAGATGGATGGAGCCAAATACAGGACCATTCTGGAAGAAAACCTGATGGAGTCTGCAAAAGACCTGAGACTGGGACGGAGATTTGTCTTCCAACAAGACAATGATCCAAAACATAAAGCAAAATCTACAATGGAATGGTTCAAAAATAAACATATCCAGGTGTTAGAATGGCCAAGTCAAAGTCCAGACCTGAATCCAATCGAGAATCTGTGGAAAGAACTGAAAACTGCTGTTCACAAATGCTCTCCATCCAACCTCACTGAGCTCGAGCTGTTTTGCAAGGAGGAATGGGAAAAAATTTCAGTCTCTCGATGTGCAAAACTGATAGAGACATACCCCAAGCGACTTACAGCTGTAATCGCAGCAAAAGGTGGCACTACAAAGTATTAACTTAAGGGGGCTGAATCATTTTGCGCGCCCAATTTTTCAGTTTTTGATTTGTTAAAAAAGTTTAAATATCCAATAAATGTCGTTCCACTTCATGATTGTGTCCCACTTGTTGTTGATTCTTCACAAAAAAATACAGTTTAAATCTTTATGTTTGAAGCCTGAAATGTGGCAAAAGGTCGCAAAGTTCAAGGGGGCCGAATACTTTCGCAAGGCACTGTATGAGATGAGTAATGTAGGGTATGTAAACATTATATAAAGTGGAATTGTTTAAATGACTAGTGATACATTTATTACATCCAATTATTAATTATTAAAGTGGCTAGAGATTGAGTCTGTTGGCAGCAGCCACTCAATGTTAGTGATAGCTATTTAACAGTCTGATGGCCTTGAGATAGAAGATGTTTTTCAGTGCCTCGGTCCCAGCTTTGATTCACCTGTACTGACCTCGCCTTCTGGATGATAGCGGGGTGAACAGGCAGTGGCTCGGGTGGTTGTTGTCCTTGATGATCTTTTTTGCCTTCCTGTGACATGCTGTAGGTGTCCTGATTGGGTGCTGTAGGTGTCCTAGATTGTATACAGATGTAGGATCTTAATTTGAGCCAGTCTGCTACAGCAGGAAAATAATCCTGCAGAAAAAGGAAATGTGAATTATTCGTTATTATTATATGGATTAGAATATATTGTTGTAGGGGCTGATACATTTTTTCAAAGTGGAAATTACAAACTTCAGAAGCCTTTTTTAACCTTTTTTAACCTCAAATACACTACTAAGTTTTACATTTGCTGAATTGCAAGAAAGTTCTTCTGCAACAGGGTGACCAAATTAAGATCCTACACCTGTACGTGCTGCTGATTTAGTTCAAGTGCATCTCTGGGTTCTAACCTCCATGGTCCAACCGTCATCATAAACCAAACAGTTAAAGCTGCACACTGAAAAAGAGTCTGTCATTCATCAAAAGTCCTTCTCATCCATTGTTTAAAAGTCAGATGTGATTGTGTCCTCATTGAAATTCATGAGGTGCCTGTGTGCATGAGAATGCTTTAGTCGTGTTCCTGGAGTAATTTGCCTGAGTGTTATTTCAATGGGATGGAATAGCCTGTCCTCTCCCAATATGATGCTGTACCACTGCGGTAAGACACATCCCACACAGAATTATGATGAGGTGGCCATTTAACACCCATAATTTCACAGTGCTCAGGCAAGCGCAGCACAGCAGAAGGTGGGAAGATTAGCCAAACTATGCCTGTTTCCTTACACCCCGCTAACTCATGTGGTAAAGTATCTTGTGCCTGTGTGCTTGTTTTAGATGTAGTTCTGGTGGAATCAACAGTGACATTTATGCTAATTTAGAGGATTAAATCCAAAGGGTATTCTCAAGGTTAATTATATGATTTGAAACCAATAAATACAGTGAAATCAATTGGTTTCTTTTAAATGGACCAATAATTAATGATCCTATGCCCCCTCTCTACTCTGACACACCACCCTGTTCCATTAAAAGAGAGAGAGAGAGAGAGAGAGAGAGAGAGAGAGAGAGAGAGCAGCATATCTATGCGATGGCAGCATAATTGAGGCGCAAGGATTTTTAATCAATTAGAAATGGAGGGCTAATTAAAGGCGGCATTGTGTTTACTGATTCAGAGCCACCGGCTAGGAGAAGAGCAGAGAGGGGAATGTAGCTGCACGCAACAAGCAGCAGGCAGCCGGCAGGGCCCAACACAACCTGCAATGTGTCGGATTCTATTCACCACTACAGTACAGCCGCGTCATTGTCTGAGAGGAAAGGACAGCCCAGCTGACCCACTGTAGCTATAGAGCTGAGACTGACTGGTAATGTCCAAAAGTGTCCACATGGAGTCTGTTACAGTTTTGAGGAGGTCGTATACGCCTATTATCAAGTGGTGTTAATGAAAGAAAAATGTCAGCAATAAAGTGCTGACCCGATGAAAGCTAGGCAAGAACGTTGTTATGAAATGTAAATGAATGTATTTGCCACATACACAATAAAGGCCATTTTCCTGACAACCTCAAAGTGAAGGTAATTTCATTACCCGCGCCCAAACTCTACATGCCTGACTGGTCCCGGGAAGAAAAAAAATCAATAGACACCATTACCATGGTTTTCAGTTAAGATGTCATGGATATGCCTGGTGTGTGTGCGTGTGCGTTCTCGTGCAAGTGCAAACAAACCTCATTTGCCACTGACTAATGAAGATTTAAGAACCTCCTGTTGGTCTTTTAGCAGAGGGTTGTCAGGGGTTGATTACATATTAAAATCAGTATGAGAGCTGAGTTGAGATGAGTTGAGCTACAACGTCCTGTGTTTCATCCTGTCACTGTGTCGAGGCTCAGGCTGAGGAATGGCACCTCACCTGACCTCGTGACCTCCCAGGTTAACCAGTGGGAGGAGGAGGAGAGTTGAAGGAGTCAGACGAGTCACTGGACTGAATCGTGCCCCTGCAGCCAGACTTTTCCATCTGCTATATGCAGTCTGCTTCATAATTAAAATGAATGACGGATTATTAAGCACAGGCCGGCCTTTTCTCTGAACACACACACACACACACACACACACACACACACACACACACACACACACACACACACACACACTGTCCTATCACACGTGTCTTAACCATGCCCTGAAACCTCTTTCAGTTAGGACACGTAAATCAACATTAGGCCTTCCCTCTTTTATTACACAGATGTTTTCCATCTGGAATACATAGACCTGCTATTGTTTTGACATTGCTGTCCTATTTGGGATTTTCATCCCATTCTCGCTGGGTCAATAGGCTTATCTAGCTCCTGCTAAGAGGCCTCAGATTTGGCTTTCATTTCGCAACAAGGGCACTTTGCATCTCTCATTTCAGGAACACCAGGAGGCAGTTTTTCCCACTCCTCCTGGTGCTGAGAGCCATCGTGTCCCACTGTGATCTATAGATCAGCACAAACCGCCCTGATGGACTGCATAACCAATGGTAAAACCTGGCTAAATCTACAGTACTATCTGGGTCTCTCTCTGCACACCTTCTCCGATCAAATAATAAATACTTGCCAATGCCCCACTGTCCGGTTGAGTTTTGCTAATGAATGACTTGACTGTATGTGTTCGGTAAAGGCATACAATGACCAAGGCTGGGAAGTTTGGGGGGTTTTCAGTAGTGCTGTATCTGTTCCTCGAGTAATCAAGTTATGTCAAATGTGTCACTGAAGCAAATAAATTAGCTTATGTTTACAGTGTGTGTGATGTTATGCCAGGTTCCACTCAGCCCGAATGAAGATCTCTACATCTCTGATATTTGTTAGTGGTGTTAATATCTTGAAGGCATCTCCTCATTATGGAAGACGCTGCAATTACACACTCTAATGCACAGGTGTATACAAACAACAGTTACTGTATATGAGGTATGGTTAAAGCATAGATACAGTTGAAGTCAGAAGTTTGCATACTTAGGTTCATTAAAACTCATTTTTCAACCACTCCACACATTTCTTGTTAAAAAACTATAGTTTTGTCAAGTCGGTTAAGACATCTACTTTGTGCATGACACAAGTCATTTTTCCAACAATTGTTTACGGACAAATTATTTCACTTATAATTCACTGTATCACAATTCCAAATTGGTCACAAGTTTACATACACTAAGTTGACTGTTCCTTTAAACAGCTTGGAAAATTCCATAAAATGACGTCATGGCTTTAGAAGCTTCTGATAGGCTAATTGACATCCTTTGAGTCAATTGGAGGTGTACCTGTTTGAAGGCCTACCTTCAAACTCAGTGCCTCTTTGCATGGGAAAATCTAAAGAAATCAGCCAAAATTGTAGACCTCCACAAGTCTGATTCATCCATGGGAGCAATTTCCAAATGCCTGAAGGTATCACGTTCATCTGTACAAACAATAGTACGCAAGTATAAACACCATGGGACCACGCAGCCGTCACATCGCTCAGGAAGGAGACTCATTCTGTCTCCTAGAGATGAACGTACTTTGTTGCGAAAAGTGCAAATCAATCCCAGAACAACAGCAAAGGACCTTGTGAAGATGCTGGAGGAAACAGGTACAAAAGTATCTATATCCACAGTAAAACGAGTCCTATATCGACATAACCTGAAAGGCCGCTCAAAAAGGAAGAAGCAACTGCTCCAAAACCACCATAAAAAAACAGACTACGGTTTGCAACTGCACATGGGGACAAAGATCGTACTTTTTGGAGAAATATCCTCTGGTCTGATGAAACAAAAATATAATTGTTTGGCCATAATGACCATCGTTATGTTTAGAGGAAAAAGGGGGATGTTTGCAAGCCGAAGAACACCATCCCAACCATGAAGCATGGGGGTTGCAGCATCATGTTCCGGGGGTGCTTTGCTGCAAGAGGGACTGGTGCACAAAATAGATGGCGTCATAGGCCTCCCGGGTGGCGCAGTGGTTAAGGGCGCTGTACTGCAGTGCCAGCTGTGCCACCAGAGACTCTGGGTTCGTAACCGGCCGCGACCGGGAGGTCCGTGGGGCGACGCACAATTGGCCTTGCGTCATCCGGGTTAGGGAGGGTTTGGCCGGTAGGGATATCCTTGTCTCATCGCGCACCAGCGACTCCTGTGGCGGGCCGGGCGCAGTGCGCCCTGGTTGCCAGGTGCACGGTGTTTCCTCCGACACATTGGTGCGGCTGGCTTCCGGGTTGGATGCGCGCTGTGTTATCGGAGGACGCATGACTTTCAACCTTCGTCTCTCCCGAGCCCGTACGGGAGTTGTAGCGATGAGACAAGATAGTAGCTACTTACAATTGGATACCACGAAATTGGGGAGAAAAAAGTAAAATTCAAACACCAAAAAAAAATAGATGGCTTCATGAGGAAGGAAAATGATGTCGATATATTGAAGCAACAACTCAAGACATCAGTCAGGAAGTTAAAGCTTGGTCGCAAATAGGTCTTCCAAATGGACAATGACCCCAAGCATATTTCCAAAGTTGTGTCAAAATGGCTTAAGGACAACAAAGTCAAGGTATTGGAGTGGCCATCCCAAAGCCCTGACCTCAGTCCCATAGAAAATTTGTGGGCAGAACTGAAAAAGCGTGCAATAGCAAGGAGGCCTACAAACAGATACTAGCACTAAGACCGCACTCAGTCAGCTGTATAAGGAAATAAGCAAACAGGAAACCACTCACCCAGAGGCGGCGCTCCTAGTGGCCGGAGACTTTAATGCAGGGGAACTTAAATCAGTTCTACCAAATCTCTATCACCATGTTAAATGTGCAACAAGAGGGAAAAAAAATTCTAGATCACCTGTACTCCACACACAGAGACGCGTACAAAGCTCTCCCTCACCCTCCATTTGGTAAATCTGACCACAACTCTATTCTCCTGATTCGTGCATACAAGCAAAAAAGAAAGCAGGAAGCACCAGTGACTCGGTCAATAAAAAAAATGGTCAGATGAAGCAGATGCTAAACTACAGGATTGTTTTGCAATCGCAGACTGGAACATGTTCCGGGATTCTTCCGATGACATTTAGGAATACACCACATCCGTCACTGGCTTTATCAATAAGTGCATTGAGGACGTCGTCCCTACAGTGACTGTACGTACATACCCCAACCAGAAGCCATGGATTACAGGCAACATTCGCACTGAGCTAAAGGGTAGAGCGGCCGCTTTCAAGGTACGGGACTCTAACCCGGAAGCTTACAAGAAATCCCGCTATGCCCTGCGACGAACCATCAAACAGGCAAAGCGTCAATACAGGGCTAAGATTAAATTATACTACACCGGCTCCGACGCACGTCGGATGTGGCAGGGCTTGCAAACTATTACAGACTACAAAGGGAAGCACAGCCACGAGCTGTCCAGTGACACGAGCCTACCAGACGAGCTAAATCACTTCTATCCTCGCTTTGAGACAAGCAACACTGAGGCATGCATGAGAGCATCAGCTGTTCCGGGCGACTGTGATCACGCTCTCCGTAGCCGACGTGAGTAAGACCTTTAAACAGGTCAACATACACAAGGCTGCGGGGCCAGACGGATTACCAGGACGTGTGCTCCGGGCATGTGCTGACCAACTGGCAGGTGTCTTCACTGACATTTTCAACATGTCCCTGATTGAGTCTGTAATGCCAACATGCTTCAAGCAGACCACCATAGTCCCTGTGCTCACGAACACAAAGGCAACCTGCCTAAATGACTACAGACCCGTAGCACTCACGTCTGTAGCCATGAAGTGCTTTGAAAGGCTGGTAATGGCTCACATCAACACCATTATCCCAGAAAAGGACAAAAGGAACACCTATGTGAGTAGTTCATTGACTACAGCTCAGCGTTCAACACCATAGTACCCTCAAAGCTCATCACTAAGCTAAGGATCCTGGGACTAAAGACCTCCCTCTGCAACTGGATCCTGGACTTCCTGACAGGCCGCCCCCAGGTGGTGAGGGTATGTAGCAATACATCTGCCACGCTGATCCTCAACACTGGAGCTCCCCAGGGGTGCGTGCTCAGTCCCCTCCTGTACTCCTTGTTCACCCACGACTGAATGGCCAGGCATGACTCCAACACCATCATTAAGTTTGCTGACGACACAACAGTGGTAGGACTGATCACCGACAACAACGAGACAGCCTATAGGGAGGAGGTCAGAGACCTGGCCGGGTGGTGCCAGAATAACAACCTATCCCTCAACGTAACCAAGACTAAGGAGATGATTGTGGACTACAGGAAAAGGAGCACCGAGCACATCCCCATTCTCATCAACGGGGCTGTAGTGGAGCAGGTTGAGAGCTTCAAATTCCTTGGTGTCCACATCAACAACAAACTAGATTGGTCCAAACACACCAAGACAGTCGTGAAGAGGGTACGACAAAGCCTATTCCCCCTCAGGAAACTAAAAAGATTTGGCATGGGTCCTGAGATCCTCAAAAGGTTCTACAGCTGCAACATCGAGAGCATTGGTTGCATCACTGCCTGGTACGGCAATTGCTCGGCCTCCGACCGCAAGGCACTTCAGAGGGTAGTGTGTACGGCCCAGTACATCACTGGGGCTAAGCAAGGATCAAAGACCCCAGCCACCCCAGTCATAGACTGTTCTCTCTACTACCGCATGGCAATCGGTACCGGAGTGCCAAGTCTAGGACAAAAAGGCTTCTCAACAGTTTTTACCCCCAAGCCATAAGACTCCTGAACAGGTAACCAATGGTTACCCGGATTATTTGAAAGCGGCAGCTCTACCCCTACATACATACTCTACATACACCTGCAGTGAAGGATAAACTCAAGACACATCCCACAATGGAAAGGGAAGAACAGCCTGGTTTCATAGACTAGACGTAACATAGTACATGTAAATCCGGAACTCTCAAATTAGTATGATATTTTACGTTTGGTATGGTTACAGAAGACAGACAGTTACTTAAAGCAAAAATGAAAGTAGGGTGGTTGGTCAAGGTAAATGGGTAGGGGTATAATGTGATTGTCTAGCAACCCAAAGGTTGCAAGATCAAATCTCATCCCAGACAACTTTATCATTTTATCTAATTAGCAACTTTTCAACTACTTACTACTTTTTAGCTACTTCGCAACTACTTAACATGCTAGCTAACCCTAACCTTAACCCTTTTAGCTAACCCTTCCCCTAACCTTAAGCTTTTTAGCAAACCCTTCCCTAACACTAACTCTAACCTTAACCCAACTCCTAAACTTAACCCTAACCTCTAGCCTAGATAACATTAGCTAGATAGCTAACGTTAGCCACCTAGCTAGAATTCATAACATACACTATGTTTTACAAATTCGTAACATATTGTAAGTTTTGCAAATTTGTAACACATAATACAAATTGTAATTCGTAACATATCATACCAAATGGGTGATGGGACATTATAAATGAATACATACCATACAAAACGTAACATGTCATACTGAATGGAGTGTCTCGGATTAAAGTACAGCATAATACAAATGCTCTGAGGGAGAGACAGAAATTGAGAAAATGAGAGAGAGAGACAATGCCAGAGAGCTAACCAGTGTGACTTATCTCCAGACAACAAAAGCCTCTTTTAAAAACAGCTTGTAAATTCTGGCCGTGGAGAAGCCTACAGAATCTGATGAACCAGAGGAAAGTATCGTCTAACCCAGGGGCGCAGGAAAACACACACAACTGGTAGCCTCTGCGTGTGAAAAACAGAAACCAAAACAAACTCTCAGAAGCACACATACACAAGGCTAAGCAGGCTAAATTTTCCCTGACATTGTGAGAGTACGTGAGAACATTTGTTCTCTGCTGAATTTAAGGGTGGTGGTGCCACTCCATGAAGAGAGAGTCATAATTGTTTTCTTTGAGACAGGCAGAGTGCTCACAGTTCACAGCTCTATACTCCACGTTTAACTCACTAATAAAACACCTGACTGCCAGGAAATAACCCTCTAGGCTGAGATACTCTGCTGGTACTGGATTATCTGATAAAGCCAAACTGTGTTGAATTGGGTCTACAGCTCTTTACTCTCTCTTTTACGTACAACCACTCAAAACTGTTTACTTACAGTGCCATGCGAAAGTATTCAGCCCCCTTGAACTTTGCGACCTTTTGCCACATTTCAGGCTTCAAACATAAAGATATAAAACTGTATTTTTTTGTGAAGAATCAACAACAAGTGGGACACAATCATGAAGTGGAACGACATTTATTGGATATTTCAAACTTTTTTAACAAATCAAAAACTGAAAAATTGGGCGTGCAAAATTATTCAGCCCCTTTACTTTCAGTGCAGCAAACTCTCTCCAGAAGTTCAGTGAGGATCTCTGAATGATCCAATGTTGACCTAAATGACTAATGATGATAAATACAATCCACCTGTGTGTAATCAAGTCTCCGTATAAATGCACCTGCACTGTGATAGTCTCAGAGGTCCGTTAAAAGCGCAGAGAGCATCATGAAGAACAAGGAACACACCAGGCAGGTCCGAGATACTGTTGTGAAGAAGTTTAAAGCCGGATTTGGATACAAAAAGATTTCCCAAGCTTTAAACATCCCAAGGAGCACTGTGCAAGCGATAATATTGAAATGGAAGGAGTATCAGACCACTGCAAATCTACCAAGACCTGGCCGTCCCTCTAAACTTTCAGCTCATACAAGGAGAAGACTGATCAGAGATGCAGCCAAGAGGCCCATGATCACTCTGGATGAACTGCAGAGATCTACAGCTGAGGTGGGAGACTCTGTCCATAGGACAACAATCAGTCGTATATTGCACAAATCTGGCCTTTATGGAAGAGTGGCAAGAAGAAAGCCATTTCTTAAAGAAATCCATAAAAAGTGTTGTTTAAAGTTTGCCACAAGCCACCTGGGAGACACACCAAACATGTGGAAGAAGGTGCTCTGGTCAGATGAAACCAAAATTGAACTTTTTGGCAACAATGCAAAACGTTATGTTTGGCGTAAAAGCAACACAGCTCATCACCCTGAACACACCATCCCCACTGTCAAGCATGGTGGTGGCAGCATCATGGTTTGGGCCTGCATTTCTTCAGCAGGGACAAGGAAGATGGTTAAAATTGATGGGAAGATGGATGGAGCCAAATACAGGACCATTCTGGAAGAAAACCTGATGGAGTCTGCAAAAGACCTGAGACTGGGACGGAGATTTGTCTTCCAACAAGACAATGATCCAAAACATAAAGCAAAATCTACAATGGAATGGTTCAAAAATAAACATATCCAGGTGTTAGAATGGCCAAGTCAAAGTCCAGACCTGAATCCAATCGAGAATCTGTGGAAAGAACTGAAAACTGCTGTTCACAAATGCTCTCCATCCAACCTCACTGAGCTCGAGCTGTTTTGCAAGGAGGAATGGGAAAAAATTTCAGTCTCTCGATGTGCAAAACTGATAGAGACATACCCCAAGCGACTTACAGCTGTAATCGCAGCAAAAGGTAGCGCTACAAAGTATTAACTTAAGGGGGCTGAATAATTTTGCACGCCCAATTTTTCAGTTTTTGATTTGTTAAAAAAGTTTGAAATATTCAATAAATGTCGTTCCACTTCATGATTGTGTCCCACTTGTTGTTGATTCTTCACAAAAAAAATACAGTTTTATATCTTTATGTTTGAAGCCTGAAATGTGGCAAAAGGTTGCAAAGTTCAAGGGGGCCGAATACTTTCGCAAGGCACTGTACACCTCCACAAGTCTGGTTTAATTCTGTGGGTAGTTTTTAGGTGAAGTTCTGCCTGTAAATAAAAAACTAGCCAGTGAAATGAGAGAGAGGGCTCTTAAATTAAACGTGCACTGTGCTAAACAGTCATGGGGATTATTTAGCTGACGCTATTAAAGCAAGAGCAAAGTAATATTCTGCCTTCAAAGACTCTCACAGGGGGGTATCAAGTCACTATCAAGCAGAAGGCTTTTAGATTTAGCATGGAACAATAAAACAAGCAGCAGTGACCTTCAATTTGAACTGAGGCCTTGCCGCTTGCGAAGTCAAACTGACTTCAAAATCAGCAGTACTGGTTGTCTTTTATTGGGTAGAACCATTAGCAACGTTACGGTTTGTGGACTTGTTCATTGCTCCATCTTTGTTAATGAAAAAATAAATCCCACGTGAGCTCAATCTTGATATTCCAGAGAAGACTGGGTCTGCTCTTCCTATACTCTGTATCGCAGGAGGCGAATACGGCTCATAACAATATCTGGAACTGTGCAAATAGAATGGCATCAACCACATGGAAACCATGTTTTTATTCCGGTGGAGGAGATCTTTGTGGGCTATACTCAGCCTTGTCTCAGGGTAGTAAGTTAGTGGTCTGTTGATATCCCTCTAGTGGTGTGGGGGCTGTGCTTTGGCAAAGTGGGTGGGGTTATATGCTGCCTGGTTGGCCTTGTTTGGGGGTATCGTCGGACGGGGCCACAGTGTCCCCCGACCCACCCCTGACTCAGTCTCCAGTATCTATGATGCAATAGTCTATGTGCAGGGGGGCTAGGGTCAGTCTGTTATAGCTGGAATAATTATCCTGTCTTATCGGTTGTCCTGTGTGAATTTAAATATGCTCTCTCTAATTCTCTATCCCTCCCTTCCCGGAGGTCCTCAGCCCTAGCATCATGCCTCAGGACTACCTGGCCGGATGACTCCTGGCCTGATGACTCCTGGCTCTACCCCTGGTCGTGCTGCTGCTCCAGTTTCAACTATTCTGCCTGCGGCTAGGGAACCCTGACCTGTTTACCGGACGTGCTACCTTGTCCCGGACCTGCTGTTTTCGACTCTCTCTCTCTCTCTCTCTAAAGCACCTGCTGTCTCGATCTCTGAATGATCGGCTATGAAAAGCCAACTGACATTTACTCCTGAGGTACTAACCTGTACCCTCTACAACCACTGATTATTATTTGACCCTGCTGGTCATCTATGAACGTTTGAACATCTTGAAGAACAATCTGGCATTAAATGGCCCTGTACTCTTATAATCTCCACCCAGCACAGCCAGAAGAGGACTGGCCACCCCTCAGAGCCTGGTTCCTCTCTAGGTTTCTTCCTAGGTTCCTGCCTTTCTAGGGAGTTTTTCCTAGCCACAGTGCTTCTACATCTGCATTGCTTGCCATTTGGGATTTTAGGCTGGGTTTCTGTATAGCACTTTGAGACATCTGTTGATGTAAAAAGGGCTTTAAAAAAAAAAAATTGATTGACTGATTTGATACCATTCCACCTATTCCGCTCCAGCCATTACCACGAGCCCGTCCTCCTTAATTAAGGTGCCACTACCCTCCTGTGCTCTGTATACCAGCTACGTAGCCATGGCAACATTTCAATTTAGTGGGCCTATTGATTTTACCATTAGAGATCGTATTATTCACAGAGCAAAATGTTGCTCGTCATCTTCTGTCCCAAGTCCTAGCTTGGTAGGGCAGTAACATGCTCTCCATTATGAGTAGGTATCAGCCTGGCACATTTTTGCAAAAAGGGCAAATGTCACAGTAGCTGATGTTTTTCTCAATACATTGCAGTCAATACGAAAAGATGAGTGTCACAGGGTTGACATTTATTTCAATACATTGCAGTCAATGGGAAAAGATGTCACAGGGTTGACGTTTTTCTCATTTATCTCATGCATGTCTCTCTCTCACTCTCTACCTCATCTTTATCCCCCCTCATTCTCTTCTCTCCCTCCCCATTCTTTCACACTCTCCCCCTCTCCACATCTCTCTCCCTCCCTCACTCTCCCCCTCCCTCACTCTCCCCCTCCTCCCCACCTCATCTCTCTCTGCCTCCTACTTTGCCTCCCTCTCCCTCCCCCTCCTCTCATCTCTCTCTCCCTCCTACTTTTCCTCCCTCCACCTCCTCTCATCTCTCTCTCCCTGTCCCTCTTTCACCCTCTTTCTCTCCTTCTGCCTCACTCTCCCCCTTCTCTTTCTCTCTCCTCCCCCTCCATTCTCTTTCCCTCCTTATTTCCTGCCTCCCCTTCCTCTCCTCTCCTCTCGTCCTTCCGTCCGTGTGTGTGTGTGTGTGTGTCCGTGTGTGTGTGTGTGTGTGTGTTTATCAGTTACACATTCATGTCAGTACATACAAAAAGAAGGTCACATGGGGGAGAGGCGTTGTGCCGTGAGGTGTTGCATTATTTGTTTTTTGAAACAAGGTTTGCTGTCAAAAAAGCAGAGCATCTCTTTATCACAGACCGACTTCTCCACATTATTACAACCATTGAATCAATATGTTCTGACCATGACAGTTTACAATCTATGGTAACATCAAGTAATTTAGTCTCCTTAACTTGCTCAAAAGCCACCATTCATTGCCTGATTCAGGTCTAGAACTTAGGGAATGATTTGTACCAAATACAATGCTCTTAGTTTTAGAGTTTGGTACTGGCCACCCGTTGTAAAACTGACTGCAACTCATTGTTTAGGGTTGCAGTGCATACCTGAATGCACACGCTATGTTTAATTCCAGTGGCAGGCAGGCAGGCAGGCAGGCAGGCAGGCAGGCAGGCAGGCAGGCAGGCAGACAGACACACATGCACAGGCAGTTAGGCAGGCAGGCAGACAGACAGAGGCCCGGCAGGCAGGCAGACAGAGGCCCGGCAGGCAGACAGACAGAGGCCCGGCAGGCAGACAGACAGAGGCCCGGCAGGCAGACACAGACAGTTAGGCAGGCAGGCAGACAGACAGACAGAGGCCCGGCAGGCAGACAGACAGAGGCCCGTCAGGCAGACAGACAGAGGCCCGGCAGGCAGACAGACAGAGGCCCGGCAGGCAGGCAGGCAGGCAGGCAGGCAGGCAGACAGACACACATGCACAGGCAGTTAGGCAGGCAGGCAGACAGACAGAGGCCCGGCAGGCAGGCAGACAGAGGCCCGGCAGGCAGACAGACAGAGGCCCGGCAGGCAGACAGACAGAGGCCCGGCAGGCAGACACAGACAGTTAGGCAGGCAGGCAGACAGACAGAGGCCCGGCAGGCAGACAGACAGAGGCCCGGCAGGCAGACAGACAGAGGCCCGGCAGGCAGACAGACAGAGGCCCGGCAGGCAGGCAGACAGAGGCCCGGCAGGCAGGCACAGGCAGTTAGGCAGGCAGGCAGACAGACAGAGGCCCGGCAGGCAGGCAGACAGAGGCCCGGCAGGCAGACAGACAGAGGCCCGGCAGGCAGACAGACAGAGGCCCGGCAGGCAGACACAGACAGTTAGGCAGGCAGGCAGACAGACAGAGGCCCGGCAGGCAGACAGACAGAGGCCCGGCAGGCAGACAGACAGAGGCCCGGCAGGCAGACAGACAGAGGCCCGGCAGGCAGGCAGACAGAGGCCCGGCAGGCAGACACAGACAGTTAGGCAGGCAGGCAGACAGACAGAGGCCCGGCAGGCAGACAGACAGAGGCCCGGCAGGCAGACAGACAGAGGCCCGGCAGGCAGACAGACAGAGGCCCGGCAGGCAGGCAGACAGAGGCCCGGCAGGCAGACAGACAGAGGCCCGGCAGGCAGGCAGACAGAGGCCCGGCAGGCAGACAGACAGAGAACCGGCAGGCAGACAGACAGAGGCCCGGCAGGCAGACAGACAGAGGCCCGGCAGGCAGGCAGACAGAGGCCCGGCAGGCAGACAGACAGAGGCCCGGCAGGCAGACAGACAGAGGCCCGGCAGGCAGACAGACAGAGGCCCGGCAGGCAGACAGACAGAGGCCCGGCAGGCAGACAGACAGAGGCCCGGCAGGCAGGCAGACAGAGGCCCGGCAGGCAGACAGACAGAGGCCCGGCAGGCAGACAGACAGAGGCCCGGCAGGCAGACAGACAGAGGCCCGGCAGGCAGGCAGACAGAGGCCCGGCAGGCAGGCAGACAGAGGCCCGGCAGGCAGACAGACAGAGGCCCGGCAGGCAGACAGACAGAGGCCCGGCAGGCAGGCAGACAGAGGCCCGGCAGGCAGACAGACAGAGGCCCGGCAGGCAGGCAGACAGAGGCCCGGCAGGCAGGCAGACAGAGGCCCGGCAGGCAGGCAGACAGAGGCCCGGCAGGCAGGCACAGGCAGTTAGGCAGGCAGGCAGACAGACAGAGGCCCGGCAGGCAGACAGGCAGAGGCCCGGCAGGCAGGCAGACAGGCAGAGGCCCGGCAGGCAGACAGACAGAGGCCCGGCAGGCAGACAGACAGAGGCCCGGCAGGCAGACAGACAGAGGCCCGGCAGGCAGGCAGACAGAGGCCCGGCAGGCAGGCAGACAGAGGCCCGGCAGGCAGACAGACAGAGGCCCGGCAGGCAGACAGACAGAGGCCCGGCAGGCAGGCAGACAGAGGCCCGGCAGGCAGACAGACAGAGGCCCGGCAGGCAGACAGACAGAGGCCCGGCAGGCAGGCAGACAGAGGCCCGGCAGGCAGACAGGCAGAGGCCCGGCAGGCAGACAGAGGCCCGGCAGGCAGACAGACAGAGGCCCGGCAGGCAGACAGACAGAGGCCCGGCAGGCAGACAGACAGAGGCCCGGCAGGCAGGCAGACAGAGGCCCGGCAGGCAGGCAGACAGAGGCCCGGCAGGCAGACAGGCAGAGGCCCGGCAGGCAGACAGAGGCCCGGCAGGCAGACAGGCAGAGGCCCGGCAGGCAGACAGAGGCCCGGCAGGCAGACAGACAGAGGCCCGGCAGGCAGACAGACAGAGGCCCGGCAGGCAGACAGACAGAGGCCCGGCAGGCAGGCAGACAGAGGCCCGGCAGGCAGGCAGACAGAGGCCCGGCAGGCAGACAGGCAGAGGCCCGGCAGGCAGACAGAGGCCCGGCAGGCAGACAGACAGAGGCCCGGCAGGCAGACAGACAGAGGCCCGGCAGGCAGACAGACAGAGGCCCGGCAGGCAGGCAGACAGAGGCCCGGCAGGCAGGCAGACAGAGGCCCGGCAGACAGACAGAGGCCCGGCAGGCAGACAGACAGAGGCCCGGCAGGCAGACAGAGGCCCGGCAGGCAGACAGACAGAGGCCCGGCAGGCAGACACAGACAGTTTCAAGTTTCGGGGTCAAATGACTTCAAATGTCATATGCCGCGTCATGATGGTCCCCCAGTCACAAATATGTACAATTTAGGAAGATGTAATATTTTTAACCCTAAGAAACTGCTCCTATGACCTCAATTAAGTCACTTCCTGTGATCACAGGAAGCTCAAATTCAATGTATGTCCTCCAGGGGGCGCTCTTTAATGATGCCCTTTTATTCTTTACGTTAAGAATTGACTGTTCTACAAAGGATGGACGACAGTGTTTTGTGTAACTGCAGGGAGAGAATGAAGGACCAGGTTTAGAATGAATTAAGACACTTCCTGTTACCACACGAAGCTGACCCTCAACACAGGGCATTCCTATAAGGTCACAATTGGTTGTGTGCTGGTTAGCTAGCTTAATCGCAGTCAACGGGCCATGCTAGGGCTGTAGGTAATGCTTTTCTATAGGACCAAGTTTTCACTGTGAAGAGTTAATTTTACATGGTTAGATATAGGCTTACCTTCATCTTTAGCGTCTGTTGAATGATCCCATATGTCAGGGGTGCTCAACTACTATTGGAGAAGGTCCAGTGACACAAATTTCCTAGGTGGCAAAGGCCCGGATGGATATCGTCCTTTATCGGCGCTGTGGTACAGCGTAGTAACAAACATGGTCGTCTATGACTTAGGAAACAAGTTGTTATATAAAATGTACATGAAATACATTAAATGAGACTACGAATTTGAATTAATTACAACTTCTTTCAAATGTAAACGTGCAACATTGCATCAACATCGCTGAAGAAAAAAAGTGGTTGCATAATTGTCTATGCAAAAAGGGCACTGTAAACATTTGTACATGGGCCTTGAATAAAAAATAACAATAATACAAAAATCAGATGCATGTTTTCTGGAGAACAAAGGAGAGTTGAACAAAAATAACAATCTGAATGCACAGAACCTCACTGTGGGCCGTGCAATATTCATGGATAAGTCACTCTGGGGCTTAATGAGAGAAAAATCCGCTTTCTGTCTCCTACCAATGCTTTTGAATTGTGTGAGAGCAACTCTGAGACACTGGTGCAGGTGTTCATTGGTGATTCTGGTGCGGTATTTGTTTTTAATAAAGTTAATTGTGGAGAAGGCTGATTCACAGCTGTGTGTGAAGCCAAACATGGTCAGGATGTATAATGTCAGTTTCTTGAGAACAGGGACCTCAGCTGCAGGCACCATCTTTTCCCCAGAAAGTGACAGGGTCACAATCACCAGCCTGCTCCTTCAAAGCCACCTTTTCTTGCAGCTCAATCAACTCCATCTGCAGTGATGCAACATCTCCCCATCTGAAGATCTGTTTTGCTTCGTCTGACAACTTTGTCACATTTGTGACCATGAAGGGGTTCTGGATGAGCAGCAGCAGTTATCTTCCAACAGTGAAGTCATCAAAGAGAGCTTTGAAGTTCTCCATCAGCTTCTGGATGAAATCAACATGGTTGAGAACATCTTTGTCTCCCTGCGTTTGCACCAGAAGATTGGAGTTCTCCCTGGAGATCATTCTCAAAAAGCTACAATTTCTATTGGAAAGCCCGGACTGCTGTTATCATATCCCACACTGTGTTGTCCCATCCCTGCAGCTCAACATTCAGTTGATTAAGATGTATTGTCTGGCAAAAATGCAACTGTTTCCATCTTCTCATCATCTTCCAAAAACTCAGAGAACTGAGTTGCCTTAATTAAGCTTTGATTTCCTCCTGAATGGTCCAAAAGTGTTCCAAAACCCTGCCTTTGCAAAGCCCTCTAACATTGTTGTGCAGTGGTAAGTCATCAAAACTGGCATTGACCTCTGTCAGAATGCTTCGTAGCAGGCGGTGTTGTAGGGATGATGTTGCTCTCAAAACGTAGCTAACTTTCATCATCATTGTCATGACCTCAGAATATACTCTTTCCCCAGACTGGCACACAGGACAGATTGATGGATGATGCAGTGATATGATGTCAGGTCAGGGTGGTCCTCTTTCAAACGTGCAACGAGTCCCCTACCTCTTCCTATCATGGCTGGAGCTCCATCTGTCGTGATGGAGACCACTGACTTCAGATCTGTCCCCCTTTTTGTCAGCATCCCTTTGATGGCCTCATGGATATCCTCTCCTCGCTTCTAGATTTGTTAAACCCAGCAGCTTAATAATTCCTTTGTTTCATTATAAAATCTAACAAACACCAGAAGATAGGCATTGTCGGTGTTATCTGTTGATTCATCCAAAGTTAATGAAATGCATGGTGCATTCTGAATGACCTCATCAAGTTGTGAAGTTAAATCTTCAGCTAATATTTCAGTTCTCCTCATTGCTGTGAATGTGACAGGGGGATCTGTTTGATCTTTTTGTTTACCTTCATATGTCAACAACTTCACACATACATTCTTCTACCATCTCAGTGTCTGAAAATGTTTTTTTTGTTGTGTTTTCCCAAAACCTAAGCTAGCCTCAGTGAACACTCCATTGCATGTTGCTGGGCTGTCAGGGAATTGACAAGGACTTTGGTGGACCTCTCATATTGGGATTTCAGTTGGTTAATCTTGTTTGTTCTCACCTCCGTTTTCAGGAGATATGTCTGATCGGATTTACTATGCCTGGTGTTATAATGGCACTTAACATTGGCATTTTTCACGAGAGATAAGGAACTCACTGCATATCAGGTACACTGGTTTTGTGCTAGTTGCAGGGAGAATTAAGAAATACTGTTCCATCCACTCGTCTTTGAAATATATGTTTTTCAGAGTCCTTTTAAAAAACATTTTTTTTTACCAGCCATATTAACAAAGATACTGGTAACTAAGCTCTTCTATCTGTGATATTTACAGTTGAACCGCGGTCAAATATTTCTGTTTCTTTCTGCCTACTTATCCCAAGGTTCCACAGAGGATATTTGGATTCATGTGATCGGGTAAAACGTAGCCTCCTGTATTTGCATATAATCTTGCGTTTGGATAAGACGGGGCACTAGTAGAGGTGGCCATTGCTTCAGGAGAAGAGAGTGAGAAAGAGAGTTTACTAAGTCAAAGAGGCCGCTGCGCCCAGTTGATTTCTTAAAGCTGTCTAAAAAAATAATGCAATGTTGTCCGGTCCGGATTGACCCTTCTCTGGGTCCGGACCCGGAACGCAGTCAGCCAGTTAAGTTTGGCTGCCATATGTGAATTTTGTTTCTAGCCTCAAACGTTCTGCCAATGTCACTCAAAAGCCCATTAAGTCTAGGTCAAGTTTCAAGTGAGGCCTACCTTTCTGCCATGTAGTGGGGGGAGGGGCACATGAATGAATTGTTCATTGAACGGCCTAACCCAAGCTTCATGTCCACTCCCTGCCCAACCCCAACCATAACTAGCTTCATGTCCACTCCCTGCCCAACCCTAACTGTAACCCCAACCATAACTAGCTTCATGTCCACTCCCTGCCCAACCCTAACTGTAACCCCAACCATAACTAGCTTCATGTCCACTCCCTGCCCAACCCTAACTGTAACCCCAACCATAACTAGCTTCATGTCCACTCCCTGCCCAACCCTAACTGTAACCCCAAACGTAACTAGCTTCATGTCCACATCCCGGCTCAACCCCAACCATAACTAGCTTCATGTCCACTCCCTGCCCAACCCCAACCATAACTAGCTTCATGTCCACTCCCTGCCCAACCCTAACTGTAACTAGCTTCATGTCCACATCCCGGCTCAACCCTAACTCAAAGAGACAAGATGTGGAGGGCTATGGTTGAGCCAGGATCTGGATATGAAGCTAGGGTGTTAGGTTTAGGGTTGAGTTTAGAGTTTGTCTGCCTGCCTGTCTGTGTCTTTAACCAATTTACCCATTGCAGCTCTGTCACCAACTTTTTTGCCTTGAATGCAATGTATTGACTTATATGTCAATATCCTCTCTGTGGAGGGGGGAAGTGGAGAGAGGTGGAGGTGGGAGATAGAGGGAGAGAGAAATTGTATAGAGGAGACAGAATGGGGGGGAGAGGGAGGCAGGGAGAGAGGGGGAAAATAGAGGAGTAGGGTGTCATGTATGTGATGCCTTTCTCTGTGTCCATATTGTGATGCTATTCTTCCCCCATTGACTGCAATTTATTGACATACGCTTCAACCCTGTGACACATCTTTTTCTATAAACTACATTTATTGACATAAGATTAAATTGGTTGAAGCTTGTATTTTCCCATTGACTGCTATGTATTAGCATAAATGTCAACCCTTGTGACACTCATCTTTTCCCATTGACTGCTATGTATTCAGAAAATCAGATGCAATGACCTTTGTTTTTAGCAACAACAAAAAAATGTGCCAGGATGATGTGTTCAGGCTAATAATGGGCGGATCAGCCTATTTGGGCCCAATAACAATTATAATATATGCCATTTAGCAGACACTTTTATCCAGACTGAGTCTTAGTGGCATCATTAGAGTAGAAGCAGTGTGTACGCTGTATATACTTATTTTTGGGCATTGCGTATACTCACTTCTTAATCCCCACGATGTGTATCAAAGTAGTGTACGGGAGGTACATGCCGTATCAATTAATAAAGTTGATGGAACAGATCAGAATGTTTAGATTCAAATGTTAAACTATTATTTCTTCACATCATAGGCGCAGCAATGTGCACACGGTGGTAAGCCTACGCAAATGTATTTTTTTGTCGATATTATCAATGTACTGGGACAGAGCCAAGAAAAGACACAATACTGTCTGGTGGTCTTTGTGCACTTTAACCAGCCTAGATGGGGGCATAAAAGCATAAGGACATGCTACAGACATGATTAAGTATTGTTTCTTAATGTTCATTCCCCACCCTTAATTTTTTAAAATACATGTTCATCTCAGCGTGTATGTGTATTGTGATTTTGGCTTATGTGATATTTACTTGGGCATTTACAAATTCCTTGTAAATAACCAGACTGAGGCATTGACATATGAACAGCACTCAAACCACTCGCTCTCTTCTGAGAAAAATAAATAACTTCCCCCACATCCTTTGCAACAACAGGGCCTTATGGGGCTCCACTAAGAGCCTTGTTTTGATTTCCTCAGATGAAAGACAGATAATTGCCAAAATAAAGGAAACACCAACAGTGTCTTAATATGGTGTAGGGCCACCGCGAGCCAGAACAACTTCAGTGCACCTTCACATAGATTCTACAAGTGTCTTGATCTATTTTGAGGGATGGAACACCATTCTTCCACAATAACTTCCATAATTTGGTGTTTTGTTGGAAAACGCTGTCTTCGCTCCGGAATCTCCCATAAGTGTTCAATTGGGTTGAGATTTGGTGACTGAGATGGCAATGGCATATGGTCTACATTTTTCCCTTGCTTACCAAACCAATGCCCCCATCTACTCATGCCCTGTAGATGGGGGCATTGCCAAGGTAACCAAAAATAATGGTCTGCCCAGCATTGTTATAGATGACCCTAAGCATAATTGCTTAACTCAGGAACCACACCTGAGTGGAAGCGCATGCTTTCAATAGACTTTTTATATCTCATGAACATAAGTATTTCCATTATTACCTATATCAACCCCCCACTGACCTTTACCTGCCAATCAATATAATGAGCACTCCTTTCAGAGAACCCAAGGAAGAAAGGTGTCTGCACATTGGTTCAAAAGCCATTGATTGTCAACGTCGCTAGTATATTAGATTCTCAATTGAGTCCCTGTTCTGGTAGGTCTACATACAAATCACTGTCAGCTGTGCTGCTAGATAAAACATTAAAAACTTAAGTCAACTTGCAGTTTAAATTTCTCACACCTCTGCGAGTTGATTGACGAGTCCACATGTAAAGACTATACAGTGCTCTACAGAGTGTAATTAATGGTGTGCATAGCCAGGGTCAGTGTGGATGGCTGATTAAGCAACATGCTGATCAGATGACACATTGATTTAGAGCTCAGCTCCTCTACCAGAGGCTCTGGCCAGCCATCTACCCATTAGCCAATATCTCTTGCATGGGGATTGGTTCTCCCACTCCCATCCCAAGACCTTAGTCTCATTGGGCCCCAGTATGACCACCAAGAAGCATACATCATGTAGCCTAGCTGTCTCTCTAATAAGAAAATATTTCCTTATAAGAAATCAGACAGGTCAGACTATTTTCAGTGAATAGCTTAACTAATGAGCAGACCAATGAGTGTTGCTCCCTGACTGATTCTAATTGTTAAGCCCAGTAGGAACTTAGAACTGACCAGCCTCACTAGGGGACAAAGTGTAAACACACAATTCTTGAGCATCAACACAAAAGGTTGAACAAAATTAATTAAAATAGCATTAAGTGAGCGACCAGCTTAGCTTCACAGGAGAAAAAGGTGGAGCTGGCTGGGGCACTGGCGCTATGAAAGGTCTATAATGACACGAAGCTTCATGGATTGAAGTTCATTACCAGTGAACAGCAGGGGGAGAGCTCAGTTACTGACACTACTTTTACAGAATGGAAACGTACGCAGATGTTTACATGTCCTACAGACAACGCATTTCTATAGCCTATAACATTTAACAATAAAGATGAATACACCAAACAATTCACTCTAATGGGCCAAGTATCACATGCAGTTTAACATTTGTTTCTTATTTGGATGAGTGGTTGTTCGATGGCTTGAGGCAAATTTGAGATGGCTTGTGAGGAATTAAATGGTCTCGACTCCCCCTTGTGGCTGACAAAGGCACGCTGCAGGTCTAGGCATGGGCACAAATGGCCATCAACTACAGTAATTAATGTGCTCAAATTAAATTGATACATTTTCACTGGAGCAAACAATAAGGGGTCCATCACCATGTCAATATACACAAGGTTGTACAAACTGTATCCTATACCAGGTGTCAATGTCAACAGTGCATTTATTATAATCAGGTCAAGTATTCATATTTCCCATTACAATGAAAGGCCATTCATCTGAACTCTGATTTATATACAGTTCTTTGGGATGTATAGGAGTTACTTCTCTTGGGAAGTGCAGCTCATTCCACTAAGGCACAGTACAGGTGACAGTCCACCAATGGACTGGGCTCTGGTCTAATGCTGGCCCCTTCCTTTAGGCCAGGGCAGGGAAGTCCTCTGGGTCATCAGGGTTTGGTGCCTGTCCCTGCTGGACCTGAGCCTGGGGAGAATCAGAGTCAACTTAGTGGGATGCCTGCATCAAGACATGAGCAAAGAACAAAGCCCAGCAGGCAATTGTAGTGCAATTCACAAATGCATGAGGCACCAGGGATTAAACAAAACACTTTGCTGCCCTCTACTGTGGTTTGAAACCCCTTCATGTACAGCCAAAAGGACCCAGTCAACCAGACACACCTTTTCAGGAGGCTTCTGAGGAGAAACGGTCTCTGGCCGTGTGGCTGGGCCACCTCGTCCACCCCCCCCTCTTCCTCTGGTCCCCCGTGAGGGTCGTCCCAGGCTGCCAAAGTCAATCTTCAGCTTGGCTGTGATGTCATTGGCAGGGCGACGGAGAGATGCAGCATCATCCTCCTCAACCTCAACCTGCTCCTGCTGAGTCAGAACCCAGGCAACGCAGACAAACACTTAGAGAAATCAGTACTGTGACTAGGGTTGTAAAACCACCAGTAATTTAACAAAGTTACTGGAATTTTGGTAATTGAATAAGTAATCTATGGTAACTTGTCATTTGTATTCATATTCAAAAAAAGATAAACCCGTGTCCATAAGTTTAGTGGATTCATTTTCAAATCAGGTCTTCAAAGATTTACCACCATTACAACTGTCACCAATTTGGCACCAAAACATTTTACAACAAAGACATTGAAAGATAAATAAGTATAAAATATCCTTCAATATTGCATGCCAAAACCCTCATATTATACAAACAGTATTCACTTATATCGGTTATTCAGGATAATGTTATACAGCATTGTCATTTTATTAAAATATATATATTCAAGTTCCCAAAATACTGGTAGTATTTACAGGTAATGCACTCTCACTTTTGCAACCTTAATTGTGATTCAATGAGAGGTACCAAACAGGAAAACGAGTGATTAAGCAGCCGGTATTTGCAGCATTTTACCAGGACTCCTCACCTCAACCTGTTTCTTGGACTTGTGGATGACCACTGAGTCAGAGGGCACAATGGTATCAGCCTTGCGCAGGTTGAACTCCTTCTTGGGCCGGTTCTGTTCTTGCAGGGCTTTCCACTCATCCAGAGACATCTCCACAGCAACATCCACCACTGCTTCCCCCTCGCCTTCATTCTCAGGGGCGCTGCAGAGACTCAACAGTTTGCTATGGCATATGAAAATCGAACACTCCAAAACTCATTCTATAACTAGAGTGAATTGTGAGTATTTAAAATGGGAGTCAGCATGTATAGCCTAGTCTAAAAAATAAATTACAAAAATGGGTATTGCAGAAAGAATTAAACTATACATGTATACTGTTTGCATGGTCTCACTGGCTGATTAAATAGTGGTGCTGTGCTGGTGAACCATTTGTCACTCACAGATCTTCACCAGTCTCTGCCACCTCATCTCCGTCACCTCCCTCAGTCGCCGCAGCACCATCAGACGCCGCACTAAAAAAACACATCAGGTTTAACTACAGTCACAATCATGCAAGACAACTCTCAGATGACGAACACTTGAGACATGGTTGTTGAACCACTCAATGAAGGCTTTTCTAATTCAGATCAGAAAGGAATACATTGGCTTTAATTTATATTTTTTCTAGACACAAGTCACAACATTCCACCATCCTTCCAAATCTCATCTTGTTGACTACTATTAGAAGTGTGGGAAACTTCAGTATCTGATTATGTGTTCGAATTTATCCTTCTTCCTTATTCGACCAAATTGGACATTTAAGTAGCCTGTGGCGTTAATTTGGAAACTTACGCTAGCTAGCTTGTTGCAAGTCAGAAATGTTTTTCTGAGAACCTCTGGACCGCCAGCCACGGGGAAATATTTGATTGGTTTTACAAGTGGCAACAAGTCACTAGCATCCTCCTAGACCAGGAGTTCCAAAACTTTCTCCCTCGGGCCACCCTTCTAACCTTGTGCAGTCTATTACCACTTTCAAAAGTAAGTTGAAAGCCGGACTGACTTTCGGGGGGACCCCACAACCCCTACTGGGGGGCGTGCCCCAGTCTGGGAACCACTGCCCTAGATTAGTGATGCACCGATATGACATTTTTGGCTTAAGCGATATTTTCCTTTACAACAAAAATAGATACACAACCAATATTTAATTTTAGCAGCCTTACGCATTCTAGTACAGTTACATCACACACGGACGCAGTGGTCTAAGGCACTGCATCTCAGTGCAAGAGGAGTAACTACAGTCCCTGGTTCGAATCCAATTTGTATCACATCCGGCCGTGATTGGGAGTCCCATAGGGCAGCGCACAATTGGCCCAGCATCATCCGGGCTGTGATTGTAAATAAGAATTTGTTCTAAACTGACTTGCTAAGTTAAATAAAGGTTACACACTACACTGACCAAAAAGTTATTTTTTGGGCATTGACGCATGTCCCCATTACCAGTAAAACAATCGAAACCCATTTCTTGCACTTACTTGCTGTGCTATTTCGTTGTTCATTTGTTCAGCCGTTTCATTCTCAACCAGGATTTCTATGGAACGCCGTTTGGGTCTTTGCACGTCAAAAAAGATAAGTCAAATAACACTACATAAATCTGTTTAAGTAGCTAGCTAACTATATAGCTATGTGTCACTTAAAATAACCCAAATTTACAAGACAGATTTCACCTTGGAGTTGTCTCGCTGAGATTATCTTACTCTTTCAAATGACTGCTTGACTTGACTGCTCGATCCACACAGCAAACACTGTGGGCTAGGTTAGGAATGCTGTTGCACATGTAGCGCACAATTTTACATGGCGTTATTACATCATGTACCTACGTTATACAAGTATGCACGGTAGCTTTGACATCGTTTTTTAACATTGGCGTTACACTAGACATCGACAATACCAATGTTATCATTTTTAGCTAATAATCGTCCGATTCGGATATGTTCACCAATATATCGTGCATCCCTAACCTACTGTAATCCACCCCTTTTTAATAGTCTACCTGATGAGAACTTCACCAGGCTTTTGAACAGAATGTGAAATGCCTGGGCTTCAGAGGCTACTCCCCCAATTATAGCAGAGCTCTCCTATAGCTAGTTAAACACTGTACTGAGCAAAAGCAAGGCGCTACAGAGGGTAGTGTGTACGGCCTACAACAGGCTGTGTCAGAGGAAGGCCCAAAAATTGTCCGACTCCAGCCTCCCAAGTCAGACTGTTGTTACCGCACGATATGCAGTACTGATGCAAGTCTGGAACCAACAGGACCCTGAACAGCTTCTACCCCCAAGCCATAAGACTGCTAAATAGTTAGTTCAACTACCTTTGTTACCTACATTGACCCATTTTACACCAACTCTCGACTCTTCTGTTTAGCTTTCCTGTTGCCTCGTCACTTAATCCCTACTGTTAGTCTACACCTGTAGTTTACGAAGCACCAACGGTCCTAGTGTGCATACTCACCTTATGTGGTCCCTCATAGATCCCCAGTTACGTGGACCACTGCCCCCTCGCTTCTCCTCTGACCGCACACCACTGAAACAGGCAAATGCTCAAACGTCACCAACCTCTACTTCACGAAAAAATTGATACGGGTTACGTGAGGTATTGATCTTACGTTCTATCACTGCCACTGTGGCGCTCGAACTCCCTCTTGCCTCTTTGGTCAAAGCCATCTGTGGATCTTATGTTGCCCCCGCCACGCATTCCTTTTCCACGGCCCCTTCCAGGACGCTCGCCCTGATCCACAGGCCTGTTGGGGTAGTGTGAGTAGTTATTACAGTCCTTGTGGCCAGAGTCAAAACACATACTCTAGACCAATGATAAGCCTTTGTTCTATCCAAGCTGATCTGAAAAGACTAGAATGGGGTAAGGAGCATGACAGCTCCACCAAGGGTGATGTTGGGCCAGGTAGAGTTTGAACTTGCATACAAGTAACCAGTTCTCAGATCTGCAAAGCAGTGTCAGCATGGAAAATAAACTGAAGGAAATTACACATGGGAATCCTTGTTTAATATGTGTCCAGTTTAATATGTGAAACCAGAAAAATGCCCACCTCGTGTATAACTACCTTTCAATAGAGTATCCTAAGGGTGCTTCACTGTCGTTCTGCCTTCGATCCCGGAAGCCAACTCGTCGCTCCTCTAGATGGCCAGGTGCACCTTGAGGAGGATATTTTGAACCTGCACATAAATTAAAGCTTAATGTAGATGACAAATTATGCAACCAGCACCACACACACACACACAAAACCAGTAGAACAGCCAACTAATCCAGAGAGGATCCAATTACCTACAATGTAACCAAGAGCTTGCTAGCCGATAGGTATTATCGCAAGGCCACAGCTTTCTTGTTTCTACCATTTAATGGGTAGCTATACTGAAGAGAAAAAAACGTTGAACGTTTTACTAAGCTACAGTTCATACACAGAAACCAGTCAAGTTAAACAAATTCATTAGGCCCTATTCTATGGATTTCACATGACTGGGCAGGGGTGCAGCCATGGGTGGTTAGAGGCCAAACCACTTGGTAGCTCAGCCAACCAGAATGAGTTTCTCCCACAAAGGGGCTTTATTACACTACAGAAATACACACCGCCCCCACAATCTTGCAGGTGAAGAAGCTGGATGTGGAGTTCTTGGACTAGTGTGGTTACAGTCCGCGGTTGTGAGGCCGGTTGGACGTACTGCCAAATTCTCTACAATGATGTGGGGGCAGCTTATGATAGAGAAATTATCTTTAAATGATCTGGAAACAGCTCTGGTGGAGATTCTTGCAGTCAGCATGCCAATTGTACTCTCCCTCAACTTGGAGACATCTGTGGCATTGTGTTGTGACAAAACTTCACATTATGAAAGCTGTCTTATTGTCCCCAGCACAAGATGCACCTGTGTAATGATCATGCTGTTTAATCAGTTTCTTGACATGCCACACATGTCAGGTGGATGCATTATTTTGGCAAAAGGAATTCACTAAAAGGGATGAAAAATAAAAATTAAGTTGTGCGTATGGCAAAAGTACATTTTACATGTTGCGTACATTTTTGTTCAGTACATTTTCAGACATTGCTAACCTGTACAGTGGTGTTATGACCCAAATCCAGGTTTAAGCCATCGTTAGCTAGCTGACTACCGTGGCAAGTCTACTAGCTAGATACATTCAAAGGCCTGTTCTGTATGACAACTGACGTTAGCTTGCATGTCATCGATTTAGCGGCAGCCTACCTGATTGCTAACTAAATTGTTAGCAATTTCACGAAAGTAGCACTGATTCAAGTAAAAATACCTAGCTAGAGCAAACCCATGTTGCACCGAACTAGGATGTTATATACAGTAGTTACCGTTACATTTGGCTAGCTACAGTAGTTAACGACCCAAAGCATCTAAACCCCAAAGTCTACAATCCCAGTTCCATAAACACGAAGGACACACAGGAAGAGCCTCTTATTAAAGTTCACTAGCAAGCAAAGTTCGTCACGCCGCAACTGTGTAAGTTTAACTACACATGCAATACACCCGACACGTGCTGTCAATCTTTACTAGAAGTTAGACACTTTCTTGAAGTAAACTAGATAGGCCTTCTTCAGCTATCGCATCGACTTACCCTGTAAACTTTTAACGTGTGCATTGTCGCATTCCCCTGCACTCAATGGAGTTCTCCTGTCCTTTTGAGAGTCCTTCTTCACAAATGTATCTGTAGTGGCAGTTTTTTTAGGCTCATCTTTCTTCTTTTTCTTCTGCTTCTCCACCTGAGCCTCGCGAATGATGTCGAACGGGTCGGCATCGTCGTCTAAAAGATGACCAAAGCGGTTTGTCACAGAGCACCCAAAACCAGCACTTTCGGTGTCGGTGGGTTCTTCAACAATTCCCTTCATGTTGAGAATGGAATTTTCCCCAAAAAATATATTGGAATACAATCTGGATTACACCTCTAAATCTATTGACCTTCTTTACGAGCCGAAGACCTCAAGAACAAACATATTGACCCGTGAATAAATCACGACTATTCCCCCTGGCTAAAATTCGAACAAACTCACTTGCATATTTCAGCATGCGGTTCGTCCAAAATGGCGGATAATTTATATTCAAACCCATAATATTACAATATTATTCATGAGGTTAAGGACACCCCCCTTTTTAATATCATCACCATCACAGCCAAACAACATTTATTGGGCGCGTTAGTGACTATCGCTGGTCACCACCTTTCAAACTGTGTTGCATTCTGTGGATAAAAATGGTTCGACTTCCGCATACATGACGACTGTATGAACTTTATAACAAACATTTTTATCATCATATATTCTGCAAATCCAGCACCTTGCATACAGTGCCAGTGTATGAAAATGTCAATTTTTGGTCTACTATTCATTTTAAATATTTATTTAGTCATTTCAAAAGTAAATTCAAATAATTAAATATATCCCTTGATTTAACCAGGTGAAGAGAACTGATCTTTTGCACAGTGTGGCTGCAAAGTAGATACCTGTTTTCATCATGCCAAGCATCAGAAAATAAAACACCACTGCTCATAGCTAATGAAATCAAATGGTTCTCATCATTAGTTGTGATAACCGTTGGTCTCAGGCAGCTGTACACCCGTAGCTGGATAATTTTTGACCAACAGTTTCTTGGCGATACTTTCTTTGTTCTCAACTTAGAAGAAAATGGGGATTTGTAAACTTCCATCGATAGTTGCAGGTGGAACGTTGGAATTTAGAAAATGCTCTATTATTTAAAGCTTCAATATGTAACTTTAAGGGCATCCTGACCAAATTCACATAGAAATGTGAGTTACAGATCTGTCATTTTCTATGCTTCCCGTTCTTAGGCGTAGCTGCAAATACAATCGTTTTGGTTATTGCAAAGATAGCTCACAGCGGATTAGATGATCCAATGATTCTGTACACTATACATTGCTTGTTTTGTTACAAACAGAAATTAGGCGAACTATTCAAATTTTTGCAACCAAGAAATTACAGTTGAAGTCGGAAGTTTACATACACCTTAGCCAACTACATTTAAACTCAGTTTTTCCACAATTCCTGACATTAAATCCTAGTAAGAATTCCCTGTCTTAGGTCAGTTAGGGTCACCACTTTATTTCAAGAAAGTGAAATGTCAGAATAATAGTAGAGAATTATATATTTCAGCTTTTATTTATTTAATCACATTCCCACTGGGTTAGAAGTTAACATACACTCAATTAGTATTTGGTAGCGTTGCCTTCAAATTGTTTAACTTGGGTCAAACGTTAAAGGTAGCCTTCCACAATAAGTTGGGTGAATTTTGACCCACTCATCCTGACAGAGCTGGTGTAACTTAGTCAGGTTTGTAGGCCTCTGCTCACACATGCTTTTTCAGTTCTGCTCACACATTTTCTATGGGATTGTGGTCAGGGTGTTGGGATGGCCACTCCAATACCTTGACTTTGTTGTCCTTAAGCCATTTTGCCACAACTTTGGAAGTATGCTTGGGGTCATTGTCCATTTGGAAGACCCATTTGCGACCAAGCTTAAACTGATGTCTTGAGATGTTGCTTCAATATATCCACATCATTTTCCTACCTCATGATGCCATCTATTTTGTGAAGTGCACCAGTCCCTCCTGCAGCAAAGCACCCCCACAACATGATGCTGCAACCCCCATGCTTCACGTTTGGGATGGTGTTCTTCGGCTTGCAAGCCTCCCCCTTTTTTCTCCAAACGGTTATATTTTTTCCCCCATCAGACCAGAGGACATTTCTCCAAAAAGAACGATCTTTGTCCCCATGTGCAGTTGCAAAACATAGTCTGGCTTTTTTATGGCGGTTTTGGAGCAGCGGCTTCTTCTTTTCTGAGCGGCCTTTCAGGTTATGTCGATATAGGACTCGTTTTACTGTGGACATAGATACTTTTGTACCCGTTTCCTCCAGCATCTTCACAAGGTCCTTTGCTGATGTTCTGGGATTGCTTTGCACTTTTCGCACCAAAGTATGTTCATCTCTAGGAGACAGAGCACATCTCTTTCCTGAGCGGTATGTCGGATGTGTGGTCCCATGGTCTTTATAAGTGCGTAATATTGTTTGTACAGATGAACGTGGTACATTCAGGCGTTGCTCCAAAGGATGAACCAGACTTGCGGCGGTCTACAATTTTTTTTCTGAGGTCTTGGCTGATTTACCCATGATGTCAAGCAAAGAGGAACTGAGTTTGAAGGTAGGTCTTGAAAATACATCCACAGGTACACCTCCAATTGACTCAAATAAAGTAAATTACCCTATTAGAAGCTTCTAAAGCCATGACATCATTTTCTGGAATTTTCCAAGCTGTTTAAAGGCACAGTCAACTTAGTGTATGTAAACTTCTGACCCACTGGAATTGTGATACAGTGAATTATAAGTGAAATAATCTGTCTGTATATAATTGTTGGAAAAATTACTTGTGTCATGCACAAAATAGATGTCCTAACCAACTTACCAAAACTATAGTTTAACAAGACATTTGTGGTGTGGTTGAAAAACAAGTTTTAATGACTCCAACCTAAGTGTATGTAAACTTCCGACTTAAACTGTATGTAGCGACTTCTGCATATTGCACCTTTAATAATAATAATACAAAATTGCTCTGTGAAATAATCAGACTATTTTAGTCTTTTTGTGGGCTGCTCTAGTGTAATTGGTGTTTCCATTGTCTTGTAATTCCAAGCTGGAAAGTACCCAGGGCCTTGCCTTGGCTCCAACATAGAGCAGATCCGCCGCAGCCATGGCCCAGTGAGACACGGATGCCGGCCCGTGTAGATGGAAACAGACAAGTCTGAGCCTTTTGGGTTAAACACTGGGGTAAATTCACCTCACAAAGCAACTGTCTTGATTGATGGAGGTTGTTGATTCTTCTTGCCACAAGTCTTTAGTGTCACACAGAGCCTACATTAACATAAAACACTGGCAGCCCACTGGTGTGGGGGTAAGTCTCACTGGAACAGCAATGGTAGTGTGTTCAGATTTATATCACATGAAGCGTGCACACACAGCGTGAATACACAAGACGCAGCATGCATACTCACCAAGCTCACCTTTACATGGTTTTGACCATGCTTCAGTTAATGGAAATCTGAACACACAACCAGCACTTTGAAACGTTGGTTTAATAATACTTTCCGGTGGATATATTGTCAAATCTCTGCCCACATAAGGACCAACCACGCAGGTAACAGGTAGAGTAGGTTCAAATGTCATTTTAGTCAACATTCCAGCTTGTAGAGGACCATTTCCTGAATGAATCGAACACAAAGATATTCCAGACATTAGTGGATTTAGAAATTCACGCATCTGGTCCCCGGGCAAATCCCTCTGTGACCATCATATTTCATTCCATTCCAGTCTTTAGTCCAGTCATGGCCAGCTCTGGAATTACTTGCCTATTAAATAAATTTATGCTTGATCTAGCAATAGGGTACAGAGACTCTGTAAGAAGGGTGTGGCACAATTGAGGTGCCTCTGGAGGTTTGCAGAGGACAAATCGAGCTCTGTACTGCATCGGCAAGCGCCTCGCACATTTTGTAACAATGTGGAGGGCTCCATATAGCTCCGCATTGACATGATTTGTTAGGTTGGGGTGTGAGGTCCTGTACAAACAAACTCACTTCCATGACATCTTCCTTTACAACAGCGCTGCGTAGAAGAATGAATGCCTTGACTTCTTAGAGGCCGTATCACCAGTAAATGCTGTACGGCCATTGCAGGTCGGATTGACCACGCAGAAACTTCAAGGCAGGGCGGAAAGTCATTCCATGGAGGGCCTAGTGTCTGCTGGTTTTTGACATTTCCTTTCAATTAAGACCTATAAAACCAGGTGAGTTCCTTACTAATTAATGAACTTTATTCAACAACCAAGTATGAGGAGCGAAAACCCGCAGACACTCAGCCCTCATGGAATGAGTTTGACACGTGCTTCAAGGGATACGAATAAGAAGTGTTTTGTAACATTAGGCCCTAAAGCAAGTGTTGATGTGTGAAGAGATGATCACAGTAGTAATGTAAAGGGGATTTCATTTTTTGTTTTTTATTTGTTCCATCACCACAGCACTGTGTTGGCTACGCAAGTAGATGAGTGTTAGTATTTACTTCCTATCCTCACGAGGCTAGACCTTTATTGCTGGCAGTGTTGAATTATAACCACCACAGATCAGCCAGGCAAAACTCAAAATGTCACCCTCATCTATTGGGTGTAATATTAATTAATTGAATGCAATCAGAACACCACACAACAAAACTATTGCTCACTCAAGGCAAAATTCTAATTAAAACTTGTTAGGAAAGTATTGACTTTTCCCGTTGATTCAATAAATATTTCCCAAAATATCTTATCTACACATTGAAGACAAAACAACGACATCTTCACTGAACAAAAATTGTGTTGGTCCCATGTTTCAAAAGCTTCTTTCTCTCAAATTCTCTTCACAAATCTGTTTACATCCGTTAGTGAGCATTTCTTTGCCAAGAAAATCCATCCACCTGAGGCATATCAAGAAGCTGATTAAACAGCATGATCATTACACAGGTGCACCTTGTGCTGTGGACAATAAAAGGCCACTCAAATGTGCAGTTTTGTCACAACACAATGCCACAGATGTCTCAAGTTGAGGGAGCGTGCAATTGGCATGCTAACTGCAGGAATGTCCACCGAAGCTGTTGCCAGATAAATTAACATGACATTTTCTACCATATGCTGCTTTCAATGTCGTTTTTGGCCTCACAACCACAGACCATGTGTACGGTGTCGTGTTTGCGAGCAGTTTGCTGATGTCAACGTTGTGAACAGAGTGCCCCATGGTGGAGGTGGGGTTATGGTGTGGGCAGACATAAGCTACGGACAATGAACACAATTGCATTTTAGCGATGGCAATTTGAATGGACATTGCCGTGACGAGATCCTGAGGACCATTTAAAAAAAAGGTATTTGTAACCAACAGATGCATATCTGTATTCCTAGTCACATGAAATCCATAGATTAGGGCCTAATGAATTTATTTCAATTGACTGATTTCCTTTATGAACTGTAACTCAGTAAAATCTTTGAAATTGTTGCATGTTGCATTTATATTTTTGTTCAGTATACATCCAAACAGTAGAGTAGAATTGTCTATTGTGCCTTTAAAAGTATAATCTCTCCATCAAATGAAACTGAACATCTATGAAATAAGCCCATCCCATTATACAGAGGGATCAGGTTTTCTTCAGAGTGATCCTGTACATTTTTTCCAATGACTGTTTTCTAGTTGAACTTGCACCTATGAAGTTTCAGGTTTCGGGCACATGCATAGCCATTCCCACATTTGTTGGACACAAACACTTTCACAAACACTAAAATGCAATTGTGTTCATTGTCCGTAGCTTATGTCTGCCCATACCATAACCCCACCTCCACCATGGGGCACTCTGTTCACAACGTTGACATCAGCAAACTGCTCGCAAACACGACACCATACACATACGCGTAAGGCTTTGAGAAACTAAATGACTTGTCTGGGAGAATCTCTTGCCACTTCACAAGCATATGGTCTGTCCCGTGTGAGTGCTCATGTGGTTTACAAGAGTACACTTTATCGTGAAACCTTTCCCACAAATGCAACAGTTGAATGGTCTCTCGCCTGTTTGACTGAGGCATGTGGATATCAAATGTAGCCTTCATTGTGAAACTTTTACCACAAATATAACAGTTTAATTTTTTTCTCCTATGTGTATGTGCTGATACAGCACAGATTTGTGATAGCAGCCTTTACCACAGTGGCTACAGACGTGACTTTGAAGTTAAGAAGGCAAGTGAATCATCTTGTGTTTCTTGGCGTCGGCACGCGATGATGCGAGGTAAAGCCTTCCCCACATATATTACACGCGTAAGGCTTTTCACCAGTGTGACTGCACTGACGTATTTTAAGGATTGTTAATTGGGTGAAACCTTTACCACCAGTAGTACAAACGTACAATTTCTGCCCTGTGTGAGAAAGCCTGGGTTACAGAACTTTTTACCACATATTACAGGCAAAAGATTGTTCTCACCAGTATGTATGTACGATCGTGCCATTTGAGCCTGGTTGCATCAGAGAGATCACAGACATACTGGTAGTCTCTTTTTCTGGTATGGATGGAGGCCACATGTCATTTGAGAGCACTTGCACCCCGGAAGCATGCCACATGAATTAGAGACAGGTTCTTGTCCAGTGTGCATGGTTTTGTCTTTCAAAAGTGTGCGAGATGAAAACACTTGGCGCATACGTCACAGACAGTCGGTTTCTCTCTGATATGGGCAAATGTGCTTTGAGCTGGCTTGCTCAACAGTAACTCTTGCCCATAAACCACAGACAAAAGGTTTCTGTCCAGTTTGTAAAGTCATATGATCTTTGAGACTGGTTGAAAGACGGAACCCTTTGCCACATGCATCAAAGTGATAAGCCCTTGCTTGAGGAGTTGCACTCTGACTGGATAAGGATGAAAGGAAAAGCTTGCCACAGGATTCACAGCAATACTTCTCCTTTGAGTGCTCTGCTTTATGAAGATCCCATTGATACCATGACTGAAAGGTCTTAGACAGCAGCTGTGTGCCCTTTCCTCGTGATCACTGAAGTTGTGCCTTTTCAGAGCATGTTCCCCACAGAATATTTTTTCACATGTTGTGCAGGTGTTCCGAGTTGGGTTAAGCTCCCTGTGTTTGACCTAACTACTTCTCAACGCAAACATCTTCCCACAATCTGCGCATTTGAAGGTCTTCTCTTTAGAAAGCACCACCAAGAGGTGATTACTACACCCTGTCTTTGTACTAAAACCTTTCCCACACTGCGGGCAACTAAAGGGTTTGATGTGAGAATTAAGGTGGGCTTAAGCATATATCTCCAATTGAAACACTTTCCACAAAAGTTGCAAATGAAGGGCTTCTTCGCTGCTCCGGTGGCAGCGCTTCTATCCGAACTTTGGGCTATATTTAAAGAATCACCATTCTGCACATTATCTCCAATCCTGCCTGGGTTTGGTTCTGTGTTTGAGGGATGGCCATCTTGTTTCTCTGGGTCTGATGCAGGTGAGATCTGGGGATTAAGGTGAACTTCCTCTTGATGATCAAATTCAGAGAGCAATACCACATCTGCAACAGAGGTTGCTGAGGCATAAATGTAAAACAAACTACTGCATTACATATATGAATAATATTGTGGATATGAATGACCATTTCTCATAAATAACTTTAACAGCAATGTACCCACCCTTAAAAAGTATTCCTTAATAGTCTGATGGTGGCATTTACCCCAATAAATGCATAGGAACACTAATTTTAAATGTTTTTTTGACAGATTGTCCTGAATATCCTTAATCATAAAAAGTCACTCAAAAGTTGGCTAAATGGTGGTAGTGGTACCACGATGCCATTAGCTGACTGATTCAAGTAATATGTTTCATAAAATTGCACAATACAATACGGCTATTGGACTTGACCATGTCTACCCATATTCAGTGTGGTCTTGTCAACGTCTCAGTGTTTCTCTGATTATCTTTGTCTGAGTCAGCCCAAGGGGAGGTCTGGGAGTAAAAATCCTCTTCCTCTTGATGAGCCTCCTCAGAGAGAGGGTCAGAGCAGTAGTTGTAGAAATGAATACGGTCTCAAAAAAAATCAGTATGTGTAAAAAAAATAAGACATGCAACAACACCAAAAATATTCCTCATTATAAATCTGCTAGCTAATAATTTAATTCCAGTGTTTGATACTTGTCAAATGTATTCTCTTTTTGGACATAGAAATCAGCCTAGTTGAGTTGAGTTTATTTTTTATTTTTACAGGGCCAGTGCACATTAATCAACGTTTCAGTAAAAGTGCCGGTTTTAGCCAGCCGGCTAATTTTCAACCGCAGTCCCTGGGCAGGTTATTTAAAAACAATTACAATATAGACAATAGCAGCATAGAACAAGCAAGACATAGCAACATAGGACAAGCAAGACATAGCATACAGACAGAGCAACATAGGACAAGCAAGACGTAGCATACAGACAGAGCAACATAAAACAAAAAGCAGCAAGACAAAATTCATAAAAGCAACAAAGTGTTTCCACACCTCACAAGCTACAGACAACAGACAACATGGAAAGCGGCAACACACAGCTAGGGACCATGTTCACAAATCTGATTGACCTTTAGCCATGTCTTCAAGCATTTTGTGAAAGTGTGATATGTGGTGCAGTTATGTGTGTCTGATGGCAGTGTATTCCAGACATGGGAAGCTCTCACAGAGAATGCAGATTTACTAAAGGTGCTTTTCCTTAGGGGAACTATACAGTCACCTCTCATGGCAGACCTTGTGGATCTGCTGCCATATGTCTGGGTTTTCTGTTTAACAAAAATATTGAGTGGAGGGGGAGCCAGGCCAGTAAGGATCTTGAATACAAGACATGCGTCGGTGTATTGCACAAGATTTTCCCAACTCAAGAGCTCATGCTTCCTAAGAATGTGACAATGATGATGGCTATTGGGCTTCCTATCAAGCACTTTGAGAGCCTGTTTGTAGACAGACTGAATAGGTTTTAATGTTGTACAGCAAGCTTGGGCCCAACTAGTCAAGCAGTATGTTAAGTGGGGGAGTATCATAGATTTGAAGTACAGTTTTGATGCCAAGGTATGATGCCAAGGTACTTAAAATCGGATACCACCTGGAGCTTCTCCCCTGACACATAGATATCTGGCTCAGTAGCATCTGTTGCCCTCTTTGTGAAGAACATGCAAACAGTTTTTTTCACATTGAGATGCAAACACGAGTCACTGAGCCACTTTGTAACCTGGACCATTACAGTAGTGAGTTCTTGTGCAGCTTGTTGTTTGCTCTTTACATGCACATATATCACTGTATCATCTGCATACATTTGAACTTCAGACCCAGTACAGACAGAAGGCAGATCATTAATGTACAGGCTGAACAGGAGGGGCCCCAGTATTGACCCTTGGGGCACGCCCACATCATAGCTACGAGTGGGCGACAGCTCATTGCTCACTCTCACACACTGAGTTCTGCCTTCAAGGTATGATTTCATCCATCTCAAGGCATCAGGGGAAAAGTTGAACTTGGACAATTTTGTGATGAGAATCTCATGGTTAACAGTATCAAAAGCCTTCCTTAGGTCCAGAAACACAGCCCCAACAGCACCCCCTTTGTCCATCTTGGACTTCACATTTTCCAGAAGAAAGCAGTTGGCTGTTTCTGTGGAGTGTTTCGCTCTGAAGCCAAACTGCATGGAGTGTAATGTGAAGGGGCTGTTGTTGAGGTGGGCAATCAGTTGTTCTGCTACACACTTTTCAACAACCTTTGACACCACAGTAGTATTGACATCATGCATTACACATGCACTGTTCATGTTGATATCATTATCTGTTCAGGTAGCTAGCTAAGTGGGTTATTAAGTAGGGAGGGAGTACAAATTGAACTAGTCTAGAACACTTGCTGATTTTGGCTGACAAGTTATACATTTCCACACAATTAGAATACTTCAGCTTACACACACACCTTTAATGACCAATGATCTATCTAGGCGGACGCATTTATTCTCTGATACAGTCTATGGGTGTGTACCTTTTGGTGCGCCTTCCACCTCAATCCCTTTTTCCCGACTGACACTCGTTCCTGTGGAAGTCTTCTCCCTTTTGACCATTATCACGTTCATTAACATCGCCCTTTTTTTCCAACATCTTCATGAATATTGTATCTGAAAGATTAAAATATGAAGTTAGAGCGACCTAACAGGTTCCAATTGATGTTCAGGTAGCGAACTTGGTAGGTGGGCAGACGACAGTAGTTACAGATGAGAGGTGGAGTATCTGGTTCAGTAACAGTTAACGCGTTAGCAAGGTAACCTTCACTGGTAAAAGTTTGTAGCTATCTAGTTTGCTAGCCAGCCACGTTTTCACCAGCAAACTCGTTTTTCCGACCAAATGTGTAGTCACTGTCTTGGTTTTGTTCACACGAAGTTTATTCTTCAGCAAACTAATTTCCTTATTCTGCTGAACCAACATCAGACTCATAACAACAGCGAAGGAGTCTACTCATCTATCTGCGCAACTGCAACTAATACCTAGACAATGGTGGATAATTGTGTCTGAAAAGTCTCGTTACTCAACATTGCTGCAAGCGAAAACAATTATATTCGTGATTTATGAAATCACCCTTCTCAAAAAGTATTGAATATAATTATAATTTCGATTACTGTTAAGTATCGATGTGAGAATCTTTTTAAAATAATTTTAACATTTAAAAAAAATCATAATACAAAAATCAACTTACATGAACTACATCAAACATGTCTAACAAAATAAAACACAGGTATTAACAAGAAAATACTCAAACATTCAAAAAATATCAATAATACAAAAAATAAACAGTTTTAGTGCAATTGTATTCACTCTGAAAAAATCGTATTATAATGATTCAGGAAGACGTTATTCACTAGGGTTAATGTTTTAATAAGATCATTAAATTCAATCAGAAAAATGTGTAATTTTGGTAGAGAATTTTGGAATTTTTGTGTGTGTATGAAGTATTTGGCAACAAGAATTTAGAAAATGCACAATCATTTCAGTGGTCTTGTTATCATTGCAATAGTAACATATTATATCGTTCATGTCAAAAACATAGGCATTGTTCATAATGGTAAATAAGTATTTTGCTAGGTTTTCTTAAAATTCTGACACAAATTTACATTCAAAGAACAAGCGAGACAGATTCTCACCTTCTTTTTCACAGAAAACACATATCAATAACCACAAATTTGGATATCATAGAATTACATGGATATATCTTATGTTAAAGTGCACTTCCTTAACTTTGTTTGGTATACAGAATTTGTAAGGCCTTTTAACCATGCATTTTAACAGACAAGTTCAGGAATAAGCATGTTCCAGAAAAACTTTCCTCTCGGTGTAAGTTGGTTTTGTGAATGAAGAATTTGTCTTATACATTTATTACAACAAGATTTCTCAAGTAAGCCCACGCCTTCCAATCTGAGTTCTGGATAAACTTTGATCATTCCCAAAACTAAGATGAGTTTTCATTAGTGTAGTTAGACTACTGGGAACGGCGTTGATCACAGAAATAAACTCTCTGAAAGGTATTGGAAACTCTTTCAATGTTATAAATTGTTCATATGTGAGAATATTACCCTTGTTGTCGAAAATATCAAGAACAAAGTCAACATTCCTCTCATGCCAGCTGGGGTAGAACAATGTTCCAGTTGATTCCTTATAGTTATGTCTGAATTATTCCACAAAATAGCTTTATGTGGGGAACAATTGTCCAGGAAACATTTTCCAGGCCATTATAGCTTGTTGGTGAAACCTAGCCAATTAGAAGGTAATCTTACAGGAATATAATGACATTTCAGTAAAAATTGAAGACCTCACAATTTATTTAACACATTATTTGGAATGAAATACCATATTGAATCAGTATTGATCAAACACTTTTTCAACCAGTTTATCATGAGTGTTATTTATGTCAACAAAATCCAACACTTCTCGACCGCCTTCAGCTCTTTTGTTAGAAAGACAGATTTTTGTAGTTTGTGAGACTTAATTTTTCCAGATGAAGTCAAGAAAGGACTTATTGATCTCTTTACAAATAGCAGGATTTACACATAACAATAGTGAGGGGTAAAGAAAATGAGACAGGAAATCATGCGAGGAAATCATCTTTTGAAGTTTTTTTTAAAGTTTTATAAAAAATTACATGAACCTTTCCTTTTTATATTATTTTGTTTCAGTCGTAGTTTTAGTGTTAGGGACAGAAAATGACCTATGCGTCCATTTATGTGTTGTATAGTTTTTTGGGATGTCACGTCTTGCCACAGTGAGGCAGTAATATATAAACTGATGGGTTAAGGTCATAGGTTAGGTTAGGTTTAAAGGTAGGCTCAGCAAGATGACGTAGATGCACAAAGTAAATAGTAGTAGGGTCAATTCCAGCAACAACCAGGGGTGTTAAAGCATGAGGCTAAACTTGTCAGCTATTTTGGTCTCAGTTGTGTCCCACAGTTGTGAAGCGCACCCGTGCACATACTCTGCACTGTAAATTTTTTTTTGACAATGTTGATTCAAATGTACAATTGCAAGGCAACCAGCTGCAATAGGATTGAGTTGCCTCAACCTTTGGGCATATAGCTAAACCAACATATGTTCTCAAGTTTTTATTTAATCTTTATTTAACTAGGCAAGTCAGTTAAGAACCAATTATTTTTTTACAATGACGGCCTACCCCGACCAAACCCTCCCCTAACCCGGACAACGCTGGGCCAATTGTGCACCACCCTATGGGACTGCCGGTCGTGATACAGCCCGGGATCAAACTATGGTCTGTAGTGACGCTTCTAGCACTGAAATGCAGTGCCTTAGACCGCTTCGCCACTCGGGCGCCTTATAACTATTTGTTGAACTGTATGCTTACTCAACTTACAATTTTAGGTTGAGTGAACATATAATTACATTTTAAAAATGTATTCCTTATTTGCATATTTTCCAGTGTAGAATGTAACTCCTTATGACAATACATTACATATATCATAAAGCCTTCTTTGCCAAGTTACACCTTAACGCAGTGGTCTGAAACTCCTGGTTTACAGGCCACATCAAGCCTGCAAGCAAGTCACATTATGCTGGCTTGCAAAGTGATGTGTTATTCCTATTGGAATCAGGCAGTGAGTTAATCACCCACAACCTGCATTGAGAATAATTTCCAGGGTAGGTGATATTGATTATTGAGACTACCTAAAGCACAAAAACTGTTATTTACTTTTGTGTAGCATAAGATTAATCGATCAAGCTATGTACATGCAAAAACACAGGTGAATTTAACCATGTTCCTGTCCTGCTAAGCATTCAAAATGTAACAAGTACTTTTGGGTGTCAGGTAAAATGTATAGAGTAAAAAGTACATTATTTTCGTTAGGAATTAAGTGAAGTAAAAGTAAAAGTTGTCCAAAAAAATAAATAGTAAAGTAGTACTTTAAAGTATTTTTACATAAGTAGTTTTCACCACTGAACATTACTCAACAAGTTGGAAATTGCAAATTCAACAATGAGTGGTTTGGAAGGAATCAGTGCCTAACTGCAAGTATTGAAAAGCAATCACTGTTATTCAGTGGAGTGGGTGTGTGGTCCCAAGTCTGAGTTTAAGGGTCTCTTTTCCAAGCTTCAAAGGATAAATATTCAACATTGGCCATGCTGTCAATTCAGTGAGCGCCGACTGGGAAAATACGTTTTGAACGGTCATCCAACTCAGAATTGCAAGTCGGGAACTTGGGTCTCTTTCTAGAGCTCTGACCTGAAGATCACTGATGTCATCATGATTCAATCTGGTCTTGAACGCACCATAAATCCAGAGAATGACAGATTTTTATGACAAAATTTGCCCATGAAGGACCGTAGCGCCACCTTCCTGTTCAAGTGAGCACAGCACAACACGGTGAGTCCAAAGATGTATTGTATGCTGCTGAATAAATTATGTAGTATGCCAGGGAGATATGAATACTGTAGTTAAGAAAGCAATGCTAAGTATGTTGTGAAGTAAGATGTTAGTAGCCCATGTGCCTCACCCTAATAATTTGGTCCCTTTTCCCTTCATCATTTCACCTAATGTTCTGACTTAATGGTGCACATGTAGCCTATTGCCTGTTTTAGATAAATGTAATCATTGTAGAGTTGAAGTTTAGCCAACTAAATTTAAATTCAGTTTTTCACAATTCCTGACATTTTGATCCTCGTAAAAATCCCCTGTCTTACGTCAGTTAGGATCACCACATTATTTTAAGAATGTGAAATGTCAGAATAATAGTAGAGAGAACGATATATCACATTCCCAGTGGGTCAGAAGATTACATATACTCAATTATTATTTGGTAGCATTGCCTTTAAATTGTAACTTGGGTCAAACTTTTCGGGTAGCCTTCCATAAGCCTCCCCACAATAAGTTGGGTGAATTTTGGCCCATTCCTCCTGACAGAGCTGGTGTAACTGAGTCAGGTTTGTAGGCCTCCTTGCTCACACAGGCTTTTCCAGTTCTGCCCACAAATGTTCTATAGGATTGAGGTCAGGGCTTTGTGATGGCCACTCCAATACCTTGACTTTGTTGTCCTTAAGCCATTTTGCCACAACTTTGGAAGTATGCTTGGCGTCATTGTCGATTTGGAAGACCCATTTGCGACCAAGCTTTAACTTCCTGACTGATGTCTTGAGATGTTGCTTCAATATATCCACATAATTTTCCTACCTCATGATGTCATCTATTTTGTGAAGTGCACCAGTCCCTCCTGCAGCAAAGCACCAGCACAACATGATGCTGCCACCCCCGTGCCTCACGGTTGGGATGGTGTTCTTCGGCTTGCAAGCCTCCCCCTTTTTTCTCCAAACAGTTCTATTTTTGTTTCATCAGACCAGAGGACATTTCTCCAAAAAGTACGATCTTTGTCCCCATGCGCAGTTGCAAACCGTAATGTGGCTTTTTTATGGCGGTTTTGGAGCAGTGACTTCTTCCTTGCTGAGCGCGCCTTTCAAGTTATGTCGATATAGGACTCGTTTTACTGTGGATATAGACACTTTTGTACCTGTTTCCCCCAGCGTCTTCACAAGTCCTTTGCTGTTATTCTAGGATTGATTTACACTTTTCGCACCAAATTACATTCATCTCTAGGAGACAGAACGCGTCTCCTTCCTGAGTTGTATGGTGGCTGCGTGGTCCCATGGTGTTTATACTTGCGTACTATTGTTTGTACAGATGAATGCGGTACCTTCAGGCGTTTGGAAATTGCTCCCAAGGATGAACCAGACCTGTGGAGGTCTAAAAAAAAAATCTGAGGTCTTGGCTAATTTCTTTTGATTTTCCCATGATGTCAAGCAAAGAGGCATTGAGTTTGAAGGTAGGCCTTGAAATACATCCACAGGTACACCTTCAATTTACTCAAATGATGTCAATTTGCCTATCAGAAGCTTCTAAAGCCATGACATAATTTTCTGGAATTTTCCTAGCTGCTTAAAGGCACAGTCAACTTAGTGTATGTAAACTTCTGACCCACTGTAATTGTGATACAGTGAAATAAGTGAAATAATCTGTCTGTAAACAATTGTTGGAAAAATGACTTGTGTCATGCACAAAATAGATATCCTAACCAACTTGCCAAAACTCTAGTTTGTTAACAAGAAATTTGTGGAGTGGTTGAAAAAAACGAGTTTTAATGACTCCAACCTAAGTTTATGTAAACTTCCGACTTCAACTGTATATTGTAAGAGCTTTCATTGTCTTTTTATGTCCCCTTTATTTATCCTATGGTTCTGACTTGGTGTACAGGGAGAATACTGTAAGAATGGTCCATGTTCTGAATTCTGTCTTGGTACATTTCAAAAGTGCTGAACAAATAGTTATATTGACTACGTCCGTTCTAGCTTGCTCATTAATGACTTAAATTAAATTTACAGATTGCCTCTTCTCCGCTCATCGTTCCCTTATGCCGTAGTTTGTACATCTCAATTCTCAGTAGAAACCACATTTGTTTAAGCAAGTCAGCCTTATCAGCTATGTTTTTTTAAAGGCAGTAAATGAGTCTGAATTAACTGTTTCGCTCCCAGAAAAGGCTCCGCTGATAGCCAAGTGTAGCAGTGGTAAGGATTCACTCCATGGTGCTGAAAAGAAAGCTCTGCTTTTGGGACAGCTTTATGTAGGCCCTAACAGTTTGTGGGCACTGTTTGTCACCGTTATAGTGCAATTCATGTATTGTTTAGTGTTGTGGCTTTACTGGCATGCATCTGCAACATTTCTATTTTTTGCCCCCACCACAATTTACATGCTAAAATCCCTTTTACATCCACCACATGGGTTTGCACTGAACATAAATATAAATGCAACATGTAGAGTGTTGGTTTCATGAGCTGAAATAAAAGATTCCAGAAATGTTCCATTCGCACAAAAAAGCTTATTTCTCTCAAATGTTGTGCACCAATTTATTTACATCCCTGTTAGTGAGGATTTCTCCTTTGCCAAGATAATCGATCCACCTGACATGATTAAACAGCATGATCATTACACAGGTACACCTTGTGCTGGGGACAATAAGTCTACTCTAAAATGTGCATTTTCCCCCCTCATTTTTAATCTCAGCCCCCATCCCCGCAGGAGGCCTTTTGCCTTGCATCATTTTAAATAAGAATTTGTTCTTAACTTACTTGCCTAGTTAAATAAAGGTTAAATTAAAAAAATACACTGAGTTTCAGAAACATTAGGAACACCTTCCTAATATTAAGTTCCCTCAGAACAGCCACAATTCGTTCGGGTGTTGACTGGGTGTTAAAAGCATTTGACAGGGATGCTGGCCAATGTTGACTCCAAAGCGTCCCACAGTTGTCAAGTTGTCTGGATGTCCTTTGAGTGATGGACCATTCTTGATACACACAGGAAACTGTTGAGTGTTGAAAATCTAGCAGCGTTGTAGTTATTGACATACTCAAACCAGTACGCCTGGCACCTACTACCATACCCTGTTCAAAGGCACTTAAATATTTTGTTTTGCCCATTCGTCCTCTAAATGGCACACATACAATCAATCAATAACATTTATTTATAAAACCCTTCTTACATCAGCTGATTTCTCAAAGTGCTGTACAGAAACCCAGCCTAAAACCCCAAACAGCAAGCAATGCAGGTGTAGAATACACAATCCATGTCTCAATTGACTCAAGGCTTAAAAATCCTTTAACCTGTCTCCTCCCCTTCATCTACATTTATTGAAATAGATTTAACAGGTGACATCAATAAGGGATCATAGCTTTCACCTGGATTCACCTGGTCAGTCAATGTCATGGAAAGAGCATGACTTATTTGCTCTATGATAAGATATTAATTTTTTATTTATTTTTTACAATGACAGTTTGTAATATTCCTCCCATTCAGGATGGACCTGTTTTTACTCCACGACAGCTATCATATTTAGCACAATCCTACAAAGAAGACACGCTATTTTGTTCTCCAGCATTGTGACTTTCTATGTGATTCGTCAGTCCGATAGGTTAGGCCAGTTATTTTACCCAGTCTCTGTTCAGGTGAAGAATTTGGCCAGCTTGAACAATTTGAAAACACTTGCTGTTCACTAGTAAAATAAGCTCTGCACACAATCACACAGCTCCGATGTTTCTTGCGTCAGATGAGTCTCCTCCAGCTACTGTCACAGACGCCAAGGCCATGGCAGTGTGGTATCCCTGGCAATGTGATTTTCACAACTTAGTCACAAATCAGCATGCCAGAGACACACACAGCCACAACAAAGGAGAACTCCACACTGCTTTAGTATCAGAAAAACCTGCAACCCTCCTCTTTTGCTTCTGTCCTCCCTCTCCTTCTCCATCTCCTTCCTCTCTCACGTTCCTTTCCCCCTCCCTCCCTCCCTCCACTCTCCCATGCTCTTTTTAACGTTGGGTATTCCCTCATTAACTGCTACGCCTCAGAAATAAAAAGATGACATGCTACTGATAGCTGTTAATGATTAGCCTGTGATTTGATGTCAAAGACCCCATAATCTCACAGCAGGTGTGAGGGAAATCAGCTGCAAGCTATAAAAGTGTTGAATAGTCAAAGAAAAAGCTCAGAACACACACAGTCCCACACATACCAGTCCAGGTACACTGTTGTTCAAAACATCCCCACATGCCAGCAATATCTCACGTGTCGTATCCAGCCAAACACCTTGTGCCTGTCTCGATCTCTCTGCCATTCCCATGTGAGCAGAGAGGCTGTGTAACCTGTTAGAGCAGCCCCAGGCAGAGACCTTGGCTCTCTCTCCCCTTGTATTTTTATTGGTCCTGACGGAGGACTGTGCATGTGAGCGCCACCTCCAGAATTTAATGAGAAGCACAAACCCCTCGTGGGAACACATGTTCCCAGCAGCAGGTCATAGGGCTGCTCGTTAGAGAGAGACGGGAAGAGGAAGGTAAGAGCAATAAAGGCAGGGTTGTGAGAAGGGAAGAAATAGACTTATGTTTCCTTAGACTATCTACTGTATGCTGACACTGATGACATGGGTGATAGAATAGTACACTCTCAAGCGCAAATACCTGTAAAGTCAAAAGGTCACACATGAGCACATGCACACACACACACTTTCATAGAATGGGTCTTCTGGTGAGAACAGTACACACGGCATGTGGGGACTTGACCCTGTGGGATAGGTCTGATAGAACGGATTCACTTATGTCATGATCTGTTAGGGCCTCAAACTGATTAGGGATACATTTCAAACACTGCTTTTGCGCTAGGGTCTGGGCAATTATATGCTGGAAACACAGTCGTGTCTCTGTAAGGGTGGTCATAGTCATGTCAACACTTTACTCACAAGACCAGTTGCAAGTCGCTTACTGTCTGCATAATGCTTACATGTTACATTTGGATATTAAACTGTCTCGTCTTTCGGATGGGACGTTAAAACGGGTGTCCCACGGAACTTATCGTAAGAGTAGGGGTGTTAACCCTGGTGTCCTGCCTAAATTCCCAATCTGGTCCTTGTACCATCATGGCCACCTCATCATCCCCAGCTTCCAATTGGCTCATTCATCCCCCTTCCTCTTCGTGTAACTATTCCCCAGGTCGTCGCTGTAAATGAGGATGTGTTCTCAGTCAATTTACCTGGTAAAATAAGGGTTAAATAAATAAAAAGCTCTCTCACTTTTATAATACATCTGAAAATTATTAATATTTAGAGTTGGATAAATGTAATTATTGTTGTTCCTCTATGAACAACAATCACTGGTGCCAACAGTGAATAAATAAACTCGTCAGCCAATCTGTGATGATTTATGTTCTGTGACACTCCACAGCTGCCTAGCAAACCGGTCACTCATCCCAGCTGCTCATGGCACGTAAATAATATGGCTCATAAATTCACAGCTCTCACTCCCTCAGTCTAATTGAGCAATCGCTGAACTATAGGGGGATTGTACAAGCTTTACGGTAACTTGTTGGGACTCCTGTTCAGGACTGCAATCCTGTCCTGAGCCAGCTGTGCTATCGGTGTGTGAGAGTTGGAGCTTGTTTAATGGGAATCACACTACAATAACACCTACATTCTCCCATGCTTGAGATCTTTCCTTACATGTTCAGCTCCGGGAGACGTCGCCCTGCTCCACATGCCTGTCGTGATCTCGGCATGTGATCCTTTGTTTCATGCCCGTTTTTCCTCGTCCAGCTTCTCAGAGCCCCTTTCCCGTAGATTGACTGTCATGAATCTTGCACTGGAGGCAGAACTGAGTGATGTTCGCTAGATGGGACAGCTGCAAAGTCAAATTGGCTATAGGCTTATTGTAAAAATGTATGAAAACAAAAATGAACTTTTTGGTCTTAATTTAAGGTTAGGCATTAGGGTTAGCAGTATGGTTAAGGTTAGGTTTCAAATCCAATTTTAATACTTTGTAGCTGTGCCAGCTGTGGAGTGTGCTGACCACTGTAGAGCTGCCTCTAGGGCAAGATTGAGGACAAACAATGCCGACCTGCCCCCTTCCCTGCCCCTCACGCCCCCCTTCCCAACTAGAGGGTCTAGTCAGGGCAGCCCCGGGGGCGGGAGTCAGTGACTGCCCATAAATGGGGGAGATTGAGTGACCAAGGCAACTTGAGGGTGAGTGTGATCAGAGAGATTACAGTAATACCACCCCTCTTTCTCTCTCTCTCTCACAGGTTCCTCATCTATCCATCCAACTATACATAATCAAGTACTACCATTTCTCTCCTTCTAAATGTGTTCCCCCTATTCACTTCCTGTGTGTCTGACACACTGAATTAATCTATTTCCTGTGTTTTTCACTGACTGCATGGAATCTGACATTCCCTACCCCCACCTAAAGAGAGTCAGGACGGAGAAGTTTTTAACAGCACCAAAAGACGTCACTGAAGTCGATTATGATTTACTCTAAAAGTTAATAAGGGTCAAGATCTTACTTTTTTCTTTTCCCCTAATACCTTTTCTGATCTGTCTTTTTCTGAAATATAATCAAACTAGTCACCTTAGAGAGAGAGAGAGAGAGATAATCAATCAATCAAATGCAGTCTCTCCAGGCAGGCATCAGTGCCTAATGATCAGATCTTGTCCCACTCCCCAAATACAATATATTATAGTAGGTTTGTCCCTTCTGATCTTTTTCCCAGTATAAGTTTGTCTCGTCAAATAGTCCACTATGGTCCGCTCAGAGTCCGATCCTATTCTTTAGTGTAGCATGTAGCGTGACCTGATTTGGTCTCTCTCCATGTGGAGGGTGGTCTTAGTATTCTTCTCTCACACTGGTCTACCCTGTCTAAGCCTCTCTCAAGAGAGCAGTGGTGTGAGGATATATAGCCCAAGGAGCTCTTAAGTCTGATCACAAATGTAATACGAGCATGTTAAACATCGGAGAACTTTCTCCCAGCAGCTCCATTCACACACTCTGATCCCTGACTTCTGACTCCTGGGACCCTAGAGGTCCTCCAATAAAGACATAATTACATTAGCTTATCAAAACCATTGGTCACGTTCTTGATCTATGTCGCCAGATGCGACAGCGGACAAAAGACATTGTTGCATTGTTATATTCTGGAAAATGTATAGGTATAACAACAAGAATTCTAGACTCACGTTAATTTGCCTATTAGCACGTTCTCTTCTGGTGATAGAATGATTCCCTTGTAAATGAAAGTTCTTGATTGCATGTACACAACTTTCCTCTTTGGAGCTGAATGCGACAGGAGGAAGCGGTGGGCAGAGACTGATGCCTTTCACTCCTCTATAAATCAGGCTTTATGAGTTGTGCCATTTGTTGTTACTCCACAACAATTCAAAGAGAGGTTTGTTGGTCTGTCCCCCCAGTTACACAAGCAGCTCTTTCAGCATTGCTCTGTGTGTGGGAAGCCATGTTCTCTCTCTCTCTCTCTCTCTCTCTCTCTCTCTCTCTCTCTCTTTCTGGTGGAACAAAAATACCAAGTGTCAACCTATAGCTGCTCCATCCATTTTTGGTATGTATCCATTGGTATGTACCCATTGATTCTTGAAGAATATAAGTTATAAACGCCTCATGAGTTGAGTTCAACTGTCATACCCCATACCCAAAATAACCCAAAATATAAGATTGTTTTACTCCAATGTTTGTAAACAAAGCAATTGTAAACAAACACCAGTGTTGTGTTCGAGACCACCTAAAGTGAGACCGATTCAAGATCAAAACTGGAGAAAATTGAATCCGAGTCAAGACCAAGACCAGAGGGGGGTGAGCTGTCTGAGACCGAGTCAAGACCGACACCATAAAAATGGAGTCCAATTCAAGACCATGATTGTAATTGTGTCAAATCACTACCCTAGTATTTCTGTGTTCATATTTCAGAAGAACACATGGATTCTTTGGACCTGTGTTCCCCAACTGGTTTTTATTTGTATTATTTATTTGGTTTAATGATTATGTTTATAGTCAAATATTATATCTGTTTAGGCTTCTTGTGGTCAATTTAAAATCTAAAAATATGTTTTTTTATTGTGTTCCGGCCCCGACCATCTGCTCAAGAAAAAATAGCCTGCAGCTGAATCTAGTTGAGGATCCCTGCTGTAGACATTCAGAATGGTGGAAAAATGCATGCTGAGGGCAAATAAACAGCCACTACATATTATCACCAATTCAAACAGATCTATAATAGATAAAAATACAAAATATGTTACAACTTCCCCAGGTTTCCCCTTACTAATAGTGAGCACACAACTTTAAAATAATTTCCCTCATTCTTCCCTACCAGCAAATCAAGGACATTCTGATAAGCGAATGTTTGAGGATATTTTTCAACTAAAGTAAAGGACAGTAATGTTAGGAGTAAAGTAGGAAGCCCAGGTCTCAATAGGCGGAAATATATTAACGTGTCATAAAAGGAGTGTGGCCTGGCAAAGCGGTTTTATCCGCTGGCTGAATGGGAGCTGATTATTATGAGGTTTTTTACTACACCGGTCTCGGGAAGAGATTATGAGTTGATATTTTTGTGTTAGTAGCTAGGATATTAAAAATTCAGCATAAAGAAAATATGAACATTTTCACACCAGTGGTGTTTCCACCAAACGGACTTGTTGTGGATACAAATCAGTGTGTAGAGACGTAGTGCGCACAAAATGTATTTTTCAATGTGTTTCTATAGTTCTGTCACGTTTTTTGCGTTAAATAGTGAATGTGCCTACTCAGGTGTTTGAACGTGCGTTCTAGCCAACAGCTCGCAGAAACTAGGCTGTGAGGGTAGACTTTTTTGTTAATAAAAGTGAGAATATTTGTGTTTGTCAAAAGGCAGTCAAGCATCGATCATCATATCACTAGATTCAGACATTCGATAGTGTAACGACCCTGGGTTTATAAGCGCGAAAAACTACCCTGCCGCACGAGCATGCTTTTTCGATAGCGCGCCGGACCTAGGGCTAGAAGGTCGAGGGTTCGAGACCTGCTCCCTGCCTGTTTCATTACAATATTACTGGAAAGCAGCATCAAGATCACGTGCACTTTCACCACCCTGTGAAGTTTATTCATTGATGTAATCTGTAGCCTAATAAACTTCATGCTTTCGCTCTTTTGTCCATAATATGAATATCATTATGTATGTAGCCTACCTGCATCTACTGTATATGCGAGCTGTTGGCTAGAGCGCACGTACAAAGACGCGAGTGGGCACATTCGCTATAACCCAACATCTTTTGTCACGAAACGATCAGTAGATTTGAAAATGCGATGGAAACCAATGTCATTGTATTTTTTATTCGGTACATGGGAATTTAACAGCACAATAATTTTTTTATGTGCAATACGTCATCACGGACGAAAAAGTAAATGTGACGCAAACAAACCTAGCCACTGACACACTTGTTAGATTACACAGAGCTTTGACAGAAGTCCACACCACACACACGAATAATGGTAACACCTTCAGCATTCTGTATGTGTCTGCACCACCACAGATGGCCAGCAGATACAACCTTTGCTTCACTTCCATCAATAAAACTAAGGCCAAGAAAGATTTTGTAATTTCTCAAATGTTTCCCAAATTGCACCTACGGTTTTGATTATTAGAGTCTGTCCGATTCAAATTGATTAAGTAACCACATTTTTTTATGTAAATTCAAAGCAGATTTATTTAACAGTTTGTCACTCCTCTGAAGGGAGGGACTGTATGACTTATCTTTAGTAGTGGCAATGGTTATTAATGGAACTGCTCATTCCAGTGAATTATAAACTATTTGAGTCAATGGGGCTGTTTGGCTGCAAGGCTGGTGTCAGTTTGGGAACACCCACTGTCTCTTTCCAGCCCCTCCCTCTCCTCATCTCTCTATCCAACATCAGTCTGAGCTCCACACCTCCTCAGGACAGACCTGCAGTACACCCAGAATTCTGTGAGGTCTCATCAGACCTGAATTTTCCTGATTGCCATCTGATCAAGATCCAACAGGTTCTGGGTATAAAGGCTCATCACATCAGCTTACTGGATCCACAACCACATTTATCTACAATAAGATACTTTCTCGTTCAAGACTGAGTTGAAGGGGATCTCTCCATAACAGGCCATGAGGGTGAGCCGGGTGTTACAGCTGTCCATCTGCCTGGTGGGCCTCAGCCTGGCATGGCGCTCCCCACCACCAGGCAAACCCTCCATAGAGAGAGGTGGCCAGGTTCCTGTAGGCCAGATACAGGTGCTCTCTGTGGGGCTGCTCCAACTGCTCCAGGGGGTGCAGGAGAGTGCCTGGAGGATGGAGAGGCAGGGCGACCAAGTGTCAGAGGAGCTGATGGGAGACACCCAGGCTGTGGAGAGGCTACGAGAGCAAGGTGTGCAGGTAGGAAGGACCCACAGGCAGGTGACGAAGAACCTCCAGATGATGACAGCACAGAGCGACAGGCTGGAGAATGCAGCCCAGGATGTGCAGCTGGGACTGGAGACTTTATTGGCCGAGCAAGGTGCCTTGGAGCTCAGGATGTGCCGTGTCCTGGAGAGGGTGCAGAGCATAACCAAGCCAGTTCTAAGGATGGAAAAGCAGCTTAATATGAACCTGATGAAGGTGAGCTATTACACATTTCTAACTATATAACCTGCTCCTTCTCTCCTCCCTAGTCACAATTTCTCTGTTTTTTTTCAGCTAATGAGTCTAAAAGAAGAAAATTAGAATATTATGCCTTTCAATTGATAATCACCTCCAGGTGTTTCATGCCTGTATTTCCGCTGTTCTGTATTTGGTCCGAACTTACATCTGTCTATCAATACGTGTGTGCTTTAGGTGATAGTGGACACTCAGTCCAGACGTCTGGCTGACCTAGCCTTGGAAGTTATGACCCGGGACAGATTGATTGATAAGCATCTGCAGCACATTGTTGACCTGGAGGAACAGGTATAGTGCAATGGCGCCACGGTTATACACCGACAAAATACAAATTGAGACATAACTAGATAGAAACCCTTGTTCTCATAAAACTAATGTACACGACCAAAGAACATATAAAGACCAGCACAAACTGTACATAAAACATCCTGTCTTACAATCAGAGACAGCAATGGGTATGGAAAGTATAGGCTACACGTTTGATTGAGTCTTTAGAGAACAACTATTTGGGGTGATATCCATGTTTTTTCCCTGCTCTGTGTGCTACTGATGTAGTGTGTTTTTCTCTGTGAAGCACCATATGTTTTAGGAGTGTAAAAGGAATGGAACATTGCTGTTCCTTCTCTGTGTTTGTGTGTGTTCCAGGCGTCTCGTATCAGAGGGGAGAGGCCTCCCACCAGCGCTGAGGGCAGATTCTGATGATGGCTCTGGCCCTTGTCTGGGCAACAACCACAGCTGCATCAATATAAACACTCCATTCAAAACTATAAGAAAACAACATAGTTATAGTGGAAATCTGAGAAAGAAAGACACATAGCATTATTCATACAATATTCAAGCTTCATTTCTTCATCCAGATACTATGAGATGATCTGATTGGGATTTTAAAAGGTAGACATCCTTGTTGGGTAATCTCCAAAGTGGTGTGGCTCTGTGTTAATGTTTGAGGTACATATTTGGAAGCTTTGTATTGCAATCCCTTGTCAGCTGGTGCCTCTAGGGCAATTCAGGTAGATGTTAGAGGGCCCTTTTACTGAAGCATGTGTTTGTTTCATACAATTGTGTTTTGCTTTTGTTGTTTTCTTTTCTTTTCATGCATTGTGTAATTGATGTGTATAGATATCCATACTAGTGTAAGGGTTGTTTATTGATGTGTTCATGCAGGGCTCATCTACAAAAGAGACCTTGGTCTCAGCATGACTCAATGCTTAAAACTGCAATATGTAACTTTTTGGGTAACTCCACCAAATTGACATAGACATTTGTGTTATAGATCTGTCATTCGCATTGAAAGCAAGTCTAAGAAGCGGTAGATCTGTTCTATGTGCACTATTTCTATGCTACCCATGCTTAAGTTTTGTTTTTGCATCTTTTACTTTAGCTTTTGTACACACACTTCAAACAGCTGAAAATACAATCTTTTGGGTTATGGACAATATATTTTACAGTGGTTTAGATGGTACAATGATTCGCTACACTATATTGCTTGTTTTGCCACATAAACTGAAATTAGGCAAACTATTAGAATTTTAGCAACCAGTATATTTCTGCATAGTGCATCTTAAATAAAGGCAAACCCTTTTTAAATAAATGCAACCACAATCAAATAAACAGATTCAAGGTAATGGAATGGATCAGACTGCCTGGAAAAAAATTATTCCTGTCAACTTTGGCTGATTGGCTAATTCTCCTTGAACGTAAAACAAACAAAAAAAGGCTCTGTGGCTGTATTCTAGAGGTACAGGAGACCTCCTACCGCCAAAATCAGGAGATTCTCATCTTCTCAGCTGCCCGACAACCAAATGTGGCAAAGGTTGTGTGTGAAAGCTTTGAGGACTGAGGTCCTATCTGATGGCCTCAAGTCTGTGAGATCTAAATGCATGAATGCTGTCCGACTGGTGTTCCCAAACAAACCCAGCCAGAGCAACAAACTCTGACCCAACATAACAAAGAGAATATACAGTAATGTTCCTGTAAATCTATTTGAAATGTGCCTACAGTTCTTCATTTGACTTGGACATTTTATCCATTTAGCAGACGCTCTTATTCAGAGCAACCTACAGGAGCGACTGATTTGTTTCACCTAGTTGGCTCGGCGATTCGAACCATCAACTTTTCTGCACAACACTCTTACCCGCTAGCTACCAGACACCCCACTGACATACTCCAACAGGTCTTTACTCTTGAATTCATTTACATTTCATTTCAGCCAACCTATGTTACCAGACATGCCCATTGAAGATGGAAGATCAAAGCATATTGAGTGGGCAATTTCATTGTCACACACAATATGTTCAGTTTCAGGTATGATCTTTGTCATATTGTGTAGAGTATGATGATGAGCTTCAGAGTATAGTACCTCTAGGCTATCATGATTCTGAACTACACTGAACAAAATATAAATGCAACATGTTGAAATAAAAGATCCCCGAATATTTCCGTATGCACAAAAAAGCTTATTTCTCTCAAATGTTGTGCACAAAGTTGTTTACATCCCTGTTAGTGAGCATTTCTCCTTTACCAAGATAATCCATTAACCTGACAGGTGTGGCACTTCAAGAAGCTGATTAAACAGTATGATCATTACACAGGTACACCTTGTGCTGGGGACAATAAAAGTCCACTCTAAAATATGCAGTCTTCTAACACAACACAATGCCACAGATGTCTCAAGTTTTGAGTGAGCGTGCAATTGGCATGCTGACTGCAGGAATGTCCACCAGAGCTGTTGCCAGATAAAAATACAATGCAGTGGCTCCGGCGAAACTACGCTAAACCGCTGCATTTACTCAAATGTGACACCTTATAATAAATAGGTTTATGGGTTTGCAGACTAAATTCAATAGGAGTACTGGAATGCATTCAACCATAGATACGCTTTTTCAATGTATCTTATCATTTAAGTAGCCAGCCCATAGTCGCACACAACAGCTTTGTGCGAATATGCGGACACTATACCTCAGGGTTTTACACAAAGGTGCGTGACATGACAGTAAGCGGAGGATGGCTCGAAGTATCGAGGATGCTAGCGCGTCACTGACATCATTACCAAAAGCCTTCAGAGGAGTCAGAAACGATGAAACCTGGTTGGAAAAGTTACTCTTCTTTGTTTTTTTCATTTTACAACGACGGTAATATTTAAGGTAAGGACGCACATACATTTGACATACGAAAAATAATATGTTGTCTTCTTGTCACCAATTGTTTGCAAACTTGACACCGCCTGAATATGTCGGCCATTGTTGATGCCACCTGTCGACGTTTTGGTTACCACTTTTTTGTTTCATAATATAATTAACTGTTCTGTTATTGACATAGTCTTAAGTTCTCACTGCAAATAACTTTTTTACTGTTCTTAACATATTCAATTCAAGCAATTTGGTACGATTGCATTTGATCATTACAATGAAGGCTATTGATGATGATACGAAGTTGATTTGCTTAACCACAGGAGGAAATACTGGCATCCAACTAATATAAGGATTACATCAAATTAAATCACAATTTTAAATAAAGTTTGATTAAATTTAGTCATATTCTTTAATTAACATATGTTTGGTTGAGATGGAGAGGTGAATCCAACATATCAATGATTAATTTGTAGACAAACTGGAATTAAAACCGGTCTAAGTCAGTGGCACAGACGGAACTATCCAAATGTTGATATTTGGTTGCATTGACAACTTAACACAATTCAATATCTCTAAATATCATTACATTTGAAATAAACCAGATCTTGAAACCGTGGGCCTATTGTATTGTCTATTTTTAGTTCAATTCTGTGTTGAATTGAAACAATAGCTGTTGATTACTTTGTATATAGGCCTAAATAGCACCATTAAAGATATGAGTGATACAGTATGGTCACATTTAATTTGCTCTATTAAACCCCTTTGGAATGAGCAGCAGTGAATCTATTTCGTTTTTAAGTGGAGATCTCTCAACAATAATTCTCAGTAGTAATTAGTACACATTAGTAATAGTCAGTGACAAATAACTAAGCAGGGCCGGGCTTAGTTAAAACCCTGGCTGGGATACCAAAGGGTAGCTGTAAATAGATTACTTCTCCAGTAGGAGGTGCTGCCAAGCCTATAGGAAAATAATTATAGTTGATATAACATTGTTTTAAAGGTACGAATTCAACATATTTAAACCAGATTAGGTTATGTTGAAATGTGGTTACCATGATGACATAATGTTGGCATTGAAATTTCACCCTCAAAACAACAGTTGATTACTTTTTTCAAATCCACTGTATTTTCCATGTAGATTTTACGTCACAATACGTAGACAAATTATGTTGAAACGTTGATTCAAACAGATTGTGCCCAGTGGGTTGTCACTTCCCCATAACCTGACAGAGTAAGAACTTCACTTTGAAAAATAATGTAGGCTCCCCATTATTGTTAATATGCATAATTATGGAATCTATGAATACGATTGGCCTGTGATAAAAGAATACACAATTCAGTAAACTAGTAACTGGAGTTGTTGACCTGCATATGAAATTATGTAGGTCACAGGATATTATGCGTGCACTATTTTGGCTGTGTGACTGTATTCAGGCATCAGATATAAACCAGATATTTATACAAACTTCTACTAGAATAGTCCCTATGGACAGACCGTAATAGGATTGCATTCAGGGATTTCTTTGTTCACATTTGGTTATTCCATTATTTTATTACATCCCCTATCTTATGAAACAGTATGTGTCGTGTGTGTGAGTGGGTGTGTGTGTGGACCATATTTGACTATGGCTGATCAACAAATCTTCAGCTCAGATTTCACAGTTCCCCAGTATGACAGCATCACACATCAACCCTTTTTGACGTTAAGGTTAAGTGAATGTTATTCAATCTAAAGTCTGACCAGACACAACTTTTCTTTGCATCATTGTTTTTGATGGGGAGGGCCTTTCACGACTGGTAATCTCTTAACACTCTTCAATTATTCTAAGTACAATAGCAGTGACTGCTCAGAAGTTCCATGTTTTTACTCACGTTGTGCTGTACGTAATATTATGTAATCCATTGATTGGGTCATCAGTGATTTACATTAAAGGTTTCCCTTAGTGGCATCAGTTCAGTTCAGCCAAACCTAGGGTATGGCAAAGTGGGTCATTTCTACACAATTTAAAAACTCTAAAATGCTATTTGGAGAACAGCAAAAACTAACAAAAATGACTCCAGCCATTAATTATCATCGCTAGATTTACAGGTGAACGGCATATACAATGTCAACCACGACTCAACCTCATCATAAATGTACTAATTTACTTGTGGAACTGTGCATACAATGCAACGTGACAATTTAGGCTAATAAGATCCAGTGATGAAGACAGTGAATATGCACAATAAGATATGCTACTGTTCGCTCAATTGGGAGTTGAGAATGTTGATAACTAGAGACAGATGAGTATATTCTTGTCTTCCCTTTTCAGCAATAGTCATTTGCTTTCTAAACTATGTTTTTCCTACGATTTGAATTTTTGAAATATTGCGAAAGGCCTAGGCCAATTTAACTGCTTTTCACTGACTGCAGCAATTCAACAATCAGCTATGATGGCGCCGGAAGAAATGGCAGCCGTTTTACGAGGGCCTAACCAATTGTGCCATTATGTTTTTCTGCCACTGTATTTTACGGCAAAAAAGAGCTTCTGGATATCAGAACAGCGATCACTCACCTTTTTCTCCAATAAGCAGGATGCACAGGATGTACTTCAGACACCCGACAAGGCCAATATCCCCGTCATTGGCAGGAGAAAGAGACGCAGGTATAGAGGACACAGGGCGGGGTACCTTGAAAGGATCTGCCGACAGCGAGTGGGAAATCTGCCTTTACCATCAATATTACTTGCCATCATACAATCATTGGACAATAAATTAGACAAGGTACAATCACGAATATCCTACCAACGGGACACAAACAACTGTAATATCTTATGTTTCACCGAATCGTGGCTGAATGACGACATGGATAACATTCAGCTGACGGGATATGCGCTGCACCGGCTAAATAGAACAGCACACGCCGGTAAGACGAGGGGGGGGGGGGGTCTGTGTATATTTGTAAACACCAGCTGGTGCACAAAATATAAGGAAGTCTCTAGATTTTGCTCCAATGAAGTAGACTGACTATCTCATGATAAGCTGTAGACCTCACTATTTGTCAAGAGAGTTTTCATCTATATTTTTCGTGGCTGTCTATTTACCACCAGAGAAGAATGCTGGCGCTAAGACCGCACTCAGTCAGCTGTATAAGGAAATAAGCAAACAGGAAAACGGCCATCCAGAGGCGGCGCTCCTAGTGGCCAGGGACTTTAATGCAGGAAAACTGAAATCAGTCTTACCTCATTTCTATCAGCATGTTAAATGTGCAACTAGAGGGAAAAAATCTCTAGATCACCTTTACTCCACACACAGAGACGCATACAAAGCTCTCCCTCGCCCCCCATTTGGCAAATCTGACCAAAATTCCATCCACCTGATTCCTGCTTTCAAGCTAAATCTAAAGCAGGAAGCACCAGTGACTTGGTCAATAAAGAAGTGGTCCGATGACGCAGATGCTACGCTACGGGACTGTTTTGCTAGCACAGACAGGAATATGTTCCGGGATTCCTCCAATGGCATTGAGGAGTACACCACATCTGTCACTGGTTTCATCAATAAGTGCATCGATGACGTCGTCCCCACAGTGACTGTACGTACATACCCCAACCAGAAACCATGGATTACAGGCAACATCCGTACTGAGCTAAAGGGTAGAGCTGCCGCCTTCAAGGAGCGGGACTCTAACCCGGACGCTTATAATAAATCCTGCTACGCCCTCAGACGAACCATCAAACAGGCAAAGCGCCAATACAGGACTAAGATTGAATTGTACTACACCGGCTCCGACGCTTGTCGGATGTGGCAGGGCCTGCAAACTCTTACAGACTGCAAAGGGAAGCACGGCCGCAAGCTGCCCAGTGACACGAGCCTATCAGACGAGCATAGAAGTGATCTAGCTCGCTTTGAGGCAAGCAACAGTGAGGCATGCATGAGAGCATCAGCTGTTCTGGACGACTGTGTGATTACACTCTCCGTAGTCGACGTCAACATTCACAAGGCCGCTGGGCCAGATGGATTACCAGGACAGGTGCTCCAGGCATGTGCTGACCAACTGGCAGGTGTCTTCACTGACATTTACAATGCCCCTGATTGAGTCTATAATACCAACATGTTTAAAGCAGACCACCATAGTCCCTGTGCCCAAGAACACTAAGGTAACCTGCCTAAATGACTACCGACCCGTAGCACCTACGTCTGTAGCCATGAAATGCTTTGAAAGGCTGGACATGGCTCACATTAACACCATTATTCCAGAAACCATAGACCCACTCCAATTTGCATACCGCACCAACAGATCCACAGATGATGCAATCTCTATTGCCTATGTTGCACCTATGTGAGAATGCTATTCATTGACTACAGCTCAGCGTTCACCACCATAGTGCCCTCAAAGCTCATCACTAAGCTAAGGACCCTGGGACTAAACACCTCCCTCTGCAACTGGATCCTGGACTTCTTGACGGGCCGCCCCCAGTTGGTGAGGGTAGGTAACGACACATCTGCCCTGCTGATCCTCAACACTGGAGCCCCTCAGGGGTGTGTGCTCAGTCCCCTCCTGTACTACCTGTTCATCCACAACTGCATGGCCAGGCACGACTCCAACACCATCATTAAGTTTGCAGACGACACAACAGTGCTAGGCCTGATCACTGACAACAACGAGACAGCCTATAGGGAGGAGGTCAGAGATCTGGCCGGGTGGTGCCAGAATAACAACCTATCCCTCAACGTAATCAAGAAGAAGGAGATGATTGTGGACTACAGGAAAAGGAGGACCAAGCACGCCCCCATTCTCATCGACGGGGCTGTAGTGGAGCAAGTTGAGAGCTTCAAGTTCCTTGGTGTCCACATCACCAACAGACTAGAATGGTCTAAACACCAAGACAGTCGTGAAGAGAGCACGACAAAGCCTATTCCCCCTCAGGAAACTAATAGGATTTTTCATGTGTCCTCAGGTCCTCAAAAGGTTCTACAGTTGCACCATCGAGAGCATCCTAACTGGTTGCTTCACTGCCTGGTACAGCAACTGCTCAGCCTCTGACCGCAATACATCACTGGAGCTAAGTTGCCTGACATCCAGGACGTCTATACCAGGCGGTGTCAGAAGAAGGCCCTAAAAACTGTCAAAGACTCCAGCCACTCTGCTACCGCATGGCAAGCGGTACCGGAGCGCCAAGTCTAGAACCAAAAGACTTCTCAACAGCTTTTACCCCCAAGCCATAAGACTCCTGAACAGCTAATCAAATGGCTACACAGACTATGCATTGTGTGTGTCCCCCCCCCCCCCCCAACAGGTCTGTTGTATTCGGCGCATGTGGCAAATAAACTTTGATTTGATTTGGTAGGCTATTTGCTGCGCGCTACCCAATTTGTGCACTTAAAACAATTCACAGCTCATTCTTTAAAAGAAACGAATGATCCTCTGTGGGCAAATCATGCTCTTTGGTTTAGTATTTTGAATTGTATTTATTTCTGTATCGGCAGAAGTAATTATAGCTAATTTGGGTAATTTAATTCAATTACCTTTATGGGAAGCTTATCTTTCCCTAGCCTATTGGACGCGCCGCTTATGCCAACATCAATGTAAAAGAAACCGCTGCATAAAACAGCTGGCCCTGAGGCTTACAAGGCCGAGTTCAAATGCAGACATCAAATTCAAAGCAATTGTCTGGCACTGTCTCTGCTTAAAATGAAAGGCATGCAGGCTGGTAGCTTCTCTCCAAGCGATGCTCCGCATGGTCCTAAACCCAGCTATTCGAAACGCTAAACATTGCATTTTAATCGGGATTGGAATGATTTTACTCTACATTTTTGACGTCTACTTTTACATTTTTTTAAAGGAACGAACTCAGTCTGGCTTTCAACTTACTCTTGAAAGTTGCTGCACAAATAGAGTACGTCAGTCTTTAATAAAGCTCTTTTGTGGGGAAAAACGAATTCTGGTTGACTGGGCCTGGCTCCCAAGTGGGTGGGCCAATGCCATCCCAGGCCTACCCATGGCTGCAACCCTTCCCAGTCATGTGAAACCCATAGATTAGGGCCTAATGAATATTTTAATTGACTGATTTCCTTTTAAGAACTAGAACTCAGTAAAATCTTTGAAATTGTTGCATGTTGCGTTTATATTTTTGTTCAGTATGTAACTTGTCAGAAATTCCCAGATCAGCTAACATTTTTTTAGCCCATAGTAATGAGTCACTGAAATATCACATGAATACACATTAGACATTGCAAAAAAGTATAGAATTGCAAGACCATTCCCTCTCCGCCAACAAGAGGGGTGTGAACAGTTTGTGTCTAGAACTGTGCTTGTGCCCATAGAAATACACATTCATTTCCCACCCAAGTTAACCAGTATGAACTGAAACCCCCACAATGAAAGACCACCACACAAAATGTACAGTACAAGAGTCCAGGACAGTACCAAACAAGTCAAGGAATGTGAGCTATGGTAAACCTAAACATCAAATTGAACACTTGCACATTCTTTGGCACTTTGAATTCATCATCTATTTGATGCATCATTGATGGTGCCTTCAGACACTTTAACTCTATGACGACTTAGATGCTCATATAAGTTGCTTGAGAATGTGAGTGGTTGGTATGAGTCTAGCAGATGAGTTGTTGAGTCTGATGAGTCTGTTGATAAAGTAGCACAAGTAAATACTTTGTTGTCATTGTTTTTTCCCAACTCGACGTGACAATGTGTCGAATAATTGCTTTGCTTTCCAAGATTTTGAGTGGTGTGTTATTGTGGTCATCATATTGGCAGAGACTATAAATCATGAATGAATGAATTAATCATGAATAAGCCCTTGTAACAATGGGTCTCGTGTCCACTTCACCCAGCAGCTTTACCTCAGTGCTACTTGTTGATTTGTTTTGTTTCTTTGGGAGATGTAGCCTAATTGAAAGAGGCTTGAATTTCAGACTTCCTCTTGGAATGTCCCTGAGGGAGATTTAGCCTGAACAGGTTTCTCAATCCTCCCTTTATTGGGACCAAGAGTTGTTCCCGGGGGGTTCAATCAGCAGAGGTGAGGGTTTTTTTTGGACCAAAGCTTTTTCACAGCATAGTCCCGGCCAGAGTAGGTATGTATGTCTCTCTCTCTCTCATTCTAGAATCTAGACTACAAGATGCCCTGGGTATGTGCTCTGGCAGAAATGATCGGACAGACGTAGATGACATTACTACGCGGCTGGGAATGGAAGATTGTTGATGTTGTTCCCCTGCGTGCTCTCTTGACTTAAAATGTCATAGTTGCTACAGTATAATGTATTTTCAGCAAGCAGATTGCAAAAACTTATCCGTTTTGTAGATGGGGAACTTGATATGGATAATGGGATACAGATGTTTTGTGTGTTTTCTATAATGATATACAGTGCTGAGAATTTTTGGACTTGGCCCTCTCTTTCCATCTCCTCTAGGAAGTGTGAAACTGGGATTGGCAGTAATTGCTAAATATTTGCTTTAAAAGGTCAAATCAGCCCTCATATCACACCATTTATTGTGTCGTGGAATAGGAACTCACTTGTTCCCTGTTTATGCTTAACAAAAGAACCAGAAGGATGGCCTTTTAGGGAGTTGTTCTTCGCCACTGTGGTTCTGCCTCTGCATTGCTTACTCTTTGGGGGTTTAGGCTGGATATACCTAAAGCACTCTAATAATTGCTGATGTAAAGAGGGCTTTATGAAATAAATGTGAATATTTGGTTAATAATGGAATACCACAACCATGATTTAGATGATAATAAATCTATTATTATTATGTCATGTTAAACAGGGTGAAAGGGTATATAATTAATCTTGTGTTAGATTAATCTATATTCTTTCTGTCCAAAAGATGGAAACAACAACCACTGAGAATGGAGGTGGAGGAACCAGTGGGTCAAAAGATTACAAAAAGGTATGGATTCTTTGGGCCCCGGTAATTGATTTCTAATTTATGGCACACATCTACAAATCCTGTATAATGTCCTTCTGAGTGTGAACAAGGTCCCATTGGTGAACTGAGCTTCAAGAAGGATTACTGCCATTCCTCTTAATATTGGGCAATGCTTTGCCCTCCCTGGACTGGAGATGGTGTTGTGGTTGAGCGTTACATAATGGGGCTCAGTGTGTCTGTTTGTTTGCTGATGGAGGGGCCGCAGCGGCGGATAATGTGATTAGGTAGATCAGCCACTGTGTTTAGCCACACGAGTTCAGAGCGGAAATGCCAAAATCAGTTACAAAGCTACAGGTGGTCCTGGTATCCATGAACGTGCTGACTGACATGCATCAGATGTACCTTTCAGATGTACAAAAATTGTATGGTTTGATCTGAAATCCCTACACATTATGATCAGTGTTGTATTGATTGAGAATATTATGTTTGTGTGGTCCCAGCCAACTGCTGCTGCACTGAAAGGAGCCATCCAGCTGGGCATTGGGTATGCTGTGGGGAACCTGATATCCAAGCCTGACAGAGATGTGCTCATGCAGGATTTCTACATGGTGGAGAGTGTCTTTCTACCCAGGCACAGTACACAGCACTGGCATCACTCAGCAGGCTTATACACATCACTAGTTAGTGACATGAATACAGCACAAACCCTGTTAAAGAAGCAAATCTGACAGATTATCCCATCTACACAGGCCGGTACTACATAGCCAATCAGAGCTACAGTAGGCCTATATGCAAATTAGCTATCTGCCACACCGGCCTGCCATCACTCACTTTGAACTGGACTGTGTGTTTACAGGCAGTAGCAACAGCACGACTTTAGATCATTAGAACGCATTCGGCAAAAGCCACAAAATACACCTGAATGAATTTCTGCAAATAAATAAAGTACCACGGGTGTCCACTTACATTTGCAGACTTTACAGTCCTATTGATCAAACAACCATGAAAAGGTAAGCTATCTCTCCCACAGATAGCACTGTAACTTTTTTTGAACATAATGATTCCTCCATTGTTTCTTATGACTGAAAAAGCTTCTAGACATCAGAACAGCAATCACACACCTCGATCTGGACGAAGACATCTACTTCAATGAGTCTACGCCACAGGACATACTGCCCATCTCGAACCAGGCCCTATTCCCCGGAAGAGAAAAAAACATAGCTGTAGAGGTCGCAGTGCGGGTACATTATTGAGACTACAGTGATGAGTGAATAAACTGCTCCTACCCTCTGTTCTGAGATACTCTTAATGATTGGCTATGAAAAGCCAACTGACATTTACTCCTGAGGTGCTGACCTGTTGCACCCTCGACAACCACTGTGATTATTATTATTTGACCCTGCTGGTCATCTATGAACATTTGAACATCTTGGCCATGTTCTGTTATAATCTCCACCCGGCACAGCCAGAAGAGTGGCCACCCCTCATAGCCTGGTTCCTGTCTAGGTTTCTTCCTAGGTTCTGGCCTTTCTAGTGAGTTTTTCCAAGACACCATGCTTCTATACCTGCATTGCTTGCTGTTTGTGGTTTTAGGCTGGGTTTCTGTAGAGCACTTTGTGACATCAGCTGATGTAAGAAGGGCTTTATAAATACATTTGATTGATTGATTGATTGATTGTTCTATTGGTGAATCTGCAATCGCTGGAGGACAAACTAGACGAGCTCAGTTTGAGACTATCCTATTAACGGAACATTAAGAACTGTAATGCACTATGCTTTTCGGGGTCATGGCTGAACAAGGACATGGATAATATCCAGTTAGCTGGGTTTTCCATGCATCGGCAGAACAGCAGAATCTGGTCAAATCCGTGGGGGTGGGGTGTCTCTCTTTGTCAAAAAATACTGGTGCGCATTCTAAAGGTTCTGCTCGCCTGAGTTAGAATACCTCATGATAAGCTGTAGACCATACTATTTACCAAGAGAGTTTTCATCTATATTTTTCGTAGCTGTTTATTTACCACCACAAACCGATGCTGGCACTAAGACCGCACTCAACAAGCTTCATAGGGCCATAAGCAAATCCGTTTTACACAATACATTTTTCCAACAATTGTTTACAGACAGATTATTTCACTTATAATTCACTGTATCACAATTCCAGTGGGTCAGAAGTTTACATACACTAAGTTGACTGTGCCTTTAAACAGCTTGGCTAATTCCAGAAAATGATGTCATGGCTATAGAAACTTTTGATAGGCTAATTGACATTATTTTAGTCAATTGGAGGTGTACCTGTGGATTGGTTTACATACACCTTAGCCAAATACATTTAAACTCAGTTTTTCACAATTCCTGACATTTCATCCAAGTAAAAAAATCCCTGTTTTAGGTCAGTTAGGATCACCACTTTATTTTAAGAATGTGAAATGTCAGAATAATAGTATAATGTTTCTTTCATCACATTCCCAGTGGGTCAGAAGTTTATATACACTCAATTAGTATTTGGTAGCATTGCCTTTAAATTGTTTAACTTGGTTCAAACGTTTCGGATAGCCTTCTACAAGCTTCCCACAATAAGTTGGGTGAATTTTGGCTCATTCCTCCAGACAGTCAGGTTAGTAGGCCTCCTTGCTCGCACGCGCTTTTTCAGTTCTGCCCACAAATTTTCTATGGGATTGAGGTCAGGGCTTTGTGATGGCCACTCCAATACTTTGACTTTGTTGTCCTTAAGCCATTTTGTCACAACTTTGGAAGTGTGCTTGGGGTCATTGTCTTTTTTATGGCGGTTTTGGAGTGGCCTTTCAGGTTATGTCGATATAGGACTCGTTTTACTGTGGATGTAAATACTTTTGTACCTGTTTCCTCCAGCATCTTCACAAGGTCCTTTTGCTGTTGTTCTGGGATTGATTTGCACTTTTCGCACCAAAGTATGTTCATCTCTAGGAGACAGAACGCGTCTCCTTCCTGAGAGGTATGACGGCTGCGTTGTCCCATGGTGTTTATACTTGCGTACTATTGTTTGTACAGATGAACATGGTACCTTCAGGCGTTTGGAAATTGCTCCCAAGAATGAACCAGACTTGTGGAGGTCCACACTTATTTTCTGAGGTCTTGGCTAATTTCTTTTGATTTTCCCATGATGTCAAGCAAAGAGGCAATGAGTTTAAAGGTAGGCCTTGAAATACATCCACAGGTACACCTTCAATTTACTCAAATGATGTCAATTTGCCTATCAGAAGCTTCTAAAGCCATGACATAATTTTCTGGAATTTTCCAAGCTGCTTAAAGGCACAGTCAACTTAGTGTATGTAAACTTCTGACCCACTGTAATTGTGATACAGTGAATTATAAGTGAAATAATCTGTCTGTAAACAATTGTTGGAAAATTGACTTGCGTCATGCACAAAGTAGATGTCCTAACTGACTTGCTAAAACTATAGATTGTTAACAAGAAATTTGTGGAGTGGTTGTAAAATGAGTTTTAATGACTCCAACCTAGGTGTATGTAAACTTCCGACTTAAACTGTATATATATATATATATATATATATATATATATATATATATATATATATATATATATATATATATATATATATATATATATAATGTACTGTAATAGAGGTCCTGGATGGCAGGAAGCTTGGCCCCAGTGATGTACTGGGGGGTACCCACTACCCTCTGTAGCGCCTCACGATCGGATGCCAAGCAATTGCCATACCAGGCGATGCAACCGGATTAGGATGCTCTCGATGATGCAGCTGTATAACTTTTTTGAGGATCGGGGACCCATGGCTATTCTTTTAAGCCTCCTGAGGGGGAAAAGGCATTGTCGTGCCCTCTTCACAACTGTCTTGGTTTGTTTGGACCATGATAGTTTGTTGGTGATGTGGACATGAAGGAACTTGAAACTCTCTACCTGCTCCCCACAGCCCCGTTGATGGGAATGGGGACGTGTTCGGCCCTCCTTTTCCTGTAGTCCACGATCAGCTCCTTTGTCTTGCTCACGTAGAGAGAGAGGTTGTTGTCCTGGCACCACACTGCCAGGTTTCTGACCACCTCCCTATAGACTGTCTTAAGAACAAGAGGGGACTAAGCATGCACCCCTGAGGGGGCCCCCGTGTTGAGGATCAGCATGGCAATGTGTTGTTGCCTACCCTTACCACCTGGGGTGGCCCGTCAGGAAGTCCAGGATCCAGTTGTTTAGTCCCAGGGTCCTTAGTGATGAGCTTTGTGGGCACTACGATGTTGAACGCTGAGCTGTAGTCAATGAACAGCATTCTCACATAGGTATTCCTTTTGTCCAGGTGGGAAAGGGCAGTGTGAAGTGAGATTGAGATTGCGTCATCTGTGGATCTGTTGGGGCGGTATGCGAATTGGAGTGAGTCTAGGGTTTCCGGGATGATGGTGTTGATGTGAGCCATGACCAGCCTTTCAAAGTACTTCATGGCTACCGACGTGAGTGCTACTGGGCGGTAGTCCTTTAGGCATGTTTTTCTATGGTGGTCTGTTTGAAATCAATCAATCAAATGTATTTATAAAGCCTTTTTTACATCAGCAGATGTCACAAAGTGCTGTACAGAAACCCAGCCTAAAACTCCAAACAGCAAGCAATGCAGATGTAGAAGCATGTAGGTATTACAGACTCGGTCAGGGAGAGGTTGAAAATGTCAGTGAAGACACTTGACCCAGACATGCGTGACCTTCGAAGCTTCACTGAAAGATGCACATCTGTTGTGACATCTGTTTGGCACTGCTTATCGCACAGCTGATGCTTCTTGTATACTTCAATACTTTCCTTGTAGTGGTCCATCACTCAGTCACAATATTCTCTGTTTGCTCAGTGGTTCCCAAACTCTGGGGCCAACTTACTCTTGAAAGCTGTAATAGTAGAATACTTCAAAATGAATTAGTGCATCAGCAGTTTTCCTCTTGTCATTGCTCCCTCAGAGAGCTATTTAGGTAGCCTAGTGGTTAAGAGCGATGGGCCAGCACCCGAAAGGTCGCTGGTTTGAATGCCTGAGCCGGCAAGGTGGAAAAATCTGCCGTTCTGCCCTTGAGCAAGGCAGTTACACTGTGCCGTGGATTTCGATAAAGGCAGCCCCCCGCATCACTCTGATTCAGAGGTGTTGGGTTAAATGCAGAATACACATTTAGGTTGAATGCACTCCGTTGTGCAACTGACTGGTATCCCTTATAATGTTTTAGAAATGACCAGAACCAACTTACTAGCCCATGTCAACTAATGTTTTTTTATCTAGGTTTTTAAACCCATTTTTTTGTTCCCCAATGATGGAAGGGGGGCCCAGAGTGGAAACGTTTGGGAACTGCTGCTCAAACTGATACATTTGTGTACTGTACCCTGTTCTATTGGGATGCAAATGTACTGTACGGATTGTCAGTGCTAAATTAGTGTTTGTACAGTGTGGCAAAAAAAGTATTTAGTCAGCCACCAATTGTGCAAGTTCTCCCACTTAAAAAGATGAGAGAGGCCTGTAATTTTCATCATAGGTACACTTCAACTATGACAGACAAAATGAGAAACAAAATCCAGAAAATCACATTGTTGGATTTTTTATGAATTTATTTGCAAATTATGGTGGAAAATAAGTATTTGGTCACCTACAAACAAGCACAATTTCTAGCTCTCACAGATCTGTAACTTCTTCTTTAAGAGGCTCCTCTGTCCTCCACTCGTTACCTGTATTAATAGCACCTGTTTGAACTTGTTGTCCGTATAAAAGACACCTGTCCACAACCTCAAACAGTCACATTCCAAACTCCACTATGGCCAAGAACAAAGAGCTATCAAAGGACACCAGAAACAAAATTGTAGACCTGCACCAGGCTGGGAAGACTGAATCTGCAATAGGTAAGCAGCTTGGTTTGAAGAAATCAACTGTGGGAGCAATTATTAGGAAATGGAAGACATACAAGACCACTGATAATCTCCCTCTATCTGGGGCTCCACGCAAGATCTCACCCAATGGGGTCAAAATGATCACAAGAACGGTGAGCAAAAATCGCAGAACCACACGGGGGGACCTAGTGAATGACCTGCAGAGAGCTGGGACCAAAGTAACAAAGCCTACCATCAGTAACACACTACGCCGCCAGGGACTCAAATCCTGCAGTGCCAGACGTGTCCCCCTGCTTAAGCCAGTACATGTCCAGGCCCGTCTGAAGTTTGCTAGAGAGCATTTGGATGATCCAGAAGAAGATTGGGAGAATGTCATATGGTCAGATGAAACCAAAATATAACTTTTTGGTAAAAACTCAACTCGTCGTGTTTGGAGGACAAAGAATGCTGAGTTGCATCCAAAGAACACCATACCTACTGTGAAGCATGGGGGTGGAAACATCATGCTTTGGGCTGTTTTTCTGCAAAGGGATCAGGATGACTGATCCGTGTAAAGGAAAGAATGAATGGGGCCATGTATTGTGAGATTTTGAGTGAAAACCTCCTTCCATCAGCAAGGGCATTGAAGATGAAACGTGGCTGGGTCTTTCAGCATGACAATGATCCCAAACACACCGCCCGGGAAACGAAGGAGTGGCTTCGTAAGAAGCATTTCAAGGTCCTGGAGTGGCCTAGCCAGTCTCCAGATCTCAACCCCCATAGAAAATCTTTGGAGGGAGTTGAAAGTCCGTGTTGCCCAGCAACAGCCCCAAAACATCACTGCTCTAGAGGAGATCTGCATGGAGGAATGGGCCAAAATACCAGCAACAGTGTGTGAAAACCTTGTGAAGACTTACAGAAAACGTTTGACCTTGTCATTGCCAACAAAGGGTATATAACAAAGTATTGAGATAAACTTTTGTTATTGACCAAATACTTATTTTCCACCATAATTTGCAAAAAAAATCATTAAAAATCCTACAATGTGATTTTCTAGATTTTTTTTCTCATTTTGTCTGTCATAGTTGAGGTGTACCTATGATGAAAATTACAGGCCTCTATCATCTTTTTAAGTGGGAGAACTTGCACAATTGGTGGCTGACTAAATACTTTTTTGCCCCACTGTATATGGATGTATAGGGCTGCTGTTGTACACTGATAACACTGATCTGTTTGTGTGATAACGCTTGTGTTGTCAGTGAGGGGAGCAACATGACCCCAGCGCACCACTTCCCAGACTTCCGCCTCAAAACCTACGCCCCTCTCGCCTTCCGCTACTTTAGGGAGCTCTTTGGCATCAAAGCAGATGACTACCTGGTTAGTGTGGAAAGCCCTTTACAGAAAACACTCCTACACACCATGTGCTTCTTTGATAATACAGCACACAATCATGTAGTAATACACCCCATTAGAGTTGTCTGATCTATAAGTAAGAGCACAGTGTTCACACTGGGCACATATGTCATTTCATTGTCTAGTTTGGATTTACATTTGAGTTGTCAACTAATGTGAATTCAATGTGAAATCAACAAAACATTTCACCATGTCATTGGATTTAGTTTAAAAGTTGGGTGAAAAAACTACAATTCCCTTACGTTGATGCCTTTTTTCAAATCCAATCAGTTTTCTACGTTAATTCAACGTCATCACATTTACATTTTTGGTTTGAAATTACTTCGAAACAATGTTGATTCAAACAGTTTTTGCCCATTGGGTTTGTTTTGTTATTTGAAAACTTCCATGTTGCTGTCCTGTCAATATGAATTCATGCTATTGGCTCTTCCTGTATGAATTCCAGTACTCCATCTGTAATGAGCCTCTAATCGAGCTGTCCAACCCCGGGGCCAGCAGTTCCTGGTTCTACCTGACCAGCGACGATGAGTTCATCATTAAGACAGTGCAACATAAAGAGGCTGAGTTCCTGCAGAAACTCCTTCCTGGTTACTACATGGTGAGCCCCTCCCTTAACACAAACACCATTCCTGGCATAATAAATAGGGCAACTCCTATCAGTTCTAGTGCCTTCAGGATATTCTTATTCAAATATTTTAAAGTTTAATTTAAATGTTGGCAGCGTGTGAACTATTCTCAAATGTATCTCTTTTTCCATCTTGTTTCATTTCAGAATCTGAATCAGAACCTGAGGACACTGCTACCTAAGTTCTATGGCCTGTACTGCATCCAGTGTGCCGGGGTCAACATCCGCCTGGTGGTGATGAACAACGTGTTGCCCAGGGCCCTCCAGATGCACTACAAATACGACCTGAAGGGCTCCACTTACAAACGCCACGCCTCGTGCAAGGAACGCGCCAAGTTCTCACCGACCTTCAAAGACCTGGACTTCCAGGAGATGCTTGAGGGCCTGCACTTTGATGGCGACATGTACAGTGCCTTAATGAAGACACTGCAGAGGGACTGCAGGGTGAGGCCGCTTGCAGTAGATTCACTTACTTATTGGTATTGAATATTCAAAACATGAAGGCTAGTCAAGTGTGTGTTGTTAGAGGGACATTTTAGTTCCTTCAATAGCATTTGGTTGGATATTTCTCATTGAACTTTGAACCCTCATTGGCAATCATGTTACATAAGGATGACTGGCCTCTTCTCCATCACCATTGAGCCCTTCTGAATGACTGCATTATTACTCAACAGAGGAACTGGACATGTGGTAGGTAGGCAGCAGCACTGTAAGCTAACTCAGGCATTGTTAAGGCCTTTGTTTAGAGGAGTTATTGTGTCACATCAGTGATGGTCAGAAGCAATGTTCCCTCTAAGCTGTGCACGAGATTGAACTTCACTCAATTTTCTACAGTTTTCCCCTTGAGTTAGCACTATCAACATTTCGCTCTACTGTGGGAATTGTGATTGAATCAATGCAATATTAGCCACGTACACAGACCGGTGCGCCATAACCAATCTTCTTCTATGGTATGATGGCATTCTCAACAATTAGATGTGCATTCCGCCACCTACTGTGCAGGTGCATAATAAGAATCCCAAAAAAGGAAATAATGTGGGTAAAAATAAATCAAATATCGTACAAACTATCAAAAAATAAATTAACAAAATCAACCTGCTTTTCTGTAAAACACTCATTCTAATCAGGTCCCTACACAGGTTCAGAAGACTCCTGTGAGGGCGGGACATTTCCTAGAGACATTAGTCCTTGCAGTGCTTCAGCACTCCAAAAACGTATCGGCTGCAGATAAAATGACAATTGTGCTGTACAATTAATCACTGTGGCTATAAATGCCACAAAATCCATATTCTTTACAATGAGTGTATCCAGATCACTCGATTTACTTAAAACACTAACAACTGGTTGCGATGCATCCACCGCCATATCTTCAACACTGTTGCCTCTTGACCTTTGACTCTCTTCAACCGGTACACAGCTCTGATCCTTGACACCTCGAACCTCCTTCACCCTAACAGGGCACTCAAGAAAGTCCAGAGTATGATCCCCACCACAGTTGCAACATTTTCCATTCACCGATTCTTCAATAGCATACTTCTCCCGTCTGCAAACATTTCACATGTGCCCATATCCTTTACAATTCCCACACTGTAATGGTTTGGACACAAATGCTCTCACTGCATATCGTACATATCTCTCACCACATACTGTACATAGCTTCACATGTTCAGGTAGTCCCCTCAAACAACAATAATAGGTTTATCTCTTTCCTTCCATTTACCGTAGGGGTCAGGTGACGTGCACTGACCACACCTGGGATTATCTGACTAAGTTACTCGTCTTCTATATCCAACGAGACTCCAGCTATAACTCCTTTGGCTGGCGCCCTGCTCTGAAGAGCAATACGTGGGCTGACGTGGGCAATTTTGCCAGATGCAGTGCACGCTTCTGTTCTTCGACACAATTAACCAAAACAAGTCACCTTGATTGAATCCACCTTTCCCACTGCTTTCTTCACAGTCCTCGATATTACAAATGGATTTCCCAAATGAAACTATTGGGCCGGTCTTCTACTATAGCTTTTGCTCGTTTTGTTCCATTCTTTGATTTCACTATTTTCCATTCATTATCCCGCACTTTCAGATTCAAGCACAGTCTCCATTTCCCCACCTAACCACCTAGGGCCTTCCCACCATAACCAATCAGAGCTGCAGTAGGCCTATATGCAAATAGCCATTGCCATATATGGATCTGTACCATTCACTTTGAACTGGACTTTGTTTAGACTACAGTATGAGCGGTGGCGAGTAGATTTGCTTGTTTTGAGAACAGTGACAGCTGCATGTAGCCAGGTGTGCAGATTTGTTCATATTCTTTGCTAGTTGGTGAGTTATTAGCCCAGTTATAGCTCATTTCTAGTAAACAATAGGGGAGTGGCTGCTTCCAACGAGCACAAAATGTGTGCATTTCTAGCCATCTTTGAAAAGCCAGTCAGGTAAAGAGTTTTTAAAAAATGTCTTAAAGGGGAAGTTCTGTATTTTAAGACGGTCTTGAATTAGCTAAGTAGCCAATAGGCAGAGCGTAGCATAATTTGTCTGATTCTCTGTAATAATGGCATGATAATAATAATACATTTTATTTTGTAAAGTGGTTTCTGAGAAAAAAATAGAGGGAACATTGGTCAGAAGGCTAGAGGTTTAAGTGTGTTTGGTTTGCTAATCCATCTTTGGTGGCTAGTTTGACAGGACTTTCAGCATGGGTGGTTGTTGAATGTCACGTGGAGTGGTCAGTTAAGAGGATTGTTGAGAATTTAAGTGGGGAAAAAAAAGTTGTCATGTTTGCTTTGGTCATGTGGCCTTTTATGTTCCTGTCATCTTAATGTGTCTGTGTGTGGATTGTGTGGTCATGTGACGGTCAGGTCCTGGAGAGCTTTAAGATCATGGACTACAGCCTCCTGCTGGGGGTGCATGTGCAGGACAAGAAGTGTCTGGACAGGGGGGCCAGGGCGGACAGTAAGCGCCTCAATGGCCAGAGGGTCCTCTACTCCACCGCCCTGGAGTCCATCCAAGGGGACGGCAAGGTTGCAGAGCCAGTGGCCGAAGATGACACGTGAGAGAGCATTCACCTTCATAAGGCCCTTTCACCAATGACATATCACTGACTTCACAATGAGTCATTGTAAACATTAGTGCATTGTATTATTCACACCATAATTCAGTCACACACTGCATAGAAGCTGTGTGAGATGTAAATTCATTTTTTTTATCCATTAGAATGGGTGGAATTCCAGCTAAACACAAAGATGAGAAGCTGCTGATCTTCTTAGGGATCATTGACATCCTCCAGTCCTACCGGTGAGGACTTTTTGTGGAACCACTGTCGTCATTTCCATCAAGACAAACGTATCAATGTTACACAAAACATAAATGATCTTTGTAACACCTGTACTTCTTTTTAAGGTTCATCAAGAAGGTGGAGCACTCCTGGAAAGCCCTCGTACATGATGGGGTAGGCTACAGTGTGTGTGTGTGATTGTATTCATATTCCATTTTGCTCTCATAGCGGCCGGACACCTGTGTATCTTTGTGTTTCAGGATACAGTGTCAGTTCACAGGCCCGGTTTCTATGCAGACAGATTTTTGAAGTTCATGGGCGGCACTGTATTCAAAAATATCCGTCGTAAGTGACCTCTTTCACTTAAACATCCTCAATGTGACCTTATACAGTGCCTTGCGAAAGTATTCGGCCCCCTTGAACTTTGCGACCTTTTGCCACATTTCAGGCTTCAAACATAAAGATATAAAACTGTATTTTTTGTGAAGAATCAACAACAAGTGGGACACAATCATGAAGTGGAACGACATTTATTGGATATTTCAAACTTTTTTAACAAATCAAAAACTGAAAAATTGGGCGTGCAAAATTATTCAGCCGCTTTACTTTCAGTGCAGCAAACTCTCTCCAGAAGTTCAGTGAGGATCTCTGAATGATCCAATGACCTAAATGACTAATGATGATAAATACAATCCACCTGTGTGTAATCAAGTCTCCGTATAAATGCACCTGCACTGTGATAGTCTCAGAGGTCCGTCAAAAGCGCAGAGAGCATCATGAAGAACAAGGAACACACCAGGCAGGTCCGAGATACTGTTGTGAAGAAGTTTAAAGCCGGATTTGGATACAAAAAGATTTCCCAAGCTTTAAACATCCCAAGGAGCACTGTGCAAGCGATAATATTGAAATGGAAGGAGTATCAGACCACTGCAAATCTACCAAGACCTGGCCGTCCCTCTAAACTTTCAGCTCATACAAGGAGAAGACTGATCAGAGATGCAGCCAAGAGGCCCATTATCACTCTGGATGAACTGCAGAGATCTACAGCTGAGGTGGGAGACTCTGTCCATAGGACAACAATCAGACGTATATTGCACAAATCTGGCCTTTATGGAAGAGTGGCAAGAAGAAAGCCATTTCTTAAAGATATCCATAAAAAGTGTCGTTTAAAGTTTGCCACAAGCCACCTGGGAGACACACCAAACATGTGGAAGAAGGTGCTCTGGTCAGATGAAACCAAAATTGAACTTTCTGGCAACAATGCAAACGTTATGTTTGGCGTAAAAGCAACACAGCTGAACACACCATCCCCACTGTCAAACATGGTGGTGGCAGCATCATGGTTTGGGCCTGCTTTTCTTCAGCAGGGACAGGGAAGATGGTTAAAATTGATGGGAAGATGGATGGAGCCAAATACAGGACCATTCTGGAAGAAAACCTGATGGAGTCTGCAAAAGACCTGAGACTGGGACGGAGATTTGTCTTCCAACAAGACAATGATCCAAAACATAAAGCAAAATCTACAATGGAATGGTTCAAAAATAAACATATCCAGGTGTTAGAATGGCCAAGTCAAAGTCCAGACCTGAATCCAATCGAGAATCTGTGGAAAGAACTGAAAACTGCTGTTCACAAATGCTCTCCATCCAACCTCACTGAGCTCGAGCTGTTTTGCAAGGAGGAATGAGAAAAAATGTCAGTCTCTCGATGTGTAAAACTCATAGAGACATACCCCATGCGACTTACAGCTGTAATCGCAGCAAAAGGTGGCGCTACAAAGTATTAACTTAAGGGGGCTGAATAATTTTGCACGCCCAATTTTTCAGTTTTTGATTTGTTAAAAAAGTTTGAAATATCCAATAAATGTCGTTCCACTTCATGATTGTGTCCCACTTGTTGTTGATTCTTCACAAAAAAATACAGTTTTATATCTTTATGTTTGAAGCCTGAAATGTGGCAAAAGGTCGCAAAGTTCAAGGGGGCCGAATACTTTCGCAAGGCACTGTATATTTCCCCATTCCTTTTCTTCGTAATTTCACTAATGCTCTCTGTTTATCTCTCTCCCACTCTCTCTCAGCTCTAAGAGGAGCATCCTCCAAGAGGAAGAGGAGCTCCATCCATGCGATGAGGTCAGCCTCCCAGGAGGTACTGTCCCCCCAAAAGGAGGAGAAGAAGGACGAGAGAAAGGCCCAAAGCATGGAGAGCCTGGGCGGACAATGTAGTCACCCTTTATATAAAAAAAAAAGATTGTGGGTTGTGTCTATTGGGCCTGTACACACGCCATGCCTGTACACACGCCATGCCTGTACACACGCCATGCCTGTACACACGCCATGCCTGTACACACGCCATGCACTCTCTGCTTTATCATTTGACGTTTTTTTGTATTTCTCTGTTTTGTTCAACAGTAATGAGTTCCTCCAAGCACTCTGACCTAGTCCTACTTCCGAAATGTTTAAATCAGGCTGTTTCCTCATCCTTCTCCACTCTTGAGAAGATCAAGAAAGACCTTGAGGAGCACTTTGAGGAGCACCTGGAGAATAGGTACAGTGTCGACTGCACATTAAATCTTTACACCTTCACCACTTAGCACAAACTGGTTGAGTCAACATTGTTTCAGTGTCTTTTGTCAATTTATTTTGACATGGAATCTACATGGAAAATACATTGGATTTGAAAAAAGTTAACTGTTGTTTTGAGGGTGAAATTTCAACCACCAGATTACGTATGTGATATTTGTAACCAATTTTCAACATAGACAAACTGTGTATAAAATATGTTGAATTTGTACATTTGAAACAACGCCAGATCTCCAATGTAAAATCCACTGTCAGAAAAAGATAAAAATAGGCTGGGCAGCACTTCCTACTAGAGAATTGATCTACTACTATTGATTTGGTCTCCCATCCAGGGTTTTAACCAAGCCCAGCCTAGCTTTGATATTTATCACTGATTACTACCAATGTGTTATCATGAGAACAATTATTGAGAGATCTCTTCTCTATATTCACTGTTTCTATCGAAGTCATTCCAAAGCGTAGGTTTAACAGAGTAAATACTATACGGTGCCTTCAGAAAATATTCATACCACATTTTGTTACAGCCTGAATTCATAATGGATTAAATAGATTTGTTTTCTCACGATCTACAAACAATACCCCAGAATGACAGTGAAAACATGTTTTTAGAAATGTTTGTAAATGTATTGAAAATTAAATACAGAAATATCTAATTGACTCAGGGGTATTAAGCACACGTTTAGTGCTGAACTTATTTAGGTTTGCCATAACATAGGGGTTGAGTACATAATTCGACTTTGCCGTTATTGTGTGTAGGCCAGCGACAAAAAAAACTAAATGTAATCAATTTTAAATTCAGGCTGTAACACAGTTGGGGGGTGTGAATACTTTCTGAAGGCAATAAGTCATATCATCAATTATACTATTTAGTTAGTTAGTTTTTGTTGTTTTGTTGGCGACATTTAAGAAATAAAGAAATGTATGCTCACAACGCTGCACCTTGGTCCGGTCATTTTCAAGACGACGCACGTAACAGCAGGTCTGTGGAGATCTTCACAATTGCTATAATAATCTGTGCAGAATCTCAAATATCATTGATCACTTGCACTATGTACTTTTAATGTAATCTCAACTGCAATCCAGGTCATTTGGTTGTGCTATTAGATTAAGCACAGTGATCACACATTAAGTTGTTGTATAAATAAACAATATCTGACATTGTATTCCCATTTGAATTTTGTAGTTTTAAATGGTTGAAAGCATAGTGATAACACATTGGGAATTTAACAAACATCTGGCTGTCTTTTTGAGTGACTGAATAAAGGTTGAAATCTCAATGGTCAACGTCTTAACCAAATAATACCCAAATTTCCATGTTGAAATGATGCGGTGTGCCCAGTGGGTCCTCACCCTGATTGTACACCGCACCACTTCATATACACCAGACCTCACCCACTCCTTATCCACCTTAGCACCCTTATACCTTTCAAGGCTCACCCCTTGATGGAACCAACAGTTTGTTCTGTTAGACAGTGATGGAGTTATGTATCTTTGTTGTCCATTGTAACTCTTCCCACTGTCTCCTCAGTGATAACCATTGTGACTCCAGTGCAAATGTGGCCCTGGATGACACGGTCCCCTCTCCCCATACCCAGGGCAGTCCAGACTCTACGCAATGTCTACTTGGTGGGTGTACAAGATACACTATGCATTTAGTTAGGAGTCTATATCTGTTTAATAGTGTCTATGACATCATCACTTCTGCTTGTCTCTATGATATCATAAATATTCCATGCCCTTTGTAAGGTCACTGATTATGTCGCTCTGTGACATCATTGCTAACTTAGCTCCTATGTAGGACATCACTAAGATGTATTTAGGCATTTCCCATATGTCCTTTTCAATGTCTGTCTCTGACGTCATCAGCATTGTTTTTTGTTCTTCTCTATTACCAATCCTCTCTGTGAAATCCCTGTTTGTTTGGTAATCTAAGACATCTCCAACATCTCCTCTGTTACATCTCTGATTCTCAACCTCTTATGTTCTAGTGAAGACGGGTGGAAGAAGATGAAAAGTCCCTTCCCACAGCATCACTAAATAGATAATGATCTCTTTAAGCATCAACTGCACATAAAAACGCTATTATGACAGTGCTCCAATACAGACTGTCCTGCCTTTTGAAGTCATGACCTGCACTGTAAAGCACCTTTCTCCTGCTACCGTACACTTTGCTGCTACTTTAAAATCAGGGACAATCCTGAGGTTTTCGAATGGAGATTACTAGCAACAGTCACCTTGTGGAACATGCCAAATCACTTTTATTCAATGCTTCTCTAGCAAAGCTCTATTTGTCACTAATGACAATGTTTAAATCTCTGAGGCTGGATTCCTGAAAAAATGTAATCTGTAAATGTTATTTGATTAAATAGGAAGCATTAAAAATATATATATATACATGCATAAAGATATAGAGTTTAATTAAAATAAATCTAGAATAGTACAAGAAAATACTGTATTGAGCAAATGCTTTAGTTACATGACATACTTTTGAGACTCCCGAAATCAACCCATTAAGTCATATCACAATCTAGACCTTGGACACCAGGGAACACACAATGTACTGGGGATTTAAGGCTTGCACACATCGCAGCGAATGTGGTTCTAGCATTCGTCTACCAATCGTTCAGCACGCTGTGTTTTAGGGACCACCCGCTGTACATGTTTGACTGCCAAAACATTTCTGCCGATTCTACATGTAAAATTGATTCGCAGTTGTTTTGCAAAGTACATTCAGACGTGCTAAATAGTCCTACTCTTGGCCAGCAAATGCTATCGGTGTGTCTGAGCCCTTAATTGCCAATCAATGTTCCATGCATTGAATTAGTCAAGATTGTAAAACAATGCCATGGTGAAAGAATACATTCGAAGGCCTATGTTATGTAGCTAAAGACATGTGATTATGCCATATCAAGAAGTGTCTTCCTTTCATGATCACACATTTTCTAATGCATTTCATATAGGTGTAGGCCCATTAATGATCAGGCATGATTGCACATTTTATTTGTTTTAAAATTATGTATTTCAAGATTTTTTTTTAAATGTACAGTTGGCATAATATGTATATTGTATTTTAAAATAATTAGTCTTCTAGAAATATTTGTCTGTCAAATAAAATCAGATTTAATGCCGTAGCATTGTATGTTTCCGTCTCTAAACTCTCTATCATTGCCATGCCCATAAATGATCAATAGGGGGCACAATGTGTATAGAATTACTGATCTCTATTTCTTTCCTCATCGAGGATTATGTTACGATAGATGCAAACGCTATCAATATTCCATATAGAAGCTTTTTCAGTGAAAACTAAACATAGAAAATATATACATTTTATCTGTTCATGTGAGTTTAAAAAACATGGGTTTGAATGGGGACTCCCGTTCTATTAATTCTATCAAGGCTATCAACATACCTGTGTAATTTTTTTATTCTATCCGATAACTGAAATTCAGATAGATAATCTTAGAAAAACTGGGCCCTGGTGATTCACAGCCAAGTCCTCCTGGGTCACGCCTTAAGAATGGGCTGTTGTGGCTTCAAAAGTTGTTTTCATTATCTGGAGATGCACAGGAAAATTCAAAAGGCTTCCATCGATCACAGTTTGGAGACCACTACATTTTAACACATCAGGGAATCTCACTATTACAATCTTCTATGGACATTGCAGGCCAATGCTATCAATATACCCTGTTTGAAAACAATGAACCCATCCATGATTTTCAAATGCAGAAACTCAACAGCTGACATCAAGGAAACATACAACAGGCTATCAACATACAGTGCATTCGGAAAGTATTCAGACCTCTTGACTTTTTCCACATTTTGTTACATTACAGCCTTATTCTAAAATTGATTTGTTTTTTTACACCTCATCAGTCTACACACAATATCACATAATGACAGAGCAAAACATTTTAAAAAAAATATAATTTTTGCATTTGTATTAAAAATACACATCTGATCGTATTTACTTAAGTATTCAGACCCTTTACTCAGTCATGTTTTGAAGCACCTTCAATTGAAGCACCAAATCAATTGAATTTAAGCACAGGTGGAATCCAATCAAGTTGTCGAAACATCTCAACAACCATCAATGGAAACAGGATGCACCTAAGCTCAATTTCAAGTCTCATAGCAAAGGGACTGAATATTTACGTAAATAAGATATTTGTGTTTTTTATTTTGAATACATTTGCCAACATTTCTAAAAACCTGTTTTCGCTTTGTCATTATGGGGTAGATTATTGTGTGTAGATTGAGGGGGGAAATTTTTATTTAAACCCCAAACAGCAATCAATCCAGAAGTAGAAGCACTGAATCAAAATTGTAGCCTATTGATAACATGTCGGTAGGATGGTAATGGTTGAGATAAAAATGGTTGAGTGGATGAGGAGTTTCCTTTTATGTTTCACTTCCCAGGTATGATTCATACAGTTTCGGTGTGGATTAGGCCCTACTTTGAATTATAAGGAGTGTGTGATTGGCAGGAGTGAGTCGGCTTTGTCTCACCTTACATATTAATGAGCTGACATTCAGTTTCTGTACAATTCACTGGGGAGTGTGGACATCCGTACGGAAAGTGGGCTATATAAGTGTACATTTGACGGGGGACTCATGCCCTTTCTGCGGAACTGAACTCACCTACGTATGGTCACGTGGTAGTCTACAGCACTGTGCGTGACTCACCTGCAGTTTCAACGCCACGCCCATACCTGCAAAAACCAGGAAACGCAAAGCATTGCCGCACAACGAACTGCTTTTTTCTTACCTCAAAACACACCTTCTGCTGGTAAACTATCATTTTCTGATTTTAATTGTGGTTTTCCATCGCAAACTACCAAATATCCAGAATTTTCATTAGGTAAGTCAAACTTCGAAATTGCCTTTCGTAACGTAGTGTATAATCTCTCAGTTTGCTTCTCTTGTCTTATTTGGGTATTGACCATTGTTCACAGTAGCCATAACATGCGCTTTATTTCTAAGGTAAAACATCAAACTTCTTAAAATATAGTACAATTATAACTGATCAGGCTTGGGCGGCCTCAGTGTTTGTCCTTTGTAGCCCATTCATGAGGGTTATTCTGTTACAGAAACGTCACGATTTGGCCTACATTCTGAGGAGGCCTCAACTCAATGTTACTACTGAACCATTTCCATTTGTTCGTGTCTAGTAGTTGACCTATTCAACTTCATCCACTCTTGCTTTTTGGGGTAACCAAAACCTATTTTATACAGATTATAATTTTGTAAATATTAACTGGTGTCTTTGAGTGTGGCTATGGGTGTTTCTAGCCCTTGATCATGACTCGGTCCAAGTCTTTGGATGAAAGCTTCCTCTGTATGGGGGAGTTTGCCGATGCACATTAACGCGCATTGCTTGCGTTACGTTTTGGAAGCATTAGTATTGAACCAGATAGTACGTTCAACCTTTTGGCAGCTATCTTTAGGATAGTAAGAAAAGCCATGCATGAATCGTCAATGTGAAATTGAATCGGTGAACATACAAACACCATGTTACGATTACGGACTTACATTTTAGTCTTGAACAAATCTTGCTTTGCAATTCTGACGTACAATAATACCTTTCAGAGCTTTGGCAGTTTCATCTCCCCAACAAAACATGTACACCAAACGGCCTGTGAGGACTGCTACGCGAACAAGTAGAAAACAGTATTTACAAAATAAAAAATAAATGGTCAGGAAAGTTTCAAAGTTAAGTCTCTATTACCCCTCAGTTGAGTTTACTTCACATTTAGGTTGCTAATGTAATGGATTTGTTGGCCAAGTCTAGATAGCACTAGCTGTATTATGCCTACAACAGTGACTTTTCAATCCGCTAGGTGTATCTCTACAGACGTGGACATCCCCATGCATGCATATGACTAATCAAAATATGACTAATTCAATATGGCACCATCCCATTCTCTGGGCTCTGTCTGTAATCATAACCAGCAGTATATACCAGGAATAACGAAACAGAATATAATAGATATTTGGTGAATATATAAATTATGTATGACCACTGGAGTCTTTGCCAGTCAAAATAAAAAATATTTCATCACTAAATCTTGCCAAAGCATATTCTGTAGGAGGGGTTTATATGAATTTAAAATCATTTTACATGATTTGTATGAATCGGGCCATGAACATATGGCCTTTGAAATGAACTAGGGAGAGGTTAAACAGATGTCTGGCATAAACTTATTCCCCACTTTACAATAACTCTGTTGCAGTGGTCTTAGGTAGTTCCGTATAGGCTATTCCCTCCATCGCGACACTGCTGCCCAGTTGAAGAGCTTGTTATCTGCTTGCAGCAGCGCCTTTGGAAAAGCACCCCTCAGCCTCAGAATATGCCCTTCTAGAGGCATGCAGTCATAGTCATTATACCCTAATGTAGACCTACTAGCCAGGAAAAAGTGCAGAGCATGCATAATGCTGCATCTCATATTCCAACATTTTAACATTTAGTTCATCCTCCAGTATTCAGTATGTCATTAATTCTGTCATTTGCCTGAGTTGCAATATGAACTAAATCAAAGAGAATAGAACAGTCTTATCCATTTGTTTATTGAAATCCATGTGTGTATTCTAAATTCCTCAAAGGTCTTTAGCCTATCATTTTAACAATTTGATGTTTCATTTTGGCATATCCAAATAAAATAGGACTTCAACTTGTAGGCATTGCAATTTAGGCTATAGTTTTGGGTACTGGTGTCTTGCAGAGTAATTTGAACTATTTGTTTTATAACTGCTTTTATTGGCCTCCCCTTAAAAAGAGGCCCTAGCTCACAGGCCTCTAAATATAGCCTCTAAATAAATAGCTTTATGAGTAGTGGGTATTTCTCCATTCTGATTGTTTTATACTGTTCAATTCAACTTCAACCAAAAATAATTTTTCATCAATTTCCTGCACTCATATGAGATCATTTCCACACTGCCACGTAAGGGCTGCATGATATAGGCAAAAAAATCTAGGCCTTATTTTTTAACACATAGGTGAACTGTTGGGATCATGAAACTATAATGATTTTTCTATTTTTTTAGTTACAATATAATCGTGGGCACTTTGCATAGTGTTTGACATGACAATGATTGAAAATGCAAGGGAGGAGTTATTGTGATAGGGTAGGAAACAGTGTTGATTGGTTCCCCTAGGAAACTCTTATCATCTTTGGCCACATTGAATGATTTCACTTAGCTACATGAAGGAGCTAACATTCTTTCTTTGCGTATTTGGCTTTGATTTAGAAGATATTGTTGCACAAACAACACGCTGATTTAGGTCTACACCATTACTGGTATTATCAGGCTGTATAGCTAATTACGCTTGCTCTGACTCAGTACATTTAATAGCTAGCTGGCGATTAGCATTAGCGGCTAACACGATTGAGGCCCAACTTGCTAAGAAAATACAAACTAGCTGTTTGCAGATGTAAGAAACACAAATGAATAGTGTCATTTATAGAACACTGGTGGATTAATATTAAGAAGCAAAGTGAAAACTGCATCATTGTCATCAACATTGTTGCATGTGCTAGACTGAACACAAGTGTCTCAGTCGTGGAACAACAAATGCTCTCCTTGAGTGCTGGGGCGGGACTAGGTCTGTGTGGAAAAAGCGGCATGGAGAGAGATGACTTAAGTAGCGAAGTAAACTATACAAATGAACGTTACACCTAGTGTATTACATTTTAACAAACCAAACATTAAAATAGTTTTATAGAGGGTAAAGTAAAAAACCCAAAACGGTTCCTGCATCAATACTAGTATATCGTAAAATACGGTATACCGTCCAGCTCTCAGAGTATTTGGCTGTTTTGACTTCCAGAGCCAATTCCCCTTTTTAACAGAACATCAAATCAAACTACATTCGTCACATGCGCCGAATAAAACAAGTGTAGACCTTACCGTTGAACATGTAAGGTCCTTGGACTGTAAGGGGTAATGTTAGACTCCTTTTGTCCATTTATTGGGCTATGGGTATGTCTACCCAAAGCACTGAGACCTTATTCAGAATAGCAGATCCCAGTTAAAACATCTATTTGAGATAAGGTTCACTACACACCATGTGGAGAAGAGAGATATTGAGATATCTCCTTTTACTCCATTTCTTTATTTCAGTCAGCATGCCCAGACTATGTTTGTAAGAACTGAATGTATGTTTTAATGTGAGGCCTTCTTTGATCGGAGTCGTGACCAGTTCTGAATGCTGCAGGTTTAGGCATTTGTTTTACAATGAGATTCATCACCATTCATCGTGATAGCTTCAGCTTTATTAACTGCGTGCATTCATTTCCTAAAATCACTGCACGCTTATCTTAGATTAGTTCTCAACTGTGGGATGTTGACTGTCTCAGTGATTACTCAGGGACATCATTACGTAAACTGGTCTCAAAGCATTTTGTATTATTCTGTACGTAAATCTGAGTCACTCCATTTATCCTGAACAAAAATATAAATGCAACAATTTCCGCATTTTTACTGAGTTACAGTTCATGGGGTGGCAGGTAGCCTAGTGGTTAGAGCGTTGGACTGGTAACCGGAAGGTTGCAAGTTCAAATCCCCAAACTGACAAGGTACAAATCTGTCATTCTGCCCCTGAACCCACTATTCCTAGGCCGTCATTGAAAATAAGAATTTGTTCTTAACTGACTTGCCTAGTTAAATTAAGGTAAAATAAAAAGAGCGTTGGACTAATAACCGAAAGGTTGCAAGATCTAATCTCGGGCTGACAAGGTAAAAAATCATTGAAAATAAGAATTTGTTCTTAACTGAACTGCCTTGTTAAATAAAGGTACAGAAATATATAAATAAGGAAATCCATCAATTCTAATACATTCTTTAGGCCCTAATCTATGGATTTCCCATCACTGGGAATACCGATATCCATCTGTTGGTCACAGATGCCGATATGAAAAAAAATAGGGTCTAGGATCAGAACCAATCAGTATCTGGTGTGACCACCATTTGCCTCATGCAACACGACACATCTCCTTCACATAGAGTTGATCAGGCTGTTGATTGTAGCACGTGGAATGTTGTCCCACTGGCTATGCGAAGTTGCTGGATATTGTTGGGAACTGGAACATGCTGTCAATCCAGAGTATCCCAAATATGCTCAATGGGTGACATGTCTGCTGAGTATTCAGGCCATGGAAGTACTGGGACATTTTCAGCTTCAAGGAATTGTGTACAGATCCTTATGACATGGGGCCGTGCATTATCATTAACCTTTCACCTATCCCTTTTAGCCAACCTTAACCATTTAACCTATCTAATGTTAGCCACCTAGCTAGAATTCATAACATATTGTATGTTTTGCAAATTTGTAACATATAATACAAATTGTATTTCGTAACATACCCACAGATTAATACATATCATACTAAATTTAGTCTTGTTTTTACGTACAGAATAATCCAAAATGCTATAAAACCAGCTTGCATTACAGTAGGCAAGAAGTCTCTCTCATTCATTCATTGTGATTGACATGTCTCCCTCTGCCATATACATTCCAAATACAGTGAGCTCCAAAAATATTGGGATAGTGACACATTTTTGTTTTGTCTCTGTACTCCAGCACTTTGAATTTTAAATGATACAATGACTTATGTTAAAGTGCAGACTGTCAGCTTTAATCTGACAGTATTTTCATACATATCGGGTGAACCGTTTAGATATTACAGCACATTTTGTACATAGTCCCCCCATTTATGGGGTCCCAAAGTATTGGGACCAATCATTTTCGTATTTATTTACCCTTTTTAACTTGGCAAGTCAGTTAAGAACACATTCTTATTTACAATGATGGCCTATCAAAAGGCCTCCTGTTTTCCAAAGTTAGTTATCTGGTCCCGTATTCCTAGCACCCAATGCTTGTGACTCTACAACCTTGTTGGATACATTTGCTGTTTGTTTTGGTTGTGTTTCATTTTGGAGTCACGTTTTTTGTAAATAAGAATATGTTTCTGAACACTTCTACTCTAATGTGGATGCTACAATTATTGTGGATAGTCCTGAATGAATCGTGAGTAATGATGAGTGAGAGTTACTCGCAAATATCCTACCCCCAAGACATGCTAACCGTTCACCATTACGTGTGTGGGGGGGGGGGGGGGGGGGGGGGGGGTTTATGCCTCTGTAACTTTCTGATTCATTCAGGATTATCCGTAATCATGGTAGAATCTACATTAATGTAGAAGTGTTTAAAAACGTTTTTCTTTACAAAATAAGTGACTCTAATATGACTCAATACGTTATATACCATCCATTTCCATTGGGCACCAAATAATCTGAAACACAACCAAAACAAACAGCACATGCATTCAATCCAACAAATTTGTGGAGTCACAAGCTTGATGTAGTCATTGCGTGCTAGGTAAATGGGACCAAATACTTTTATTTATTTTATTTTACCTTTATTTAACTAGGCAAGTCAGTTAAGAACAAATTCTTATTTTCAATGGCGGCCTAGGAACAGTGGGTTAACTACCTTGTTCAGGGGCAGAACGACAGATTTGTACCTTGTCAGCTCGGGGATTTGAACTTGCAACCTTCCGGTTACTCTCTAACCACTCGGCTACCCTGCCGCCCCTTAACTTCACATTTTAAGTGAATTTGTCCCAATACTTTAGTCCCCCCCCCCCACCCCCATTTAAGGGGTCCATCTCCAAAAAGTGCTGTTATTTCTAAACGATTCACCCGATATGGATGAAAATACCCTCTAATGCTGACAGTTTGTACTTGAACCTCATAGTCATTTTATCATTTAAAATCCAATGTGCTGGAGTACACACCCAAAACAAACAAGATGTCACTGTCCCAATACTTTTGGAGCTCACTGTACATATGGACATTGTGAAAGCAGATCAAGCAAAATACTACAGTAATACTGCACGTGGTGAGGGCAGGGTCACAGTGAAACCGACTGGGATAAAACAACTCGCAAGTAGACATTCAATGGCTACCTATTTAGAAATCACTAAGTACAGCAGAATTAACTCAGTTAAAGGGATACTTTGGGATTTTGGCAATGAGGCCCTTTATCTACTTGCCCAGAGTCAGAGGAACTTGTGGATACAATTTTTATGTCTCTGTGTTATGTCAGTTTATAGACCCGATGCCAAGGTATTGGGACATCAAAAAACTGTCCCTAATTGATTTAAATTTTATACGGTATTGCTGTCAAACGTTTTGACTTGAAGTGAAACTTTTTTTAAATTTATTTATACTAAACATTTTAAGCCATTTATGATATTTATTTTTAGGCAGACAGACTAATTGTCTCTTCCAATTTTGTGGCAGAATAGCGACGAGTTGGTTACAATTTTGTATTGAGCACTGTCTTTACACTTGTGCACATGCCACTGACTACATGAATTCATATTAGGAATATATTTCATGAGATTACTATAAAGAACTTGATTCTATGTATTAAGCTGTTTTGGAAAAAGTAAAGGTTTTAGATTAGAATTCTAGTCATCAGTCAGCACAGTGGTAGCATCATTCATGCTCTTTATCCCTTAGACTGTGCCTGCTGTCTGGATGATGCACAATGCAAAGCAATTTAAAAGTGCTTAATTCTATGTGTTTGTTACCTAACTGGGTATAAAAGAGACTGTTATTTATAGCCTTGCTGCTTGTTTGGGGCCCATGGAGTGCTCAGGGATTTCTATGCCCTGCTCACTGGCAGTGAAATCTTCTGCTGTCATTTACCAACCATACAGAGAGCGGTAATCCAGACATGCAAACTGCTGGAATATCATTCCTGCCCGGAGGTTTGCATTGGCTGGCAGCTCACTGAATACATTTATTTATTTATTTCTGTACTGTCAGCGGGTGACAGGGCATACATGCATGTGAATGAAATAGTGAAGACACTTGCCAGTTTGTCAGCACAAACATGTTTCAAGCAGGCCACCATAGTCCCTGTGTCCAAGAACACTAAGGTAGCCTGCCTAAATGACTACCGACCTGTAGCACTCACGTCAGTAGCCATGAAGTGCTTTGAAAGGCTGGTCATGGCTCACATCAACACCATTATCCCAGAAACCCTAGACCCAATCCAATTTGCATACCGCACCAACAGATCCACAGATGATGCAATCTCTATTGCACTCCACACCGCCCTTTCCCGCCTGGACAAACGGAACACATGTGAGAATGCAATTCATTAACTACAGCTCAGCGTTCAACACCATAGTGCCCTCAAAGCTCATCACTAAACTAAAGGACCCTGGAACTAAACTCCTCCCTCTGCAACTGGATCCTGGACTTCCTGATAAGCCGCCCCCAGGTGGTGAGGGTAGGTAATAACACATCCTCCACGCTGATCCTCAACACGGGGGCCCCTCGGGTGCGTGCTCAGTCCCCTCTTGTACTCCCTGTTCACTCATGACTGCACGGCCAGGCACGACTCCAACACATCATTACATTTACCTCACCAAGCAAAGTGAGAAGGTCTATCACAGTCTGCCGATATGGACAGCCACATCAAGAGGATCCTCTACACTGCTCAAAAAAATAGAGGGAACACTTAAACAACACAATGTAACTCCAAGTCAATCACACTTCTGTGAAATCAAACTGTCCACTTAGAAAGCAACACTCACTGACAATAAATTTCACATGCTGTTGTGCAAATGGAATAGACAACAGGTGGAAATTATAGGCAATTAGCAAGACACCCCCAATAAAGGAGGGGTTCTGCAGGGGGTGACCACAGACCACTTCTCAGTTCCTATCCTTCCTGGCTGATGTTTTGGTCACTTTTGAATGCTGGCGGTGTTTTCACTCTAGTGGTAGCATGAGACGGAGTCTACAACCCACACAAGTGGCTCAGGTAGTGCAGCTCATCCAGGATGGCACATCAATGTGAGCTGTGGCAAGAAGGTTTGCTGTGTCTGTCAGCGTAGTGTCCAGAGCATGGAGGCGCTACCAGGAGCGTGGAGGAGGCCGTAGGAGGGCAACAACCCAGCAGCAGGACCGCTACCTCCGCCTTTGTGCAAGGAGGAGCAGGAGGAGCACTGCCAGAGCCCTGCAAAATGACCTCCAGCAGGCCACTAATGTGCATGTGTCTGCTCAAACGGTCAGAAACAGACTCCATGAGGGTGGTATGAGGGCCCGACGTCCACAGGTGGGGGTTGTGCTTACAGCCCAACACCGTGCAGGAGGTTTGTCATTTGCCAGAGAACACCGAGATTGGCAAATTCGCCACTGGTGCCCTGTGCTCTTCACAGATGAAAGCAGGTTCACACTGAGCACGTGACAGAGTCTGGCGACGCCGTAGAGAACGTTCTGCTGCCTGCAACATCCTCCAGCATGACCGGTTTGGCGGTGGGTCAGACATGGTGTGGGGTGGCATTTATTTGGGGGGCCGCACAGCCCTCCATGTGCTCGCCAGAGGTAGCCTGACTGCCATTAGGTACCGAGATGAGATCCTCAGACCCCTTGAGACTGAATCTAATTGAGCACATCTGGGACATCATGTCTCGCTCCATCCACCAACGCCACATTGCACCACAGACTGTCCAGGAGTTGGCGGATGCTTTAGTCCAGGTCTGGGAGGTCAGGAGACCATCCGCCACCTCATCAGGAGCATGCCCAGGTGTTGTAGGGAGGTCATACAGGCACGTGGAGACCACACACACTACTGAGCCTCATTTTGACTATTTTTAAGGACATTACATCAAAGTTGGATCAGCCTGTAGTGTGGTTTTCCACTTTAATTTTGAGTGTGACTCCAAATCCAGACCTCCATGGGTTGATACATTTGATTTCCATTAATAATTTGTGTGATTTTGTTGTCAGCACATTCTACTATGTAAAGAAAAAAGTATTTAATAAAAATATTTCATTCATTCAGATCTAGGATGTGTTATTTTAGTGTTCCCTTTATTTTTTGGAGCAGTGTATTTTGAGAGAGCGTGGTAAGCAGCCTGAAACTCCTGGAACCTATAGCAGTAGCCATTGCTTGGATTGAGGTGGACAATGCCATCCTGTCTGATGTTCAGACTCGGTTTGCAGATGTAAGAGAAGAAATCTGTACTGCCCTGCCCACAACACTGTTGCTCCTGCCCACTTCACTAGTGCTGAAATACATCAAAAAGCGTGAAGATTTCTGCCTGAAGCCCATACACGCCGCAGCGTACGTGTTGGATGCCAAGTATGCTGGCTAGAGCATCCTGTCTGGTGCAGAGATCAACAAGGCCTATGGTGTCATCACTACTGTGTCTCGCCACCTTGGCCTGGATGAGGGCAAGGTTCTTGGCAGTCTGGCGAAGTACACTTCCAAGCAAGGGCTTTGGGATGGAGATGCAATATGGCAGTCGTGCCAACATATCTCATCAGCCACCTGGTGGAAGGGACTTTGTGGATCTGAGCCTCTTTCCCCTGTTGCCTCCATCATCCTCCAAATCCCACCAACATCAGCTGCTTCCGAGCACAACAGCTCCTTGTTTTTGAACACACAAGAAACAAGCCATCCTCAAACATGGAACATGCCATCCTCAACAAGGTTGGTAAGTGACAGTGAAGATGAGGCCTCGGAGTCTGATGTTCAAGAGGTGGACATTGAGGAGGTCCAGGGAGAAGACATGGAACCCTGAGAGGAAGACAACCATAGCTTTAGTTTCCAGACTATCATTTTACAGATGTATGTTAAAAACATTTTTGGGAGATGTGATGGATCATTCAATATTATCTTTTGTTGTTCAGTGAAATCATCCCATGTGAAGAGTCAACTCATTTAAAGTTCAATTTGTAAAATATTATTATTTAAAAAAAACAATTCTATTGGAAGGATTTAATCATTTGCAATTGTCTACTGATAAGGTAAAAGGTTTCTGTCTCCATGTGATATGGTAAATATATCCAATGCAAAAACCATCTACTTTTGAATGGTATTAATATTAATTTGCATATATTCCCGTTAATTCCCACAAAGTTTCCTCCTCTGAATATTCCCCAAAATGTGCAACCCTTGTCCAAACACACCAAGACAGCCGTGAAGAGGGCACGACAAAACGTATTCCCTCTCAGGAGACTGAAAAGATTTGGCATGGGTCCTCAGATCCTCAAAAGGTTCTACAGCTGCACCATCGAAAGCGTCCTGAAGGGTTGCATCACTGCCTGGTATGGCAACTGCTCGGGCTCTGACCGCAAGGCACTACAGAGGTAATGTGTACGGCCCAGTACATCACCAGGGCCAAGCTTCCTGACATCCACGACCTCTATACCAGGCGGTGTCAGAAAGGCCCTAATAATTGTAAAAGATTCCAGCCACCCTAGTCATAGACTGTTCTCTCTGCTACCGCACGGCAAGCAGTACCGGAGAAGCAAGTCTCTAGGTCCAAGAAGCTTCTAAACAGCTTCTATCCCAAGCCATAAGACTCCTGAACAGCTAATCAAATGCCTACCCAGACTATTTTCATCCCCCCACCTCGCTTCTATGCTGCTGCTACTCTCTGGTATTATCTATGCATAGTCACTTTAATAACTACTTACATGTACATATTACCTTGACACCGGTGCCCCCGCACATTGACTCTGTACCGGTACCCCCCTTGTATATAATCTCGCTATTGTTATTTCGCTGCTGCTCTTTAATTATTCGTTTTTCTTATCTCTTTAAAAAAAAAATATTTTCTTAACTGCATTGTTGGTTAAGGGCTTGTAAGTAAGCATTTCACTGTAAGGTCTACTACACCTGTTGTGTTTGTCACATGCTAGATGAATGATCTGTTGGGGGATGGAGAGGGTATGGTGTGAGGATGGAAGTGTGTGTGAGGATGGTAATGATAGGGGGCTCTGGGTGTTAATGGCCAGAGGACTAATTCTCTGTGGGGATTATGAGGAAATGGGGCGGGGTGTATACATGATCTATCAGGGCTTAGTACCGGAATTATCCTGGCAGCAGCGTTTTCATTAGTGCAATGTTTAGAGATCTCCAGAATTGTATAAGAGTGACTTGCTGTCATCCCCTCTGGGCCTGCCCACCGCCTGTAATGTGGCTGTAATTGTCAATTTTCTTTCTCTGGGGGGGAAAATACATCTGTCGGAGCTGATGTTAGGGGACACGGGGCTCATTATCGCAAATGTAGTAGCTAGTGGGCAGGGTTCAGTGTATGTGTGACGGCAGTGAGCACAGTGGTGGGAGAGAGGGATGGTAGTCAGGGGTTTAGAGTATTGTGGAGGGAAGTGAGGTATGTTAGTGGAACCGTTGTGAGTAGCATGGGGTGTAAGTGAAGAAACAGCTGAGGGCTCAAAGATGAAGTTTAAGAAGTTCATTACCATCATGCAGGCGGCCATGGGGATCGTCCCCCTCAACAAAAGAGAGCTCCTAGCACCTGGGAGGAAGCGATGGAAACCCCCAGGGTGAGTGAAGCTGAGGTGTGGTGGATGAGCGTGTTGGTGTGAAATTAATGTGGGTCTAGTGTCGGTAGCATGTAGCTTAACTCTGGTGGATTCAAGTACACGCATTTACTGCACCTCTAACGTAGTTGAATCATTTGCACTACAAATAATCAATTGTGTGTGTGTGTGCCAGAATGTATAGATGTTTCAGACAGATGGTTCTAGCCTACATGCTACAGCATGAGCATGTGTGTTGTCATTAGTTCCCGCTCAGGTCATAGAGCTTTGAGTGTGACTATAGATGCACAGCAGATGAATGTAGCAGAGATCCTGTGAGTCGCATGGCTCTCCTGAGCTGACCCAGTCCAGTCACTCACTGGATCCATTATGGAACCTTTCTTTAGTTTGTGTGTGTTTTGATTTATTTATCAATCAATCAAATGTATTTATAAAGCCCTTTTTACATCAGCATGTCACAAAGTGCTATATGACCCCTCACCCACTGAGGTTTTGTGTGTGTGATCCCTCGACCACTTTTGAGGACATTGTAGATCAGTAATTCACTATACACAACATTGGTCTTAATCATTCTCCTAAGATACATAGATTGCAGTATTCTTAGTTTGGAGATTTCCTAATTATGTAGTCTCATTCCAGGCTGTACCACAACCGGCCGTGATTGGGAGTCACATAGGGCGGCGCACATTTGGCACAGCATCGTTAGGGTTTGGCCAGGGTAGGTCGTTATTGTAAATACAAATGTTCTTAACGGACTTGCCTAGTCAAATAAAATTGAAATAAAAATAAATATATGCTGATAGAAGCTTGCCTGTAGTTTCCCTGCACATCTTAACACTGCTAGGGTCAGGGTTTTGGGGAGACAGTTGAAAAGGCAAACAACACGAGCTGAGCATTTAGTCAAAACAAAAATATGAACGCAACAATTTCAAAGATTTTACTAAGTTACAGTTAATATCAGTAAATTGTAATACATTTATTAGGCCCTAATCTAAGTATTTCACATGAATGGAAATACAGATGTGCATCTGTTGGTCACAGATGCCTTTTTTTGAAAGGTAGGGGCATGGATCAGAACCCCAGTCAGTATCTGGTGTGACCACCATTTGCCTCATGCAGTGTGACACATTTCCTTTGCATAGAGTTGATCAGGCTGTTGATTGTGGAATGTTGTCCACTCTTCAATGGCTGTGTGAAGTTACCGGATATTGTTGGGAACTGAAACACACTGTCGTATACGTCAATCCAGAGCATCCCAAACTTGCTCAATGAGTGACAGGTCTGGTTAGTATGCAGGCCATGGAAGAACTTGAACATTTTCAGCTTTCAGGAATTGTGTGCAGATCCTTGCGACATGGGGCAATGCATTATCATGCAATTGTGTTCACATAACAGCACCGCCTCTCTATTTACAACGTTGACATCAGCAAACCACTCACCAACACTATGCCATACACGCTTTCGGCCATCTGCCGGGTACTGTTGAAACCGGGATTAATCCTTGAAGAGCACACTTCTCCAGCATGCCAGTGCCCATCGAAGGTGAGCATTTTCCCACTCAAGCTGGTTACAACGTTGAACTGCAGTCAGTCAGTCAAGACCCTGGTGAGGAAGACAAGCATGCAGATGAGCTTCCCTGAGACGGTTTCTGACAGTTTGTGCAGAAAATCTTGTTTTTGTGCATTTGGGTTTTGTGTGATTTTTTTTTATTCAGCTCATGAAACATGGGACCTACACCTTACATGTTGTGTTTTTATATTTTTGTATGGTGTATTTATTCCTCTTCTGACACAAGGCCAAATAGCAGAGCATATGTTTGGCTCAAATGCAAACAGATTACAGCTACACTGGCTCTCCTTGTTGTCCCCTCCCCCCTCCACTGCCCTCTTACAAATGCAATCAATTTTTTAAAATGTTTTTGTGTATTTTTAATGATTTTTGTATTCGACGGGCAGAATAAATAGCATTAGACAAATGATTTATCGCTGCATGTCCATATCACATGACATTCAATAATAATGTATAAGGTATTTATAGTATATGTGTAACTGGTGTGAAATGGCTAGCTAGTTAGCATTGCTCGCTAGTAGCGTGCTAGTAGCATTTCATTTTGTGACGTCACACATGCTCTGAGACTTGCTCTGCAAGGGCCACGGCTTTTTTGCAGAAATCGGTACTGATGCTTCGTGGGAGGCAGTTGTTTTCAGAGGGTCCCTGGGTCGAGCCCAGGTTGGGGCAAGGAGAGGGATGGAAGCAACTCTTACACATGCACAGACATACCAATTAACAGTACATGGTATGCTAATTGATTCCACCATTACAAGATCAAATATTTGTCTTAATTAGTTTCTACTTTTTTCTTCCGAGCTACATTTTACATAGGTTGACAATTTAAAACTCCTTATACAAAGTTGAACTCTGATCTTAATGTTGAGTAATGGTTATCGAAAGCCCTTTTGTCTCTCCCCACAGGGACACATCCAGTACTGACCAGTCCAACACTGACCTGTACCGATCTAGCTGCTCCTGGGATAGGTTCTACTGGACCAAAGAAGCCCAGTACCTGTGTCTCCGTCGACTCTCTTCACCCAGCTACTCTGCTATTCTGAAGGTACGTCATCATTTCTGCAAACTTTGTATGTGTATTCTTTGCCCATCCTAATCTGCCCTAAGACCGTGAGTGTGTGTGGTTGGACAAAGGATTTATATATTGCCATTTTGTGATCTACTCTGTAAACAGGAAATCAAGAGTGGTTTTGGCAGTAGGATATGGTTTAAAAGTCTGTTTGAAAATCTCTGCTGGATATCTATTACCTTGGATCATCCTTCGGTTATTCATGTTCCTCATTCACAATGTTTCCAAGGCCTATGTCCCTTAGCACTATTTGGAAGTTGCTGGCCCACGCACCTCACCCAATGCATATTTAACCAGGAGTCTTCCGTAGAAGCAGTTGAAAGAGAACTCAGCGGAAAAGATTCAGGCCACCCATCACAGCAGATTATTGCGCTAAATGCATGTGCAACCGGAAATGCTGTTTGATCTTGAGGCTACTAGTAGCACTGTTATCTACTCTACTTTGATGCAATGAAATGGAGCTACGCTTGAAGGCTACATAACTTGACAGCTCTGAATCTGATATTGGAACGACACACCAGCATATTAATATTTTTATTCAGCTTGCATTGTTAGATTGAAAAACCTGTCCTTTTTACAACACTGAAACTCTACAACTAACAATCATTCTGTCCATTTTGGAACTGACTGACTTGCCTCTGTTAGTCTTGGGACACCCAGGGGTGAAAAATCTATTAAAGTTATCTGGAAGGATCCATTTTGTCAAAATAAAATTGACAGAATTCCAAACGATAATGAATGCGTGTTGTATTTTATTGGTTTGAACATTAGTTGGGTGTTTTTATATACATTATTTGGTTGTGGTAATGGACTGCGTTTTATAGGTCTACATATTTGTTGAGATAAAATATCGAGACACTTACCTCCATCTTGAATTGGTACATCCTAATACTGTCGTCTCTTTCGGCACTCGGACTCACTCAACATTGTTTTACAGAGTTTTTTTAAAAACGTTTTTAACTCGGACCCATCTTCCAGCATTGGGTAACAACATCCCCCACGTCTATTTCTATGGGCACAAGCACTGTTCATGACACAAACTGTTCACCCCCCTCGTTGGCAGCTAGAACATTTGCAATTCTACACATTTTGCCATGTGTTTTTGTGATATTTGGGTGAGTCAAACATTACAAAAAAATGTTAGCTGACATGGGTTGGTTGATCTGGACATTTCTGACAGGTTTGAAATCACTCTAAAGTCCGAGCCTACTAGTGGTTTTAACCCAGTAGTGTAGGTAAATGTTATCCCTTGAAATCTGTTAGTGTCTTTGATAGTGCATTTGGGCACCCCGTGTAGTGTAGCTAGCTGTTCTGCAAGTAGAGGGCGTGCTGCTACTAGAAGACATTCTAGAGTGGACTAGTCTGATGGCTGCCCTGTAGATAAAAACACACCATAATGAGAACTGTTTAGAATTGCAGTGCTGGAGTTATAGGCATACCTGGCATGTGTTTTGTGTAAGGCTTTGTAGTGGATTTGTATGCTTGTTTGTGTTGTCTTATTATATTGTGTGTGTGTGTGCATATTGGGTAAAATCCATTTAAATGATTACAAACAATTGTTGTCAAACAATTTGTATTGTTTTGTTGTACAAAACAATCCTTTTCATAATGTCAATTTATCTAAATGTAGAAACTCATATATTTTTTCATATTCGCATATGTTGTAGCTTAGACCTCATTTCACATCTGAGATTTTTGTGTTGTGCTTGCCATCGGTTGAGACAACATTCTCTTGAATTTCAAACATAAAAATATAATTCATAGATTGGCACTATCCCTTCAAACCACCAAGTTAGCTGGTAGACCATTTGACATTTTAATTTAATACAAATTGTAACTTTTAATTACTACCAAAAAACAAAGATGACTGATGGTCCACCCACCAAGCGAATGTTAACTTAAAAACATGCTCTGGTACTTTGGTGACTAAGAAAGCATTTTTTTTACTGTACCTCAATTAGCCAAGAAATACCTCATTTGAAAGCAACTGTTCTCTTGAAGCTATGCTGTGCAATTTTCCCCACGTGCTACATCAGATGACCTGGCCTCCACAATCACCCGACCTCATCCCAATTGAGATGGTTTGGGATGAAGGATGAGTGAAGGAAAAGCAGCCAACAAGTGCTCAGCATATGTGGGAACTCCTTCAAGAAGTTTGGAAAAGTATTCCATGTGAAGCTAGTTGAGAGAATGCCAAGAGTGTGCAAAGCTGTCATCAAGGCAAAGGGTTGAAGAATCTAAAAAATGTTTTTACTTTGATTACTACATGATTCTGTATGTGCTATTTCATAGTTTTGATGTCTTCACAATTATTCTACAATGTAGAAAATAGTAAAAAATAAAGAAAAGCCCTTGAATGAGTAGCAAAAGTTGTGTCCAAACTTTTGCCTGGTACTGTATGTGATACAGTACCCAATTTTTGGGGACCACTTTTGGCTGGTGAGTGCTACTTTCAGAGCTACTGACTCTAAAGTATACAAAAGTATCAGAGAATCTTTTTAAATGATAGGTCTTGATGTCTATTCTATTAATTATATTTATATGATTTCAATAGATTTCCTATGGAGGGTTGACAGTATAATTCAAAACAGCAGATATTCCCATTCAAGTCAACATTCTCTGATGTGTGGACATCCAACCATCCTTCTTGGTAACATTTTGAAAGTTTAAATGTAAATTTTATTCCCATAGTAGTGCATTTATCAGCCAAAACATGACACCTACCCTGTATTCAAGAGCACGTTGTGTCTCAACCAATGGCAGGCAGAACACGTTAGCTAATGTAAAATAGGGTCTACGCTACAATGTACGTGACTATGTAAACAATCAGAGTTTGTGTTTTTTAGATACTTGACGTTAAAGGGGAACTAAACCATTATTCATCAACTCCAGCACCACTTCCGCATATTTGAAAATGGCGTGTGTCTATGTTTTGTAGTTAAAAAAAACAACAACTAAAAAACAAAGATAAGTGCTTCCAGTGAGGGGTGGTGCTTGAGATTATGAATATGAAGTTGAAACATTGTGAAATTACATTTGAATTATTCAGAAATGAATGTTTGTCATATAATTTTGCATACATTATAAAATAGTTTGACAACCCTGTTTTGTAAGCTTTTAAATTACATCAATTTCAACCGTTTTAGCTTTTTCAGTGATGAAAACATGGTATGATAGGGTATGCAAAATGGGTCAACTTTGAGCACCTTTTATCTCTTGAATATTTTGGCATTCGGGTCCAAAAAGTCACTTTCTGACCACTTCTACAATGGGAAATTTAGGTTCCGTTTAAATCAAAAGGGATGCTGTCAAAAAGTGATTGAATTCAAATGGATTTACCCTATTTGAGTTAAATGCGTTCACACGTACATCTGCATATACTCATTCGTATATGTCGGTGTGCGATTTATCTCGGTGCGTCTATGCACGTTATTTTGTGTGCATGTGTATTTAATCATCGCCGCGTTTGCAATTGTGTGTTTACACTCTGTGGACGGTGGGATTTGCGCTGAATGTAGGCCAGCAAAATAGAGCTTACGTCAAAGCTAGGCAGGCAGATAAATGCAGGGTGTGGCTGCGCTGTGGGAATGGATGAGGTCGTGGCGTAGCAGCTCAGGCAGCCAGAGCAAATAGTCAGTGGAGGTAGATAGAGCAGAGAAGGAACCATGAAGACTGTCCTACACCTGCACAGGAAGTGGATCCACACCTACAAGGCCATCCGTATCCTCCAGGGGCTTGTGAGTGACTTCAGCTTGGCTCTAGTTAGACAGGTGGTCTCTGGGTGGAAAGGTAGACCGATCAGCAGGTGTTTCATGGTGGGTGTAGCAGTTGGTTAAAATGTGGGTGGGTACTTTGGTCAAGTTCTCTGTTTTCATCTGGTATGTGTACTGTATTGGATGGTTTGTGTAAGGCTGAGGGTGTACGGAAGCAGTAGTCCATGCGTGATTCTGCTGATTATTTGGTGTGTACTGTACCATGTGCTCAGAGGGTATTGGTTGGGAACATGGAATTTGTTTGTGCCGGGTATAGCGGAGGGTTATCTTATGTGAACTTTCTGTTGGGTATGTGAGAGTTTGAGCATGATGTTTGGCATGGTCCCTCATGATTGAGCTAATAGTTTGCACCTCAGTATGTCCTGTTGAACTGAGACACATGGTTATCTCCTGTTCATTGTGGAACGTGTCCTTCTCCCATAGAGCCCAGTCATGGAGGAAACCGTGTGGGAGCAGTACACAGTGACGCTGCAGAGGGTGAGTCCAGCTTTACAACAACACACATACAGCACCACACTGGACTACTACACAATACAACCTGTTTAAGTACTGCAACCATAACACACTATAACACTCTTCACTGCGACTATCACATTTCAATTATAACCAAAACAGAATTGAATTCTAATTGTCATGCGCAGCTACAATGCAATACACTGTGGGTCCTTTTTTAAGATGCGTTTCAGAACATCTGACGCACTCTAGTACATGTTCACCCATCTACAGCACACAGACTGGAATAATGCCATGCATGCAATCACATCTGCCCAGGACAGTTAATCGTGTGGCGCTCGTGCTCATTGTCTCCTCCACTCACTCTGCTCTGGCTATAAAGCTGCTTTTTTTTAACCACCACATCACTGACCCTTCCACATCCAGCTGTCATACAATCTGCTAGCGAGGATAGAGAGAGAGTGTAACGGGCTGATGTGATGCTCCTTTAGTCGTTACAGGATAGGTACTGTTGGGCATAGCATAGAGAGTTTTCGACCGAACGCTGTCGGCCAAACTCTCGCGGGTGGAGCAGGGAATGTTTTTAGTACAGATGGGAGAGGAGATGGGGGTGTTTAAATCTCTGCTCTAATCTCATCTGGTCAGCACGGGGGCAGGTACATCACACAGACAACAAGGAGAGAGAGAGACACACACACACACACACACACTTAAACACTAGGTAGGATGTATGGCTTATCTTACATAAAGACTTCATCACAAACGTAGACAGACAGATACATTTACTCACACACTAACCTGAACAGACGAGGTCACACAGGCACTCACACACCCATACAAACACATCTCTAATACATGTCCTCTTCACTGCAGGACCCCAAGATGGGTTTTGGTATTGCAGTGTCCGGGGGGCGGGACAACCCCAACGAGGAAAGTGGGGAGATGTCCATAGTGGTATCTGACGTACTTCAGGGAGGGCCCGCCGATGGCCTGCTATTGTACGTACCTCTTGTCAATCAGTCATTATGAGAAATCAAGTGTTCTGTCATTTTGAGGAGCTAATGTGTGTACAGTTTGTATATCCTCATATGTTAATTGTGTTTTGTAGTGAGAATGACCGGGTGGTGCAGGTGAACGCCATTCCCATGGACAACGTGCCACACTCCTTCGCTGTACAGACCCTCAGAAAGTGTGGAAAAGTAGCCAAAATTGTGAGTGTTTGACATGCAGTCCTTTCAGAAAGTGTTCAGACCCTTGACTTTTTCCACATTTCGTTACGTTACAGCCTTATTCTAAAATAGATTAAATATTTGTTCCCCCCCGTCAATCTAAACACTACCCCAATAAGGACAAAGCAAAAACAGGTTTTTAGAAATTTCCCATTTTTTAAAACAAATTTAAAAACTTGAATTTTACATTTACATAAGTATTCAGACCCTTTACTCAGTACTTTGTTGAAGCACCGTTGACAGCGATCACAGCCTCGAGTCTTGGGTATGGCACTACAAGCTTGGCACACCTGTATTTGGAGTTTCTTCCATTCTTCTCTGCAGATCCTTTCCAGCTCTGTCAGGTTGAATGGGGAGTGTCGCTGCAGAACTATTTTCAGGTCTCTCCAGAGATTTTCGATCAGGTTCAAGTCCGGGCTCTGGCTGGGCCACTCAAGAACATTCAGAGTCTTGTCTCGAAGCCACTCCTGTGTTGCCTTGTCTGTATGCTTAGGGTTGTTTTCCTGTTGGAAGGTGAACCTTCAACCCAGCCTGAGGTCCTGAGCGCTCTGGAGCAGGTTTTCATCAAAGATCGCTCTGTACTTTGCTCCATTCATCTTTGCTTCGATCCTGACTAGTCTCCCAGTCCCTGCCACTGAAAAAAATCCCCACAGCATGATGCTGCCACCACCATTCTTCACCGTAGCTTTCTTCCAGATGTGACACTTGGTATTCAGGCCTAAGAGTTCAAACTTGGTTTCATCAGAACAGAGAATCTTGTTTCTCATGGTCGGAGAGTCCTTTCGGTGCCTTTTGGCAAACTGCAAGCGGGCTATCAAGTGACTTTTACTGAAGAGTGGCATCTGTCTGGCCACAGATGGTTGTCCTTCTGGAAGTTTCTCCATTCTCCACAGAGGAACTCTGGAGCTCTGTCAGTGACCATTGGGTTCTTGGTCACCTCCCTGACCACGGCCCTTCTCCCCCTATTGCTCAGTTTGGCTGGGCGGCCAGCTCTAGGAAGAGTCTTGGTGGTTCCAAATTTCTTCAATTTAAGAATGATGGAAGCCACTGTGTTCTTGGACCTTCATTTTGGTAACCTTCCCCAGATCTGTGCCTTGACACAGTACTGTCTGTCCTCTACGGACAATTCTGTCGACCTCATGGCTTGGTTTGTCATTATGGGGTATTGTGTGTCGATTTGGTGGAGAGAAAAAACAACATAATTTCATCCATTTCAGAAGAAGGCTGTAAGGTAACAAAATGTGGGAAAAGGAAGGGGTCTGAATACTTTCCAAATGTGCTGTGTATATATATAAAAAAAAAATTGATTATGGTGGCAAAAGATTCCCAATTAGATCTGTTTGGGATCTGAGGGTAGGCCCGGACAGCACCGTTTCAGCTGCTACACTTGTTTTAGATGTGCTAAATTGCTTAGGTCCTAAAAATCATCATTGTGCTGCCTTCGACACTGTTGGCCGTCACATTCTCATTCAAAGGTTGACTGAAATAGGTCTGGATCAGGCGTCTTGCAAGTGGTTTGAGAATGAACTGTCAGACAGGACACAATGTCTGATTTCTGATGGTGTTAAGTCTCATTTCCTGGATGTTACAGAAGCTGTAGCGCTGGGGTTTGGTATTGGGAGCATCTACATTTTAAAAAGTCAATAAATCTATTTTAATATACACATACAATACATCCATTATTTATTTAGGGCAGGTCTAAAGAAACATGAATAAAATGTAGTCAACAGAATTTGAGACGGCCATGCCGTAGGCTAGTTCAATTAGCAGACAATATATTCTTATAAGTCCCGTGCCCTTATTTTATAAATCATTTTTATAGTAAAAATAATTTAACTTAGCTGAGTAAAATAGAAAGGGTATTTTCCCATTCCGGCATGAGTGAGAATATGAAGTGGCTATGTTGAGCATAAAAGTGATCATTTGAAACAGGTCCTATAAGCTAGATTTAGTTATTTGGTACCTTATAGTTAAGAATGATACAAACCTCTTAAATCAAAACGTATATGGGCTGCATGTTGTTTATGAATCATGTTGAATTTGTTGTCCTCAGGGCACCAATGAAAATGAGATCCTGGTCTCAATGGATTCCCCTGATTTTTTTAATTAAAAAAATAAAATAATGTTTTAATACAAATTGAATAAATAACAGTTGTGAATGATTCCTGATGGGATCTTTGTTTTTGACAGACGGTCAAGAGGCCCAGGAAGGTTCCGGTGAACCTGCTGAAACGCGCCCCTTCCCCCGATGACCGCGTCTTCAGTAACGACTACAACGATGACTATGACTACGACCAGGACCGCCGCAGTGTGTACAGCGGACGCAGCAGTCATCAAGACCGCGACCACAGCCAGGAAAGGGGAGGTTACACAGACGCTGGCTATCAGGGACGGGGCTTTGACCGTGATTACGGTCGAGATGACCGGGGCAGAAGTGTGGAGAGGGACCTCCATCCAGACAGGCAGTACAGACGAGACGGGAGCATGGGTCGCACTCTGGACCGTGAACGTAGCCCTGACCGCCGCTACAAAAGCGACCTCACTCTTGACCGCGACCACAGCCCCGATCGGCGTTACCGCAGCGAACGGGCCCTTGACCGCGACCCCAGCCCCGACAGGCGTTTCCGTAGTGAACGCACTCTGGACCGCGCTAACAGCCCCGAGCGGCGGTACAGGGCCGGTCACAGTCCCGCCCGCAGCCATGGTCGCGACCACAGCTTTGAGCGTAACCGTGAACGTGTTCCCAGTGACCGCGACCACAGGAACGAGCAGATGAAGAGGAGCGGGAGCAGGGAGCGTCTGGACCGCTCACCCTCCCCCACCGCCATGCCAGTCCCCATGGCCCGCCCCCCTCGGGAGCAGGAGCCCCTGGAGAAACCCCTCAACGTGCTGCTGCTGAAGAACAGGCCCAATGAAGGTCTACATGCATGCATACATACATACATACATACACACATACATACACACATACATACATACATACATACATACATACATACATACATTTGACATACACATACTGTACTAACACTCCATATTTACAGTGATATATCTCTACTATGCTCATTCCTCTAAGACAACCTGTGCTAAATGTTTACTATCAGTTAAACCATGTTTTTATGTTTACACCATGTGTTTTGTGTGTGTGTTATAGAGTATGGTCTGCGTCTGGGCAGTCAGCTGTTTATTAAGGAGATGACCAGCACAGGTCTGGCCTGCAGGGATGGCAACCTACAGGAGGGAGACATCATACTGAAGGTAGGAAGGGCCTCACATACAGACCACTGTTTCATCTCTGCCCTGGGGGAAGCGTTGTTTCACTGCTGCCTCGTTAAAAGTTGCATGTTATGTTGGCCTATAATGGGATTTATCCCCCCCCCTCACACACACACATTACTTAAGAATGATCCGTCTCAGACAGTGGGCTACAGATATTATGTGTGTTTGCTACGATACACTATGAATGTGATTTGACTCTCTCTCTCACTCTGTGTCAGATCAATGGTACAGTGACCGAGAACCTGTCTCTAAGCGATGCAGGGAAGCTGATCGAGAAGTCTCGAGGAAAGCTGCAGCTGGTGGTGCAGAGAGACAGGAGACAGGTCCTGGTCAGGATTCCTCCCCTGGCAGACAGCGACTCTGAGCTCGATGGTGAGAGACCCTCCACTCTCAGTCTCTGTGGCAGCAGCTCCTTTCCTTTTTAAGGAAAAATACCTTTTTATGTGGACAGATTCAGAACGGTCCCAGTGCTTTGTAGAAGTTATTCATTGAGAGTGTTTTAACCTACTGTATTGTCTACTGATATGAAAATGTATGTTTTCGGTTGTATTGTCCTGTCCATATCTGGTTTTATTGAATTGTCTGTTTTCTTTTTGTTTGATTCTGGCAACAACAAAAAGTTTCCCCTTAGGGATAATAAAGTTTTGTTTCAACTTTACTCACCTTCCACCCGACCTGTCATTGGTATAGAGAGATTATGAAACGGTATACCCATGCATGTCAGCCAAACAGACACCTTGTTGATGACATTTAGTCTATTCCATCAATAACATTTCACATTTCTATAGAAGTAATGTATGAAAAAGAGAACCGTGTTCTCTTCAGTGTCACCTGGCCGTCTCTATGGCTACTGGCTCTATTTCAGTATATTTGTCACGTGATCAAAGTGCAGGTTATGATTGGGTTGTGTAATTAAATGGGAGGGTGGGGTGATGCGCTAACCCAAAGCGTTTGAGGGGGGCGTTGTCACACACCCAGGGACTTCTGACCCACTTTGGTCCATTCAGGGACGTGGTGTGTGAGAGCTTGGCAGGGGAATATAATCCCCCCCCGATAATCCACTTATTGAATATGACAGAATTTCATTATGTTATGGTCTGAAATGTAGCAAATAAATGTGCGATCTAAGATTGGAACTGCAGCTTCTGTATTGAGAACAGGGGTGCTTGTCTGTGTGACGGGTATCTGCAAGAAATGTATCTGTCTGAGGTTTGCTGTGTTTGTCTGTTTCTCTCCACTCCACTAATACCAAATGTAACATTTCTTATGGGGAAAAGTCGACTTGGGTTATCTGTCTTGAAGATGAACTAGATGTTGGTAATATTTTGTGTTCCAGATATCTCTGAGATCGAGTCTTACCGCTCCTACTCGCCACAGGATGACCGACGAGCCCCCCACTCAGACCTGTCTTCCCACTCCTCCAATGAGAGGCTCCGAGACAAACCCAGGTAAACAGTCACCCTCTGCTCCCACCTGCTGTATGGATCACTCTTATATAATATCTTACCATATAATATTGTTGAGATGATATTTACATTGAGTATTTGTACACCATCACTATGGTATTTCTGAGAAGATGAAAGCCTACTGTAGCTGTGCTGTACTGTTTGAGAACCATGGGATTATGTGTGTTTTACGCTCAGGGAGGAACCTCCCAGCAGGCTGGCTAAAATGGGCGCTATGCCGACACCGTTCGCCATGCCGGCGCGAAAAAAGGATAGAGTTGTGGAGGACACACCCCTTCTGCCAGTAGAGAGGGTGGAGCCCCGCCCGGAAACACCCCCAGGTAAGCACAATGACTTTGAATAACTGAATATGGGAAATGTTTTATTTCCCGTTATTACATTTATCTGTTATATAAGCAGTGCATCAGTTAAATTACCCATCCATCGTAGCAATGCTCACCAATGAGGATTTCCATTTTGTTTTTACAGCACCGGTAGTAACTGTTGCCCCAAAAGTCCACGCTGCCCCAAAGGTACCACTGACACCAAGCATAGAGGATCAGGAGATATACGGGTAAGTGTTGGTTCCACAAACACATCTACAGCGAATGGGTCTAGGGCACAGACTCACTATTAACTCAACAGAGTTGTGTACTCTAATGTAGATTATGAATGAGGAAATGTACAAATGTTATTAACTTGCCTGTTGTCTTAAATGGATTGTGTGTTGCCCAGGCCCAACACTGTGATGGTGCGTTTCCAGAAGGGGGAGAGCGTGGGGCTGAGGCTGGCGGGAGGAAACGATGTGGGAATCTTCATCGCAGGCATTCAGGAGGACAGTCCTGCTGAACAGGAGGGTCTTCACACTGGGGACCAGATCATGAAGGTAGGGAAAGGGTTAACTCTTAGTCTTCTTTGGGATCGGTGTCCCTTCCGTGGGACGATTGAGCTAACGTAGGCTAATGCGATTAGCATGAGGTTGTAAGTAACAAGAACATTTCCAAGGACATAGACATACAGTGGGGCAAAAAAGTATTTAGTCAGCCACCAATTGTGCAAGTTCTCCCACTTAAAAAGATGAGAGGCCTGTAATTTTCATCATAGGTACACTTCAACTATGACAGACAAAATGAGAAAAAACAATCTAGAAAATCACATTGTTGGATTTTTAATGAATTTATTTTCAAATTATGGTGGAAAATAAGTATTTGGTCACCTACAAACAAGCAAGATTTCTGGCTCTCACAGACCTGTAACTTCTTCTTTAAGAGGCTCCTCTGTCCTCCACCTATATTAATGGCACCTGTTTGAACTTGTTATCGGTATAAAAGACACCTGTCCACAACCTCAAACAGTCACACTCCAAACTCCACTATGGCCAAGAACAAAGAGCTATCAAAGGACACCAGAAATAAAATTGTAGACCTGCACCAGGCTGGGAAGACTGAATCTGCAATAGGTAAGCAGCTTGGTTTGAAGAAATCAACTGTGGGAGCAATTATTAGGAAATGGAAGACATACAAGACCACTGATAATCTCCCTCGAACTGGGGCTCCACGCAAGATCTCACCCCGTGAGGTCAAAATGATCACAAGAACGGTGAGCAAAAATCCCAGAACCACACGGGGGGACCTAGTGAATGACCTGCAGAGAGCTGGGACCAAAGTAACAAAGTCTACCATCAGTAACACACTACGCCACCAGGTACTCAAATCCTGCAGTGCCAGACGTGTCCCCCGCTTAAGCCAGTACATGTCCAGGCCCGTCTGAAGTTTGCTAGAGAGCATTTGGATGATCCAGAAGAAGATTGGGAGAATGTCATATGGTCAGATGAAACCAAAATATAACTTTTTGGTAAAAACTCAACCCGTCGTGTTTGGAGGACAAAGAATGCTGAGTTGCATCCAAAGAACACCATACCTACTGTGAAGCATGGGGGTGGAAACATTATGCGTTGGGGCTGTTTTTCTGCAAAGGGAACAGGACGACTGATCCATATAAAGGAAAGAATGAATGGGGCCGTGTATCGTGAGACTTTGAGTGGGAAAACCTCCTTCCATCAGCAAGGGCATTGAAGATGAAACGTGGCTGGGTCTTTCAGCATGACAATGATCCCAAACACACCGCCCGGGCAACGGAAGGAGTGGTTTCGTAAGAAGCATTTCAAGGTCCTGGAGTGGCCTAGCCAGTCTCCAGATCTCAACCCCATAGAAAATCTTTGGAGGGAGTTGAAAGTCCTTGTTGCCCAGCAACAGCCCCAAAACATCACTGCACCTAAGGGGGTCTGCATGGAGGAATGGGCCAAAATACCAGCAACAGTGTGTGTGAACCTTGTGAAGACTTACAGAAAACGTTTGACCTCTGTCATTGCCAACAAAGGGTATATAACAAAGTATTGAGATAAACTTTTTTGTTATTGACCAAATACTTATTTTCCACCATCATTTGCAAATAAATTCATAAAAAATCCTACAATGTGAGATTCTGGATTTTTTTTTCTCATTTTGTCTGTCATAGTTGAAGTGTACCTATGAAGAAAATTACAGACCTCTCATCTTTTTAAGTGGGAGAACTTGCACAATTGGTGGCTGACTAAATACTTTTTTGCCCCACTATCTGATATTGGCAGAAAGCTTAACTTCTTGTTAATCTTACTGCACTGTCCAATTTACAGTAGCTAGAATGGATTTTCCCCCCCTTTGTATTATGTTTTACCAGATCTATTGTTTTATATTCTCCTACATTCATTTCACATTTCTTTCAAATTTCAAAGTGTTTCCTTTCAAATGGTACCAAGAATATGCATATCCTTAATTCAAGGCCTGAGCTACAGGCAGTTAGATTTGAGTATGTCATTTTAGGCGAAGAAAAATGAAAAACGTGCGGATCCTTAAGAGTTTTTAATGTTTGTCATGTTTGTGAAATTCCTCATGTCTGTTCATGAGTGCTTTACATATGATCGCTAATGTTATGTCTTCTGATGTCTTTGTGTCTGTCAGGTGAACAACATGGACTTCAGGGGCATGGTGCGTGAGGATGCTGTCCTATACCTGCTGGAGATTCCAAAGGGAGAGGATGTCACCATCCTGGCTCAGAGCAAACCAGATGGTGAGTCACGCCTTCACTCTGTAGAGAAAGACACATCTGTCATTTTATTTCAACTCATGTCGCAGGTGAAGTGGTTTGATGTTTGTGGTGTCTGTCCTCTGTTCCAGTCTATAAGGACATCCTGGCATCGGGCAGGGGGGACTCGTTCTTCATCAGGACCCACTTTGAGTATGAGAAAGAGGTTCCCCAGAGCCTGCCCTTCTCCCGAGGGGAGATCTTCAATGTGACTGACACACTCTATGACGGCAAGCTGGGCAACTGGCTAGCCATCCGCACTGACAAAGACAACCAGCTGCTGGAGAAGGGCATCATCCCCAACAAGAGCAGGTGTGTATGAGGCTACTTATACATAATTACACAGTCATAAGACTCCTATTCCATCTGCAGCCAATGGCAGCCTGAATAAATAATTAACTTAGGTTATTTAAGAACTCATCATGGTGAAATAGGAACTCATAATGTTATTAATGAATTAGTGCTGTGCTTATAGCAGACTATATTTGGATCATGTTAATATGTAGGTGTAATAATCCTATCTATTATCATACTGTATGTAGCCTATAACAATGTTGGAAGATATTTGTTTAATTTGGCTTTGTATTCAGTTGGCACCGTATGTAGTAATTCATATGATCTCAATTTTAGAAGTGATGTTCTCTACCTTGACAGTAGTTTTAACCATGTCTGATGGAATTACCAAGTTTTCACCCAAGTGTTTGAAAGTGTGTGTGTGTGATGATTGAGACTAAGTACTTTATGATTCCTGGTGTTCTCTGCTTCTCAGGGCGGAACAAATGTCAAATGTGCAGAATGCCCAGAGAGGAACAGCCAATGACAGAGGAGACTTCTGGAGGTTGAGGGGTCAAAGGGCGGCAAAGAAGAAGGACCTCCGTAAGAGCAGAGAGGATCTGACTGCCACCCCTGTCACCACTCGCTTCTCTGCCTACGAGAGGGTGGTCTTACGAGAAGGTACGTCTCCCAACGCAAAAGACTCCTATCTCCTGTTGGGGTGTGGTCTAAGAGCCACTTGACTGGATAGAACAGAACAAGTTCTAAACTTTCGATTGAACTTAACTATCAACTGAATTATTAGGAACTTTCTCATAATGGAATGCACAGACAAACTATATAGCATGTCTAACCAGAGCTACAGTTGAAGTTGGAAGTTTACATGCACTTAGGTTGGAGACATTAAAACTCGTTTTTCAACCACTCCACACGTTTCTTGTTAACAAACTATCGTTTTGGCAAGTCGGTTAGGACATCTACTTTGTGCCTGACACATGATTTTTCCAACAATTGTTTACGGACAGATTAATTCACTGTATCACAATTCCAAATGGGTCACAAGTTTACATACACTAAGTTGACTGTGCCTTTAAACAGCTTGGAAAATTCCAGAAAATGATGTCATGGCTTTAGAAGCTTCTGATAGGCTAATTGACATAATTTGAGTCAATTGGAGGTGTACCTGTGGATGTAGTTCAAGGCCTACCTTCAAACTCATTGCCTCTTTGCTTGACATCATGGGAAAATCAAAAGAAATCAGCCAAGAAAATTGTAGACCTCCACAAGTCTGGTTCATCCTTGGGAGCAATTTCCAAACGCCTGAAGGTACAACGTTCATCTGTACAAACAATAGTACGCAAGTATAAACTCCATGGGACCACAAATCCGTCATACCGCTCAGGAAGGAGACGCGTTCTGTCTCCTAGAGATGAATGTACTTTGGTGTGAAAAGTGCAAATCTATCCCAGAACAACAGCAAAGGACCTTGTGAAGATGCTGGATGAAACAGGTACAAAAGTATCTACATCCACAGTAAAATGAGTCCTGTATTGACAACCTAAAAGGCCAATCAGCAAGGAAGAAGCCACTGCTCCAAAACCGCCATAAAAAAAGCCAGACTACGGTTTGCAACTGCACATGGGGACAAAAATCACACATTTTAGAGAAATATCCTCTGGTCTGATGAAACAAAAATAGAACTGTTTGGCCATAATGACCATGGTTATGTTTGGAGGAAAAGGGGGGAGGATTGCAAGCTGTGAAACACGGGGGTGGCAGCATCATGTTGTGGGGGTGCTTTGCTGCAGGAGGGACTGGTGCACTTCACAAAATAATGTGGATATATTGAAGCAACATCCCAAGACATCAGTGAGGAAGTTTAAGCTTGGTCGCAAATGGGTCTTCCAAATGGACAATGACCCCAAGCATACTTACAAAGTTGTGGCAAAATGGCTTAAGGACAACAAAGTCAAGGTATTGGAGTGGCCATCACAAAACCCTGACCTCAATCCTATAGAAATTGTGTGGACAGAACTGAAAAAGCTTGTGCGAGCAAGGAGGCCTACAAACCTGACTAAGTTGCACCAGCTCTGTCAGGAGGAATGGGCCAAAATTCACGGAACTTGTGGGAAGATTGTGGAGGGCTATCTTGACACGTTTGACCCGAGTTAAACAATTTAAAGGCAACGCTACCAAATACTAAGTTAGTGTATGTAAACTTCTGACTTCAGATGTGAGATACTAACCGTGTGTCTGTTTTGATCCTCAGCTGGCTTCAGGAGACCAGTGGTTGTGTTTGGGCCCATTGCAGACGCAGTCAATGAGAAACTGGCCAACGACCTGCCTGAGGAGTTTGTCATAGCCAGTGAGTATGGTGCTCCTAACTTCTGCTTGTAAACGAAGGTGCATCATGTATTTACGTTAGGTGCGCTCAATTTAGTATTTTTAATTTCAATGGAATAGTTCCACATTTGTTCACCGTGCGCTGACCGGTCATTCTAAATTGAGCATTTCCTTATGGCTTCTATGATCATGTGTGTTTATGTAGTATTGGTGAGAAGCTGATGTGTTTTTGTTTGACCACACAGAGACCGAGCCCAAGGACGCAGGCGCTGACAAGTCCTCCGGTGTGGTGAGACTCAATACCATTCGTCAGATCATCGAACAGGTAAACGCGATCACCACCGGCGTCTTCATCCTCCCCATTTTAATCATTACCATCATCTTCATCCACCCCTTACCTTCATCACCGTAGTCGTCATCCTCCACCTTACTCTTCCTCTTCACTGTCATCTTCTCCAGCTTCCCTCTCACATTGACCCTGTCTCCCTAGGACCGCCATGCCCTGCTGGACGTGACTCCCAAGGCAGTGGACACCCTGAACTACACCCAGTGGTACCCCATTGTGGTGTTCCTCAACCCGGACAGCAAGGGGGGCATCAAGACCATGAGGAACCGCCTTGTGCCCGGCTCCAGTCGCAGCGCCCGCAAACTCTACGAGCAGGCGGTCAAAATGAGGAAGACCTTTTCCCACCTCTTCACTGGTCAGTCACACACAGCAGCTCCTATGTATATGGCACTGTACATGTCACTGATGCAAGTCCCCAGGTGAATCCCTAGTATTATGAAGCCCAAACACTAGGGTTGGTCTAAGGAGGCCACATTGTTTCAGTAATAAACTATGATTACGCTGTATTTCTTCTGTTTCTGTTGTGCCAATCATTCTGGTTTGTTTCTCTGGACAGCAACTGTTGACCTGAACTCGGCCAATGACGGGTGGTATGGGAGTGTGAAAGACTCTATCCGGGCACAGCAGGAGCGGGCTGTGTGGATCTGTGAGGGCAAGGTAAGCTCTGTTTTTATTTAATACATATACACTGAACAAAAATATAGATGCAACATTTGAAGTGTTCCTGACATGTTTCACACACACAAAGCTTATTTCTCTCAAATGTTGTGCACCAATTTGTTTAGATACCTGTTAGTGAGCATTTCTGATTTACCAAAATAATCCATCCCGCCTGATAGGTGTGGCATATCAAGAAGCTGATGAAACTGCATGATCATTACACAGGTGCACCTTGTGCTGGGGACAATAAAAGGTCACTCTAAAATGTGCACTTCAGGCCTGTGCACAAAAGCCGTTGCCAGATAATTTAATGTTAATTTCTCTACCATAAGCTGCCTCAATGTTATTTTAGAGAATTTGGTAGTACGTCACCCATTGAGCAGGTTTGGGATGCTCTGGAATGACGTATGACAGCATGTTCCAGTTCCCGCCAAAATATCCAGCAACTTCACACAGCCATTGAAGAGGAGTTAGGCAACATTCCACAGGCCACAATCAACAGCCTGATCAACTCTATGTGAAGGAGCTGTGTCTCGCTGCATGAGTCACACCAGATACTGACTGGTTTTCTGATCAACTCTATGTGAAGGAGCTGTGTCGTGCTGCATGAGTCACACCAGATACTGACTGGTTTTCTGATCAACTCTATGTGAAGGAGCTGTGTCGCGCTGCATGAGTCACACCAGATACTGACTGGTTTTCTGATCAACTCTATGTGAAGGAGCTGTGTCGCGCTGCATGAGTCACACCAGATACTGACTGGTTTTCTGATCAACTCTATGTGAAGGAGCTGTGTCGCGCTGCATGAGTCACACCAGATACTGACTGGTTTTCTGATCAACTCTATGTGAAGGAGCTGTGTCGCGCTGCATGAGTCACACCAGATACTGACTGGTTTTCTGATCAACTCTATGTGAAGGAGCTGTGTCTCGCTGCATGAGTCACACCAGATACTGACTGGTTTTCTGATCAACTCTATGTGAAGGAGCTGTGTCTCGCTGCATGAGTCACACCAGATACTGACTGGTTTTCTGATCAACTCTATGTGAAGGAGCTGTGTCGCGCTGCATGAGTCACACCAGATACTGACTGGTTTTCTGATCAACTCTATGTGAAGGAGCTGTGTCTCGCTGCATGAGTCACACCAGATACTGACTGGTTTTCTGATCAACTCTATGTGAAGGAGCTGTGTCTCGCTGCATGAGTCACACCAGATACTGACTGGTTTTCTGATCAACTCTATGTGAAGGAGCTGTGTCTCGCTGCATGAGTCACACCAGATACTGACTGGTTTTCTGATCAACGGCGCCACTTTTGTTTTTGTGACCAGTCATGTGAAATCCATAGATTAGGGCCTAATGAATTTATTTCAATTGGCTGATTTCCTTATGAACTGTAACTCAGTACAATCTTTGAAATTGTTGCATGTTGTGTTTTTTAAAAATTTTTGGTGTGTGTACACACGCACGCACGCACACACACACACAGAGAACAAAAATATCAACCGCAACAATTTCTAAGATATTCATTTACTTGAATATGTGAATTTATGTACTGTATGTAGTGTCTTTCATACCAACTTGCGTCTTTCTTTCAGTTGGACGGCTCTGAAGAGGAACTGGATATCCATGATGACCACATGTCATACCTGTCAGCGATGAGCACCGATTACCTGAGCATGGACAGCCGACTGACCAGCGACTTCGACGACACGGCCGACGAGGGTGGGGCTTACACCGACAACGAGCTGGACGAGCCAATGGACGAGCCCCATCAGCCGATGTCGGCCATCAGCCGCTCCTCAGAGCCCGTACTGCCAGAGGAGGTGGGTGTGCTTTACTACTGTCAATCACGAGCCCTCATTGTCAATCACTCATCCAGTGTCAGAGATGGAGACTGGCATCTGTCTCTCTCAAGTGTACTCCATTAATCTCTCATTGCCAGTCAACAATCTTGACTTGTTGTGTTGACCTAGTCTGTGTTTGTTGACATGCGTACATCCCTCCATTCCCACCTGTAGAGACGCCATCCTGCCCCCATACCTCGTATGAGATCAGGGAGCAGAGAGGTGCTGAGAGACCCCAGCCCGCCCCCCACCTTCGTCCCTGAGCCCCCCAAGGTGAGACCCCCTTGAACCCCACCCTCAGCTCTCAAACCCTGTACCACATTTTGTGCTTGCTTTTAAGACCAGAATATCCTCTTCTATTGCACCAGGTGAGGGTGCAGTCTCGGGGGGGCTATGACTCCCATTCCAGCAGCACCATTAGCAGTGACGCAGCCGGGGGGTCCAAGCCCGCCCCGCCCCCCGTGGCCCTCAAGCCCACCCTAAAGGCCCCCGGCCAGTCATCTGAGGACCACAGTGTCCAGGGGGGAGAGGACCCGGCTAACCGCTCATTCATTGGCAAGGTGAAGGCCTTCGAAAAGATGGACCACCTGGCCAGAGCCCAGAGGATGCTGGAGCTCCAGGAGGCCGAGCAAGCACGGGTCAGTACTACTGGTGGAAAACAGACAGTAACGCCCCTAGCAGTAAGATGTAATGCCCATAAAAGAACCAAATGGTTCTACAGGGGAAAGTGATAATTTCATATATTCTGATTTAAATGTTTTATTTCAAGTGCCAAAAGGTATATTCAAGTGCATGCAGTTGAAATCGTAAGTTTACATTACACTTAGGTTGGAGTCATTAAAACAATTTAAAGGCAATGCTACCAAATAATAATTGAGTATGTAAACTTCTGACCCACTGGGAATGTGATGAAATAAATAATTCTCTACTATTTTTCTGACTTTTCACATTAAAATTAAGTGGTGATCTAAGACCCTGTCTTACTGGTATTAAATGTCAGCAATTGTGAAAAACTGAGTTTAAATGTATTTGCCTAAGGTGTATGTAAACTTCCAACTTCAACTGTATGTTGCTTTATGTTTAATGTACAGTATGTGCGTTGACACAACTGTCAAACTCCTCCTGCTCTCTTGACTGTAGCTGGAAATAGCCCAGAAGCACCCAGACATCTATGCAGTCCCAGTGAAACTACCAAAGCCCAACCACAACCGCCCACAGCCAATAGGGTAAGTTCGTCTTTTTAACCTTGTCGATCACCACACAAATTAGCATTTTTACTTAACTTTCCACTGCCTGTCAGGTTGGGTTCAATACTTTTTTTTTTTACAGACTCAATGCCCAACAATCTGAATGAACAAAAATGTCTCTCCCGCTCTCCTGTGTGTCCAGCTCAGAGCCCCAGACCCCGTCCTCCAGGCCACCGTACTCTGAGAGCAGGGGTCACTACGACGACGATGAGGAAGAGTACCGCAGACAGCTGGCCAACCAGACCAGACGAGGCTACTACAGCAACCCCCAGAAGTACAAAGACACTGAGATGTAGGACAGACAGATCCACCTTATTGTTCTCACTGTGGTTACTCGAACACCCTGTCCTGTGGCCCCACCTAGTGGCAGGATGATATATCCCATTCAGGTGTGTCCTGACATTGACTGTTTCCCTCACTGTGTGGGATGGCATATATGCCTTTTAACCTCCCAACCCCGCAGTCATATTTATCCAAACCAATAGGGTTCGAATACACTTTTTATAACCGTGTATGTATATATATGATCTTTTTACATGTTTTAAATCTTGTTTATTTCAATGTAACAGATCTGGACAGACATGGGGGTACTCTGTCTCCAGCTGGCCTGTTAGTGGGTGGTGGGTTATCTCTCATTGCATACCCTTTGATTTACTGTACTCTGTCATTTTTGTGTATTTTAATACTAGAGATCAGCGCATACAAAGTGCCTTTTATAGTGTAGCAGTGTCAGACCACTGAAAGAAGCAGTCAGCACTAGGCTCTGAGGTGATGGACAAAACATGCCAGTTTACATACAACCTGAGACAATCACATTTTTATGGCATATACAGTATAGATGCTCCATTCTTGTTTTACCAGGGTGTATCAGGGGTGTCAACCATCTGTATATGCATCATGGTCATCTTCATGCGGCTGAAATCAACTAGTGAGTCGTTAACTTTCTCAAATAAATCTATTTTAAACTTTCATTTGTGTCGTGGTGACTGTTTCTAGGAGTTCATTCAACCAGGTGCAAATTATAGCACAGCTGCAACATCGCAGTTACATATTTTTTACATGCAAGGCTGTAGAAGTGGTTTTGGTCCAATGAAAAGCTCACATTTGGGTTACCACGCCCCCATGGAGACAGTTTACAGTACATTCATAGGATCCTGAAAGACCAAAGGTGTTTCTCCTCAATACGCATATTTAAATTCCGCTATCTGGTTACTGATCAAACATTAATCTGCCTGGTAAACAACTCTGTGCCGTTTTGGTTCAGATTAAGGCAAGTCAGTGCGGAGTGGCATGAAAATACTTTGATTTTAAGCAAACAGTGATGTGAAAATCAAATACGTGGCTGATGAATGTAATTAAATAAAAACCGAAGTAAAATCCCCTTGATGTGAACTGGAATGGAGAGTTTTGTCCAGGGAGAGAGAGCAAGTCTCAGATGTAGACCGGCTGTTCCTGGGCAGTCAATAGACGGTACATGGCTGCAGGCATCGTCTTCATGTGGATCTGCAGCACAAAGGTTGCGTGATCAAAACACAGCCGAGCATAGAGTTTTCCTGACGTTTTGAATTGACAGTCAATTCTATCTCCACTCCATAAATTAATTGTAATGCCATTTACAGATTCAATTAGGATTACTTCAACTCATGACTATTTAAGTTCTTGACCTCGAACACTGGACTATTACATGTTACTGTTGCGTGTGTTCTTGTACCTCTCCCACTGCATTAGACAGGACTTGAACAATCTTCTCATGAGGTGTAGCCACCACACTCTGACCGTTGATATCAATGATGCGATGACCGACACGGACCCCTCCTCTCTCAGCAATGCCCCCCCTCATCAGACTGCAGATCTTTACAGGACAGAGGGTCACAAACAGCAATAAATCTAATCAAGCACTCAAAGCTAAGGGTCATCTCTCTTCCCCCCCCCCCCCCCCCAATTGTCATGATACCCACAATGCCATTCTGTACGCTGAAGCCCAGCTGATATCGGAGGTCTGGTCTGCGGATCAGCACCATAGTGACGGGGGGACACCTGACGATGTTCAACTTAATCTTGGACTGGGCCTTCAGACCCTGGGGGGACAGATTATAACAGGAGGAGACAGCCAAGAGAAGAGGGGAAAAAATGCACTTACAGCACCGCATGGTCAAGCAGTCAAAGTCAATTGTTTTCAGTGTGTGCCAGCTTGCAGAGGGGTAGACTATTTAGATTTAAAACGGACTGTCTGCCTGACCACAAGTGCATTTGCATTTTCAGCAGAAATGCACAGTTGGGCTGCAGTGACACAAAGAGAGAAAAGGTGAAGGCAGGGAGATGAGGGAAAGAGGCTGAAAGAACACAGACAAGACAAAGGCAAACCTTGATGATACTCTGGCAAGTGGAGAGGGGCAGTCCAACCAGACTGGTTCCATTGATGGTCATGAGCTGGTCACCAATGTTGAGTCGACCAGACTTCTCCGCAGGCCCAAAATGCATCATGCTAGCAATGATGACGGTGGGCAGAATAGAGCCCCAGCCTGACTCCACTATGACCACGCCCAGCATCTCTCCCTTCTGCTTCTCTATGTAAACCTGCAATAGGATACACACAGAACAAATTACACTACTTACACCAATAAGGTCAAGGCAACTGTTCACTTGAATGTCTTTCAGTTAGCCCTTCTTGTTAATGCTGTGTATTACAGGTATAGCTCACTGTTTTAGAACTAATTGGCATAGCCACGAAGGTCTAAAATCCCATTTCAAAATTCTAAGCACCCAACACTGGCCTGCCCCCTGGTGGTTGACTCACATCTCTGCAGTTCTCTGACTTGGAGAAGTGGATGAGGTCATCGTTGTACATGTCCTGAGTGTTGAGCAGGTCGCTGTACTCCCTCTGACTCAGGTCCTCTGGGTCGATGCCATTGGCCCGCAGGAACTCCTGGTACGCCACACTGAAGGCCTGGCCAATAGACTGGGCTATGAGCTGGGCCTGGACAGAGGGTAAGAGTGGCAACACAAACGCACATATTACGTTGTATGTCATAAAGTTCCTTCATACACACACTTGTGTCAGAGTTAAACAAATCATTTGTAAACACACACTTACATCCTCCGACTCAAACACGTGGCAGACCATCCTGTACTGGGGGAGGTCGTTGCGGGCAGGGCTGTTGGTGTGGTCAGTTGTATGGTTCAGATGTTCCTGAGCGCTCCTGGAGCGTACCATCTTCCCCCTGGCCATCAGCACCACCATGTTGCCTATGTCGGCGATGTAGGAGATGGTCCTCAGTGGCAGGTCCATCATGGACGCCTGATAGGAACACAGGATAAGGACATGGTTATGTGGCTATAGAGGGAAAGAGGTGTTTGGCAGTATTGTATGTGGATGTAGTGTTGTGTTTGATAACTGCGCCGTTCCACCAATTAGGTGGCAAATAAAAATTAAATGTTCACCTAATTGTAACATTGTCATTAAGAGCACATGTTCAACTTCATAAAAAAAGAAATCCCATCTCAATAGGCTAAATTTAAAAAAATGACTAGTAAGTGTCAAATAAAGTAACAGTGTTGACAATTTAATCTTAAACCAGCCATAAATCCCCTTGTGACGGGGGAATGGAAGCTTGTTGTGTACAACAGGGAGGGGAAATTTAATGCAAAAAAAAAGGAAATTTAAACATTTCTAGCCTGCCTATCTATGGGTAATAGGGTTGACGTGTTATGCTTGACCCACTCAGTTTTCCACCACAAAATGGACAAAGGGTAGAACCAGCTCACCTGCTTTATCACTATAATTTGGCTGTTTAATGTTCCTTTTGAAAAAATATTTTAAAAGGAATAGTTTCACCATATTAAAAATGAGAGTTCAGTTCACGTAACAGGGTTAACCTTAAAATGAGGGACAGATGTAAATGAATCACTAATCACATAATAATCTTTATTTACAATGATGGTGAATACTTGGAGACATTTTGGGTTTAAGTGGGTTAAAACCTGTTTGGGCTAGGCATCCCGGTGAAACTGGAGGGCGCGCAATTAAAACAAATAATCATAAAAATTATGGCTATTAAACATTTAGGTACATATCAGTTGAAAGCTTAAATTATTGTTAATCTTACTGCAATGTCAGATTTACAGTAGCTAGTACAGCGCCCCACATCAAACATTTTTACCACCGGCACAGGTTTCATAAATTCACAAATAGCGACTAAATATTCACTTACTTTTTGAAAATCTTCCTCTGATTTGTCATCCAAAGTGTCCCAGCTATAGCATGTAGTGTCGTTTTGCTAGATAAAATCCTTCTTTATATCCCAAAAAGTCTGTTTAGTTAGCGCCATCGATTTGAATAATCCACTCCAACATTTTTTTAAACTTTAATTTAACTAGGCAAGTCAGTTAAGAACAAATTCTTATCTTCAATGACGGCCTAGGAACTTTGGGTTAACTGCCTTGTTCAGGGGCAAAACGACAGCTCTTTAACCTCGTCAGCTCGGGGATTCGATCTTGCAACCTTTCCGAAAATCTACCCCGAAACTTTGTTTCAACAAGTCAAAATACGTTTCTATTCACTCCTCAGATACCCTAAAATGTAAACAAACTATAATATTTAGTACGGAAAGAAGTATGTTCAATAGGAAACAAATGTTTAGCAGGTGCATCCTGTCTTCATGGCGCACAGACACAAATTTCCAAGACTGTGTCCCTGTATTAAAACTGATATTTCTTATTCGTTTTTTAAATTAAAAGCCTGAAACCTTGAACATAGACTGCTGACACCCTGTGGAAGCCATAGGAATTGCATCCAGGGAACTAATTTTCAGTATGACCTTATGCTTGCCATTCTAAGACGATGGTCTCTCAAAAAAAGAAAATTCCGGTTGGATTTTCTCCTACCATATCTTTTTTGTTATATTCTCCAACATTATTTTAACATTTCTACAAATGTCAGTGTTTTCTGTTCAATGGTACCAATGAAAAGCATATCCTGGCTTCAGGGCCTGAGCAACAGGCAGTTTACTTTGGGCACGTCATTCATGCGGAAATTGAGGGTAAAAAGGGGCCTAACTAAGAAGTTTAAAATCGTTCTAGAAGTCACAGAGGGTGTACGGAGGGAAATATCAATATGCCAAATTTTGGCACTAGCATTTATTGAATTCTCCATGTGGTCTATACTAAAGCTCACTTAATTTAATATAACAGGCTTTAATATCCAATATTGGTGCACAATTTCTACTTAAAATATCAAAAGGGTTGCACGCAACAGGCACTCATTTCATGGAACGACCAAATTAACACCGGGATTACTAACACTATAGCGATTGTTTGGTACATGTAACATAGCAGCCGCTATCCTTGAGTGAGTCCATGCTAAGGTCAATATTATACAGTATTTACCTGAGTGTCTGCATTCAGCACTTTGATCCTCTGTGTAGACATGAAGAGATCCACTTCAGTGGAAGAAGGAATCTCCCCCCCAGTCTGCACATTTAGGGAGAGGAGAGCATCACTTCAACAACAGAAGACATTCAAACAACCATTACAGACAAACAGAAAATATGACTTAAGACACAGAACAGACAGAAAAAAATATATGTTACAGCCGTAATACTGTCACTGTACCTTCTTTCTGTTTTTAGCTTGCTTTTGTCCAGTCTGCCATATAGAATAGCAAGAGAGAGAGAGAGCAAGTGCGTTCAAGACAATGCTCCGCCAAGAATAGTAAGATGGGGCTAGGGTATGGACGACACTGGATTGGCTCACAGAAGATTGGCCATCCCATTTGGTGTATTAGGGCTGTGTGTGTGTGTGTGTGTGTGTGTACACACATGCCTTGTGTGGGCAGGTGGTGATTTAAGCTGTCTACCACATCTGACAAAAGTTACTGGCCCAGAGGTTATGAAGCAAACATCCTCAAAAGTTTCCCCTTCGTCAATGTGACATTAGCACCCCTCAAGAAACAAACAGACTGCATGTGATAACAACATAGACTGACAGATGCCATGGGCATTCCCCAATACTTCTTTATGGACATGAAACAATGTTATTTGGCAGATGTGTCAATAGCTATTTAGTAAAAATGTAATGCACAATATAATGCACATAATTATATGGAACTAAGGACATGAGAATGATTACTGCCTGTCACTTAAAAGATGGAAGAGGGAAGGAAGGAGAAAGGGAAGAGTATTCGGTCCTAGCTGATGTGACCCCCGTGTGGCTCACCCTGACACGGCTCATAGCCTCCTGGGCCTGCTGCATGCGGGCACTCTTAGTGGGAGTCCTCTCTGACAGCAGGTGGGTGGAGCCCAGGTAGCTGGCTGCAAAAATGATGCCATCAATCAGGTCCTCTGGGTCACATGGCCCTGGGACTGTGGACAAGACGGTCATTGAGGTTGGCGACAATCAATGGTCATCACTTTTGATTTGAGTGAAAACAAAATCAAAAGTGAGTGACAACATGCCACTGATGCCTAACCTTTTCCATCAAGTAATTGAAGTGCATTTTATACCACAGCAAAGCTTAATCTACAAAAACGTTTTGCTTATCTCACTACTGACCCCCCCAACCACCCGAGACACTCACCTTCCACGTATGTAGGGAAGGACGGCATATGCCTCTGGATCTGAAATGAAAACAGAATATTACTATTATACATCAGTAATGGTGACAGTAACAGTAGAATAGCACTTCTCTTTCCACAGTGGTGCGTGTGACACAGTGCAGAGCAGTCACTTACCTCCTCAATGGATGGTGGCCTAGGCGGCTCCCTCTGTTCTCTATGCTCCCTCTGCTGATCCTGGTGTGTTCTGGAGGACTCTACCCTCACAGGACAGACATGCTCTGGGACTGGCACCGGAACTCGAGATGGGGCTGGAGCTGGTACTGGAACATGGACAGGGGAGGGAACTCGGGCTGGGACTGGGTTATAGTGTGAAGGAGACTGAGAGACAGGCTGTAGAACAGATTAAGAGAGAACCTCAATTGATTTCTGGTGGCACATTTAAACAGGAGTAGATAACATTATTACCTCAGAGATCACTCTTATCACTGATGCAATGAATGGATAAACATCCATTCTCTCCACTATGTAAACATTTCAAAAATGTGATTTCTGTAGTGATCCAGGGCTGGCTCATACTCACTTCGCCACCCGGTGGCTGCTCTGGGGAGGATTCGTCCTCATTAGGACTGACCTCCGGTCTCATCACCCACACAGGCTCTATGGGCTGGTCAGGAGTGTAGGGCGAGCGCACCGTCTTTGTCTTCACCTCCTCTATGGCCTCTCGGATGTCCCTGATGGCCAGAGAGATAGCATCTCCTGAGCCTGTGACACTGTCCTCTGAAAGGCCTTCCGCTGGAGGTCGGAGCTCCATCCCGGCCTGCTCATCCTGGAACTCACCTGAACCAGGCTGCCCAGAGCTGGGACGCTCTGACTGGGCTTCACCTTGCACGTTCCAGGGAGGTGGCCCCAGGCTTTGGGATCTGGGGCTTTCTTTGAGGCTGTCGTCCTCCCCATCAGACGTAGTGTCATTGTAGTGGTGTAGCCTTGAGCCGACTGAGCGTCCCTGCCAATGGGGGCTGGTCTGTGGTAACCCCACATCCCTACCTGGCCAGGAGTCACGGGGTTGGGGTTCAGTGTCTGTAGCTCCCTTATAAACATGCTTGCTCTGTCTACGACTGCAGGAACCTGGGTGAAGTTCTGAATATGGCTCATCAGGGTCAGCCTCAGATCTCCTGTCTGGATAATTAATCCATTTCAAGGGTGCAGGGAAAGACTGAGGGTAGGATTTTGCGTAGGGCTCTGTGTTGGATTCTGTGATAGATTCTGACTGTGGGTAGGACTCATTATAGAATTCTGCATAGGTCTTAGGATACGAGTCTCTGAAGGTGAAGGATTTGGGGTGGGACAGTGGAGAATCAGTGTAGCTCTCATCATCAGGCATTATGTCATTTTCATAGGTGGGACTTGGGCTAAACTCGTCACTATATTGGTCCGAGTTCTCAGACTGAAGTGGAGGGGGCAAGAATGGTGATTGGTGAGGAGGTGAACTCAGGGGCGGAGCCTCCATGCTTAGCGAGGCAGCACTCTCAGTGTCAGAACAGTACTCATTAGTTCCATGTTCCTGATCATCCTCTACCAGATCCCTCTCGCTGCTGTCTTCTTCTCCCAGACCGGTCTCCCCCTCTCCATGGCCCCCCTCCCTCTGGTTCTCTAGGTCTGTCTGGTTGTCAAATCCACTTTGAGTACTAACAGACTGCGTTATGGATGAGCTGTACCCTTCCTCCTCTTCCTCCTGAGGTTGGGGAGACTCTATGTTGGGAAGGGTTTGATGCAGGTCTTGGGAAGGGGGATCAGGGGCAGTAAGACATGGTGTGTGGTGTGTGGGGGTAGGAGAGGTACCAGCAGTAAGGTCAGGTGCTCTACTGTTCTGTGTGTGGTGGGGTGGACAGGAGTGTGGGGGGTGCTGCTGCTTCATTGTTGCGGGACCAGTCATGTCCCTCTGTTCAGTCAGGGGAGCGCCAGATGACCGTTGCTGTTGAAACGGCAGGGCGTGGGTGTCTTGGCCATCTCTCGTCGGCGGTCTCTGTCTGTAAACTCTAACCCTGGGCTCTCCCTGGCGGCGGTAGCGGGCCGCGCCAGGGCAAGGCGGCTGGGTGTGGCGAGGAGGCTCCATGTCTGCTCCCTCCCACTGTCTGGATGGGCCCTGCCCTGAGGGAGTTCGTCTACGGTACCGTGCAGGGCCGCGGCCCGAGCCTTGGTGCGGAATAGGAGGATGATGGTGGTGATGATGTTCCTGCCCATCCTGACCGAGCATTTGGCAGGGTCTCCAACTTCTCCGGACAGGGACCCCTTCTCCTTCTCCCCCTGTGCTATTGGGCTGCCGGTTTCTGGAAGCAGGTGAAGCCTTATGCTCCTCCAAGATAGCATCACCTAGCCCCTCCCCCTGCTGCTTGTAGCTCATCACTCTGCTGTGGTCTGTTTACCTTTAGAACATGGTCCTTCCGTCTCCTAGGAGACACCACTCAAAGCACTGCCTGCAGGGAGACAGGAAATGAATGTGAACAGATAGTTCAGGGGTTATGGTTCAGGGGTGAAACAGAAGGATCAGGAAGGCATGTCTACAAACAGGAGATTGTGTTTGTGAGCGAGCACCCCTGTGGTTATGAAGTAGATCTATGTATCACTCTCCCAATATCCATTTTAACATCAATTCTATCCTCAATTTCAGAGATCTGCCAATCCCCCACACATCTACAAAGCACACACGCACAAGATCCTGATAGATAAGCAGAGCCGCAGGGGCTCCCTATACTCCAGGGTAAAACCTAAATCCCATGGGATTCATCTGGGTGTGTTTAATCTCAGGCATATTCTCCCTGCACCAGCAGCGGCACCACGCCACACCAAAGCAGCTGGCAGATGGCGTGAGGAGGAGGAGCAGGAGGAGGGACAAAGCACTGACGTCACTGACCTGAGAGAGAGGAGGTCAGGCTGAATACCAAACTTTAAGCTCAGTGTACAGAATATTGATGTCTGAACTCTAGATAGACTGTGCAGTATACTCAGCATCAATCAGTAGACTGACTTCACAGTATCGTATAGGATCAGTTTTCAAAATTGTGCACAGTATTGCAGGTAAAGTATTTTGTAGCTTTAAGGGCTATAGCCCATTGTACTGTATGAATTAGTGGCTTAAATTCAAATTTGATGGATATAGAAAGCAGAGAGTGTACAGATTTAATAAAGGCTGGATATCTGGAGACTAGGGGCAGAGGTTAATGCAGAACCTCAGAATGAAAAGGAATCTGAGTGCAGGCGAGAACCGACAAAGAGGAGACATGTAGGAGGACAAAGAGTATAGATTATATGCTAGAAATATGCCCTTTCCCCGGTGATTGGTGCTGCTGACTGGGTGGGCCCCTGGGGGGCAGTGCCCAGGTCACAGATGGTCAGGCTGTGGGCAACATCGGCCAGGCGGCAGGCGGAGGGAGGGAGCTGTGAGCAGCTCCTCCATCTGTTGGGGGCCCAAGTGAAATCCACAGGGAGGGGTCACTGATCTTACGCTAGCCTAACACACACAGGCCAATGTTAAAACAATGTAGGGGAGAGTATGTTGAGCCATTTTCTACATTCAGCATCGCTACATCAAGGGAAATATAGTATTATGTCTAAAAGATATCTACACGGAGTGTACAAAACATTAGGAACAAATTACATTTGTCAGAGCATGGACTCTACAAGGTGTCAAAAGCATTCCACAGGGATGCTGGCCCATGTTGACTCCAATGCTTCTCACACTTGTGTCAAGTTGGCTGGATGTTCTTTGAGCGGTGGACAATTCTTGATACACACGGGAAACTGTTGAGCGTGAAAAACCCAGCAGCATTGCAGTTCTTGACCCACTCAACCTGGTGTGCCTGGCACCTACCACCCTGTTCAAAGGCACTTAAATATTTTGTCTTGTTCATTCACCCTCTGAATGGCACACATACACAATCAATGTCTCAATTGTCTCGAGGCTTAAAATCCTTCTATACCTGTCTCCTCCCTTTCATCTACACTGATTGAAGTGGATTCAAGGTGACATCAATAAGGGATCATACTGTAGCTTTCCCATGGATTCCCCTGGTCAGTCTATGCCATGGAAAGAGCAGGTGATCATAATGCTTATTGATATTGTGTGTCCCTGGAAATAACCAGAATTAAATATAAACTTAACAGTTTTCAAAACATAGCTTGTCCAAAACAAAGTTGTCTCTTGGCACAACTTCCCCGGGGTAAGGGGGTTTGTTGAGCACATGTACAGGGTAAATTGAGCCACATTGAGGGTAAGTGGGTGATAGTGTCTTGTGACAGGTAGGTCAAAGTTGAAGTCATGGAATGGAATGGGGGTGTGGTATATTGTATATATAAAATGTATGCCTACATTCAGATATAGATCTCACTTACCCTTCCATTTCTTGACCAATTGTCTGGGACAAGGATGTTGTTTCAACGTGCCAACTCGTAGGCAAGTTCTCTGCATTTGAGGATACTAAGCCCATGAAACTGGTCCGCGAGATTGTTAATATGTTTAGCAAGCTCAGACTCCATGTCATCAGATGAGACCTCATGAGCATCTGCTACTCTTTCACACAGGTACATATTCCTTTTTTATCAATGTATCTCTTCAGTGTCATTCAGTCTAATTTTTCATCCCTTGCTGCTGCTCAAATTGACTTCTTCTCTTCTCTCACTTCCTTGTCTGCTCTCTCAAGAACCTCAATGATGTCAGCTCTGTAACAACGACAAAATGCACTTGAGCTCATTTGCATGACACATTGCAAAAATACTATGCATAAAACTGACAAAATGTAATCATAATTTGTATGGAGTATGGTGGACATTGGCTCAATTTACCCCAAGGCAAACATTTTGACTGTATTAGCCCACACAGCTACAAGGATGCACTTTCATGCTAGATTAAGGACCTCATTTGTAGTTTATAAAGACCCAAATTGATGTATTAAACAATATTTGGTTTAGATAACGTTGGTTTAGATACAAGCGCCATGAAACTTACAACATAAATTCATTTGACTTCGTGAAAATCAATTTTTTGGGACCTAACTTGCTTACCACTTTTTCCATGTGGTTTCTTCCTTCACAGACTCTTATGACCTCTTCCTAAATATTTGGTCACATGATTAATTTTGTGCATGGTTTCTTAGAAACAAGGAGTGGCTCAACTAACCCTTTGGCTCAATATACCCCACTCTCCCCGAGTATCAATAGGCCTATTGGTTATATTTTGTTGATATATTTGTGGTTTCAGCAGGACAGGATTAATGCATAGACTAAGTAAGGTGGTGTGACGACTGGCAAAAGCTTGTAGACTATTCAAGTCCCACGTTGAATGGCCGCTGGGAGGACTTTTTTTTGCCTGAACGTGAGGAAATTAAAAGGGTAGGACAGCAGGTAGCTTGTGCAGAAAACGCTCTTCCGATTCTGTCACCGTGTATGGAGTGGGACGTAACCCAAAAGAAAAGCAAAACGAGTAGGCGCTCCTGTGATGAAATATCCTAATACATGTTTACTTATTGACAACTGCTCAACGAACGGGCTATTATCCTATTTAACAAACAGACACCTGTCTGAATGTCCGACGACGATGAAAGCCAAAACGATGTGACACGTCTCTAATTAAATGATCCGCGGGGGGCCTTTCATGGTCAAATCATCGGCGCCACTGGTACCTTCATCGATTCGCTGGTGTTATGCGATTCGTCATAATGTAGGCTCTTTGCCCGATCTCCTGGATCATAAATAGGCGCTTACCTGTACATGACTAGGAACTGGTAGATCGCGTAACATTCCGCTTCACCATCTTTATCCTACTGGTCCCTCTGCTCGATACCTTCAAACAATTTGCATGGATTAGGCCCGATCGGTCAACTCCTGCTGCATCGTGACATTTGATCGGATTACCGATGCACAAAGCGACTTTAGACTGCTGTGTTTCAACATGATGGCGCTGCAACGATCGTGTTCTACGTAGCCTACACTGCTCTTGTCTGCACCACTTTTTCCCACGCGCAGTGAGATAGAGCCCGCAAATTCTTCCCTTGCGCACAATGCATCCCCTAGGGCTAAGAAACACCGGTGTAAGCAAAATATCGACACCACGGTGTCAAGCACACAAAGCAAACTATTCAAGGACCCTCGCTCACAGCATTTTATCAGAATAGCCTATGGATGTAGACTAGCCTACATGATCTATTAGGAAAATATTCCCGAGAACGCACTCACACCTCTATTGCTATCTTCTCTACAGTCTAAACGAGATCATTGGGACGTCCCAACTCTGATGTCAACCTGTTGAAGTGTAAAACGGTTAATGCTGGGGTAAGATTTATGGTTAAATTAAGGGTAGGGGTTAAATTTAGCGTTAGGCAGTAACGTCTCAAGGATTCACGGATTGCAATAAATGTGTGTTGGGTCACCATGTTATCCAATCTGTGTCAGCATTTAAACCTAGAGGGGCCTAATTGTCCCATCTCTATCTCCCGCACATCCATAATTTCAGCTCATTCTTGATTAACAGTAAGGGAGTGATTTGTTTGGCAAGTGTGGATTCATCCATGTTGGATTCATAAAGTAGCCTATCATATACCCCCTTCTTATTGGTGCCACCTAGCATTTCCTGCTCCCATTCACACGTGCTGTTCTATTTTAAAACCGGGCATCAATTTCTGGTCCTTTCTTTTCATTCAAGATGAATGTATATCTTATGTCTTAAGTTATTTAGGAACATGACAGGCTTTGAGAGCATGTTTAAAACCCATCTTTGAAATGATCATTCATAAATGTTTGATCAGAGCCATTGCAGTGTTGTCACGCAAAACCCATGGCCCACATGCAAGGCCTCCAGTATGACTGGTTTAGACTGCACTGAAGAAAGCAAAAGGGTTGGATGGTGTAGTATTGTCTCTTCTTCTCCTATCTTCCCAGTACTTGTCATTGTGCTGGGCTGCAGGTGGTGCTGTCCAATGGCTGAACTGTTATTAATCTTTTGATATGAGCTGACCAACCATATGGTAGTCCTATCAATCGTTTGTGCTTACAGAATTTGCACATCATTGCAAGGCTCAAACCACTCCCATAACAATCCATGACACTCCCATAATAAGTGTGGGACATTGTTGCATTATAATGTTAATAATAATATTTTTACTCAGAGGATCTTCGGTGCCGTTCAAAAACAGGGACTTGAAATCATTTCCCCAGGTCATTAAGAACAAATTCTTATTTACAATGATGGCCTGGAAATTCCACACAATGCTGGCCTAGACACCCAAAAAGACCTGACACATAGAGTCCTCTGGTCCCTTGCCACATTCTGCACAGAACCCGTCAGGGTATCAGCTAACACACAACAGCACTGTGTCAACCCAGATGGCTACAGATATCGTATTCTTCAAGCACACTTAGGTGTTTATGAAAACATTCTCACAGTGTTTACAAGGTGCTTGAGAAAGGGCATGTTATTTTACAGTTTTTGTTGATTGTCATTTTATGATGATTGTGGTAGTTTCTGCACTAATTGGTTTCTGTGTATCTTGCTGGTTCAGTTCTCTCAATACTTGGTCTAACACTGTAAATGAGCCCACTCTTCTCTCTTAGCAAAAGAGATCCATTGATTGCTGAAGTCCTTCTTCACATAATAAAGTGTGTATACTGTAATATTTCACCTAGAACTGACCTGTTTTCCCATGTAGCATTTCACTGCACCTTCAGGAAAGAGGGAAAGGCGAACATGAAGGGACAGACCAGACAAAGTTCCTATGACACAGGGTGCTGTAGATGTCCTGGAGGGCAGGCAGTGTGTCCCTATTGGACCGGCCGCACTACCCTCTGGACAGCAATGCGGTTGTGGGCAGTGCAGATGCCGTAGCAGGCAGTGATGCAGCATGACAGAATGCTCCCGATGGTGCATCTGTAGAAGTTCATGAGGGTCTTAGGGGCCATGCTGAATTTATTCTGCCTCCTGAGTTTGAAGAGGCATTGTTGTGCCTTCTTCACTACGGTGTTGGTGTGGTGGGCCCATTTCAGGTCCTACGTGATGTGCACGCCAAGGAACTTGAAGCTTTTGACCCTCTTCACTGCGGCCCGTTGATGTGGATGGGGGCGTGCTCTCTCTGCTGTCTACTGTAGTCCACGATCAGCTCCTTCGTTTTGTTGACGTTGAGGAAGAAGTTATTTCCCTGGCACCACTCCATCAGGGCACTAACAACCTCCCTGTCGGCTGTCTCGTTGTTATTGGTGATCAGGCACTGTTGCTGTTATGTCGTCAGACAACTTGATGGAGTCATGCATAACCACGCAGTCATGGCTGAACAGAGAGGAGCGGGCTGAGCACGCATCCCTGGTGGGCCCCTTGTTGAGGATCAGCGTGGCGGAGGTGTTATTGCCTACCTACACAGCCTGGGGCGACCCGTAAGGATGTCTAGGACCCAGTTGCTGGGTGTTAAAACCCGAGCTGTAGTCGAATAACAGTATTCTCACTTAGGTATTCCTCTTGCCTAAGTGGGATAGGGCGGTGTGCAGAGCAGTGACTATTAGGGTGGTGTGCAAATTGTAGTGGGTTGAGGGTGTCTGGTAAAGTGGAGGTGATATGGTCCTTGATAATCCTCTCAAAGCACTTCATGATGACAGAAGTGAGTACTATAGTGTGACATTCATTTAGTTCAGTTACCTTTGCTTGCTTGGGTACAAGAACAATGGTAGACATCTTAAAGAAAGTGGGGATGACAGACTGGGATATGGATAGATTGAATATGTCCATAAACACTCCAGCCAGCTAGTCTGCACATGTTCTGAGGATGCGGCTAGGGATGCCATCCGGGCCAGCAGCCTTGCGAGGGTTAACACTCTTGAAAGTCACGTCGGCCACAGAGATCTAGAGATCACAGTCCTCGTGAGCAGAGTGGGCCCCCGTCGGCGGCTCTGTCATATTCTCCTCAAAGGGGGTGAAGAAGGCGTTCGGTTTATCTGGGAGTGAGGTGTTGATGTAAGCGATGTGGCTGGTTTCCCCTTTATAATCCAATTGTCTGAAGTCCCTGCCACATGCGTCACATGTCTGAGCTGTTGAATTGCGACTCCACTTTGTCAATTCTTTGATTACCTTACGGAGGTCATGGCTGGTCTGTTTGTATATGTCCATGTTCCCGGACTTAACCAATGTGTGCAAAGTGAAAATATTCCACGGCAAACCAATTGACAGAAAACAATATTGCTCAAGACAATAATAACAGTTCTTTCTCTTCACACAGGATCCTTCCTTCTGGCCCGCTCCCGGCTGAATCCACGCGCTGGCTATATTAGCCACCTGCTCGGGCCTCTTCTGCCCGGCAACATGAAGTACTGTCTGAGGTTCCACTACTCTCTCTGTGAATTCATCCAGACAGACCAGGCTCTCACCGTTTACATTCAGGATCAGAGCGGAATCACACAGGAGAGGATATGGACCCAGAACGACAAGGTGTCTGGATAGCGACAGAGGTCACCATCCAGAGTCCACATGTTGCCAATGTAAAATGGCTTAACAATGGCTTTCCTTTTTAGTTAGTCAGTTATTTTCATTCCTCAGTCAGAACAACTGTCCTGTGCATGCCTTGCCTATAGTGTTTCATAATGTTTGTGACGGAACCCCTTGTGTTTATTCGGCCTTACATTGTATCTTTGACATCGTTTTTTTTAATTGTCAGTCCTTTGGTTTGGCTCCAGCTTCATAAGGAGCAGCAGTTTAAAATGAAACACGAATGCCGAAGTCTGTAGTCAGCGATTCTCCTCGTTGGTTTTTCTTTTTAAACAGTGGAATACCAAAGTGACCAACAGCATCAGGCAAGTGGTGAAAAACATCACTACCCATAATCCCTCTCCTCCTCTGTACAATAACACCTGAGACGTAATAGGAAACGAAACACCCCACTCGCTGTTTTATTCGTCGTCTGCGTAGAGGTGGATCAGAGAATCACCAGCAGCAAGAGGGACATCATTGATGTATACAGAGAAAAGAGTCGGCCCGAGAATTAAACCCTGTGGCACCCCCATAGAGACTGCCAAAGGTCCAGACAACAGGCCCTCCAATTTGACACACTGAACTCTGTCTGAGAAGTAGTTGGTGAACCAGGCGAGGCAGTCATTTGATAAACCAAGGCTGTTGAGTCTGCCGATAAGAATGTGATGATTGACAGAGTCGAAAGCCTTGGCCAGGTCGATGAATACAGCTACACAGTATTGTCTCTTATCGATGGTGGTTATGATATCATTTAGGACCTTGAGCGTTGCTGAGGAGCACCCATGACCAGCTCGGAAACCAGATTGCATAGCGGAGAAGGTACGGTGGGATTCAAACTGGTCAGTGATCTGTTTGTTAACTTGGCTTTCGAAGACCTTAGAAAGGCAGGGTAGGATAGATATAGGTCTGTAGCAGTTTGGGTCTAGAGTGTCTCCCCCTTTGAAGAGGGGGATTACCGCGGCAGCTTTCCAATCTTTGGGGATCTCAGACGATACGAAAGAGAGATTGAACAGGCTAGTAATAGGGGTTGCAACAATTTTGGCGGATAATTTTAGAAAGAGAGGGTCAAGATTGTCTAGCCCTGCTGATTTGTAGGGGTCCAGATTTTGCAGCTCTTTCAAAACATCAGCTATCTGGATTTGGGTGAAAGATAAATGGGGGAGGTTTGGGCAAGTTGCTGTGGCGGGTGCAGGGCTGTTGACCGGGGTAGGGGTAGCCAGGTGGAAAGCATGGCCAGCCGTAGAAAAATGCTTATTGAAATTCTTAATTATCATATATTTAACGGTGGAGACAGTGTTTCCTAGCCTCAGTGCAGTGGGCAGCTGGGAGGAGGTGCTCTTATTCTCCATGGATTTTACAGTGTCCCAGAACTTTTGGGAATTTGAGCTTCAGGATGCAAATTTAATGTTTGAAAAAACTAGCCTTTGCTTTCCTAACTGCCTGTGTATATTGGTTCCTAACTTCCCTGAAAAGTTGCATATCGCGGGGGCTATTCGATGCTAATGCAGTATGCCACAGGATGTTTTTGTGCTGGTCAAGGGCAGTCAGATCTGGAGTGAACCAGGAATATCTGTTCCTGGTTCTATATTTTTTGAATGGGGCATGCTTATTTAAGACGGTGATGAAAGCACTTTTTAAAGAATAACCAGGCATCCTCTACTGATGGAATGAGGTCAATATCCTTCCAGGATACCCGGGCCAGGTCGATTAGAAAGTATAATATAAAGACATATTGATGTCAAACACAAAATACAACTTTGCCATGATGAGTAAAAGAGAACCTCGCATTTACAACCAATCAAATTGCTTTATCACTGTAAACGTTTTTAAATTTGTCACACCTGACTATACTTGCTCTTTGTATAGAAACTGGTAATAGTCATAGTCAACATTTCCCCAGCAATAGAGGATACTTTGTCTTCAGATGAATATGAATTGGATTAATGGTAAAACAATTTTTTTTTAAAGAGAGAAGCTTTTTCAACATGTTTCCTTGTCTTGATTTGATCAGAAATCACAAAGCATGCCTTTAACTTCCAAACGGAGAAGCTATTAAGAACCTTTCGGATGCAACAGACTTTTTCGTGAGAATACCGAATTTCGGGATGCCTCATTGTCTGACAAACACCGCTGTAACTCGGCCACCTTCTTCTGCTGATGCGGAAGGCCGACATAATGAATTACTGTGATTACTGTAACAAACTGTTACTGCCCCACTTCGTGGACATGAGTTGCATGTGGTAACAGGAGCAGTAGAGAAAAGATGGCGGAAGTGGATGATGAAGTGGATTATTAATCTAATGGCTGTAGAATCAAGCAGAATTGGAATATTGTCCAAAATAATGGAAAACAGATCACAGTAGAGTACAATGATGAGAATGTCACTAAGTATCTTGTAGGAGTACGGTTTGTAAATGAGGAGCAGCTGATCAAATTACCCATCTTGAGGAATCCATTTGAGATATCCACACTGGTGGAGAGAGTGCTGGGTAGAATGAAGGCTGTGAGGATCACAAGAGATGGGCTGGTTTGGATTTTTTTGCACTTCCAGAAGAAACGTGTATTTCGTCTTTCCCGATTTAATAAGTTTGAAGTGTTGTGTGTGTCTCTTAGGAACAGGGCACCCCTCAAGGGGGTTATATCTTGTGGGAAGTAGATGTTGAAGAGATGAAGCACCCTGCATCCCATTGCTGGCTTGCTTCTGAAGCTAAACAGGGCTGGTCCTAGTTGGTCCCTGAATGGGAGACCAGATGCTGTTGGAAGTGGTGTTGGAGGGCCAGTAGGAGGCACCCTTCCCTCTGGTCTACAAAAAATATCCCAATACCCCCAGGGCAGTGATTGGAGACATTGCCCTGTGTAGGGTGCTGTCTTTTGGATGGGATGTTAAATGCGTGTCCTGACTCTCTGTGGTCACTAAAGATCCCATGGCACTTATTGTAAGAGTAGGGGTGTTAACCCCGGTGTCCTGGCCATCATGGTCACCTAATCATCCCTAGCGTACAATTGGCTCATTCATCCCTCCTCCCCCCTGTAACTATTCCCCATGTTGTTGCTGTAAATGAGAATGTGTTCTCAGTCAACTTACCTAGTTAAATAAAAAATACAAATAAACTCTTCTTGGTGTGACTGATGCACATCAGATTAATTGTGTGAAGAAAAAGTGTTATTTTGGTTTTTGATATGGAGTCTCTCCCTACTCACGTGCATTTAGGGTATATTTAGGGTACATTTATCCCAAGACCAATACAGTGTGATCATTGTAAAGATTTTGGTCATGTTTCAAGTGTTTGCAGAAGGGAGAAGCCGAGAGGTCCAAGTTGTGGAAAATATCATATTATGTGTTATAAAAGTGATAAATGTGACATGTTGCAATTGTGGTGGGAAGCATGAAGCTACGTCTTTCGATTGCCCCACAAGGGTAAAAGAGAATGAGGTGGCCAAAGTCAGGGCTATCCAGAGCATATCATATGCAGCAGCTGTTAAACGGGTTGAGGGTTGGAATGGTGCAAATGAAGAGTCCATGGTGGTGGGAATGCCTTCACTGCAGGCTGCAGGGGTTGCCTTTCACCAGCAGGATCCTGCCATTTCAAAGGTTAAGAAGGTGGAATTTGTGGCCTTTATAGCTATGGTGATAAATAGCACTGCCAAGGTGGAAAGCAAGTCCAGGAAGATAGAAATCATTGTGGAAGAGGAGGAGCGGCTCCTGGGGCTGAAAAACTTCTCGGTGAAGGAGTAACATGGAATATTATCACAAGCCGTACCACCCTCTTAGGTCCTAGAGCCTGAGAAGGGAGATATCGAGTATTGTAAGAAGAGAGAAGTAGGAATGTTGTTTTGTAAATGTACTATTTCTATTTGGGTGAAGTAAGTTAGTTTCCCTCTCACGTATGGATTATTATTTATTTTTTTACCTTGTTTTGGTTTCAATTTGTCCAGTTGGTGGCGGCAATACACATTTTGGGGGTGTAGTCCGCCATAAAACCCACAGAAGAAGAATGTGTTGCATGTTGTTTTGTTGATGAACTACACGTGATCCACCTTGTCCAATCATCAATCAAAACCTTCCACACTGGGCGCTCGAATCGCAGTGACAGACTGCTAGGGCGTCTTATAATTTTCAAGAACAACATGGCTTCTGTGGGCGAAAAGAGTATGTAACGTAACGAACACACAAACATCAAATAATGAAGTTAGCTCGTCCTCTGGTACTGAAACTGACCCACGTCCCGTTGGAGTTGGTAAAATGGCTGGTTTTGTCGAAGGCTCCATACTTTGCATCATAATGCAAAACTTCCTGTGAGTCAACTCCCCCTTGAAATGCTCACAAACAAACAAACAAACAAGCTAAGTAACCACAATGACGTGATGGCGATTTACCTAACGTTAGCTACGTCTCTTGTGTGCTAGCATACGTTATCCTTGTGAAATGTTTGAAGTAAGCTAATCTAGCTAGCTGTGAGAGATGTTGCTGTTTTGCAGAGAGACACCTACTAGGCATGAACAACCGAGTCAAAGATTATGGTAATTCTATGTATGACCTAGTCTTGTAGCTAACTAAATGTGCCAGCAAGCGTCAAAGTTGCTGAATGTGCTTGTGTCCGACATAGGTTGTTGTATTGTAGCCGAGGCTACCTAACGTTAACTAAATGAATATGCTAACTATTAGATAAAGTTGCTGCACTTAAGTTAAGGTGACACAATTCACTCCTTCACACAGAACCTACGACCACACCAAACCCGAACATGATTGTGGGAGCCAATGGAACTGGGAAGTCCAGTATTGTCTGTGCCATATGTCTGGGTCTAGCAGGAAAGACTACCAATCTGGGCAGAGGGGACAAGGTAGTTGGCTATTTATTAACAAGTGTAACATTACTGGCTTTAGCTAGCTACAACTGGGATATGTTGTCAACTTTCATTTAACTTCAAGAGCTTCAAACTTTCCGTAGCATTATTTTGGATTGTTGCATGTATGGCACTCTATATTGTACTTCATTTCTGTTTGTTTTAGGTTTTGTATTTGATTGTACAGAATTTAATTGATAACTTGTATTATTCTGACTAGGTTGGACTGTACGTGAAGCGTGGGTGCAACAAAGGCTCGGTTGAGATTAAATTGTAAGTCTGTTATTGATTAAATCAGAAATGCCATCACACTGATTCCCATATGTTTCCAATAGTGGGTATAATAACATGGATGGAACCCCACCTGTTTTTTCAGGTACAAGGCCGGGGGAAACCTGGTGATCAACAGAGAGATCCACGTGGAGAATAACCAGTCAGTGTGGCTGCTGAATGGGAACCAGTCAGTGTGGCTGCTGAATGGGAGACACTCCTGCCAGAAGGCTGTGGAGGAGGTGAAGGCTCTACAGATCCAAGTAAGCAACCTCTGCCAGTTCCTGCCACAGGTGAGTGTAAACTTGGAGGTAACACCTTCTTTCTTTTTTTTTTACTTCAATGCTAACGTCCTACTCCTTCCAATTTTCTGACCACCCTTTGCCTCCTGCCCTGTGACTTTGCAGGAGAAGGTGGGTGAATTTGCCAAGATGACCAAGATTGAGCTGCTAGAGGCCACAGAGAAGTCAGTGGGGCCTCCAGAGATGTACGAGTTCCACTGCAAGCTCAAGATCTTCCGCACCAAAGAGAGGGAACTGGAGGTGAGCACAGTTTTAACTCTAGCTCTATGGATGAACGGGGACTCATTGCTTCTTCTTTTATAAAGATGTTTTTGCTGTGGTGTTGACCGCTCAGGGGAGAGCAAGTTCAATGGTATGCTGGTATTGTTTTTTGGTAGAATGTGTGCAAGGAAGAAGGCCAGCGCCCTGGAGAAGTTCAAGCAGAGGAAGGAACGGAACAAGCATGGCGTGGGGCGCTACTATGAGAAGAAGAGGCACCTGGACATGATTAAGATGCTGGATAAGAAGAAACCCTGGGTGGTGAGTTTCAATAGCAAGATCATCTGACACACGTATTTATTATGCACACCAACGTAAACCGCTTACTCCAGACACTACAACGTGATGCAAACTGTTTCTGTTGCAAAACATTTTGCTATGTTGTGCACTAATGAATACAACCCTGTAGTCATTCATAGCTTGCAATAAGACACTGGACATGGGTAGATTATCCTCAATGTAAAAACAAATTGCATGTGAGTGTGTTTATATGAATGTTATGTGAATATGTTCATCTTTGTCAATCCTTTCTGTCCTCTCCAGGAAGCAGACTGAGGAGGCGGACCGGCAGAAGCAAATCAGCAACATCCGATGCTGCGGGCAGAGGTGGCTAACCTGGGCGACCGATCGGACGTGATTGCGTGGTGAACGCCGAGTTGAAGCACATCCATGAGGAGAAGGCCGACCTACGCAGGGAGAAGGACAACCTGAACGGAGAGTGTAGACGTAGGAGAGGCACAGGCTCTAAGGAGTTTTGGCACAGTGCCTTACTGCACCATTTTAACCATGGTGAAGTGTTACACACACCATTTGACTTGGTGCTAAACATCCTGTAGTGTTGAAGAACAGGCTGAGAAGTCTGGATGACATGATGAAGATCAAGGAGGAGAAGCTGAGAGGGTGCTCCAAGGACACCTACGCTGCTCTCAAGTGGCTGAGGCAGAACAAACAACTCTTCAGTGGCAATGTCTATGAACCAATGATGCTAGTGGTGAGAGCATACTATTTGTCCTGGCCATGTCCTAATACTTTGAAGCATCATTGTTGTTGAGCACCCCTCATACTTTTGTTTGTTTGCTGTAGCACGGAGGTCTTTTTTCAATTAAGACTACTTGGTTCAAAGAACAGTATGTATGACTATGTAAAAAGAATTTGAAAGCCCGTAGTAGCATTTTGTTGAATTAAACATTCTGTTCTATCAGATCAGTGTCCGCAGCCCGAAAAATGCCAAGTACGTAGAGAACCACATTCCTTTCAATGACCTGCGGGCCTTCACCTTCCAGAAGAGAGAGGACATGGAGAAGTTCATGACAGAGGTGAGAAGGGTCAGCAATAGATTCAGAAAGAAATTCAACTGCCAATACAAGAAAATCCAAATGCTCTGTCTACAATGATATAAGGCAAGGTTTGTACGTTTATGAAAATCCTGTACGTTCATGAACATTTTTAAGTGGTGTTTTCCA